>NW_027141280.1:1798585-2137802 GCF_036365525.1 Heterodontus francisci
ATTGTCAGTGAGTGATAGAGAGTTATAGAGAGCCTCTGAGAGTGTCAGAGAGTGTCAGAGAGTGATAGAGAGTGTCAGAGAGTGATAGAGAGTGACAGAGAGTGTCAGAGAGTGATAGAGAGTGACAGAGAGTGTCAGAGAGTGTCAGAGTGTGTCAGAGAGTGACAGAGAGTGATAGAGAGTGTCAGAGAGTGTCATAGAGTGATAGAGAGAGTCAGAGTGTGTCAGGGAGTGATAGAGAGTGATTGAGTTAGTCAGAGAGTGTCAGAGAGCGATAGACAGTG
The DNA here is from genome assembly GCF_036365525.1 of Heterodontus francisci. Taxonomy (NCBI): domain Eukaryota; kingdom Metazoa; phylum Chordata; class Chondrichthyes; order Heterodontiformes; family Heterodontidae; genus Heterodontus; species Heterodontus francisci. The sequence goes on from NW_027141280.1 coordinate 1,798,870, forward strand.
TCAGAGAGTGATAGAGAGTGTCAGAGAGTGATAGAGAGTGTCTGAGTGTGTCTGAGAGTGACAGAGAGTGAAAGAGAGTGTCTGACAGTGTCAGTGAGTGTCAGAGAGTGAAAGAGAGTGTCAGAGATTGTAAGAGAGTGATAGAGAGTGTCAGAGAGTGATAGAGAGTGATAGTGAGCGTCAGAGAGTGTCATAGAGTGATAGAGAGTGTCAGAGTGTGTCACAGAGTGTCAGATTGTGTCAGAGTGTGTCAGAGAGTGATAGAGAGTGTCAGAGAGTGTCAGAGAGTGATAGAGACTGTCTGAGAGTGACAGAGAGAGTCTGAGAGTGTCAGTGAGTGTCTGAGAGTGACAGAGAGCGTCTGAGAGTGTCAGTGAGTGTCAGAGAGTGATAGAGAGTGTCTGAGATTGTCAGTGAGTGATAGAGAGTGGTAGAGAGCCTCTGAGAGTGTCAGAGAGTGTCAGAGAGTGATAGAGAGTGTCTGAGAGTGTCAGTGAGTGATAGAGAGTGATAGAGAGCCTCTGAGAGTGTCAGAGAGTGTCAGAGAGTGATAGAGAGTGTCAGAGAGTGAAAGAGAGTGACAGAGAGTGTCAGAGAGTGGTAGAGAGTGTCAGAGAGTGATAGAAAGTGTCAGAGAGTGATAGAGAGTGACAGAGAGTGTCTGAGAGTGTTTGAGAGTGTCAGAGTGTGTCAGAGTGTGTCAGAGAGTGACAGAGAGAGATAGAGAGTTTCAGAGAGTGTCATAGAGTGATAGAGAGAGTCAGAGTGTGTCAGGAGCGATAGAGAGTGTCAGAGAGTGATAGAGAGTGTCAGAGAGTGATAGAGAGTGTCAGAGAGTGATAGAGAGTGTCAGAGAGTGACAGAGAGTGAAAGAGAGTGTCAGAGAGTGATAGTGTGTGACAGAGAGTGTCTGACAGTGTCAGTGAGTGTCAGAGAGTGAAAGAGAGTGTTAGAGATTGTAAGAGAGTGAGAGAGAGTGTCAGAGAGTGATAGAGAGTGATAGAGTGCGTCAGAGAGTGTCATGGAGTGATAGAGAGTGTCAGAGTGTGTCACAGAGTGTCAGATTGTGTCAGAGTGTCTCAGAGAGTGATAGAGAGTGTCAGAGAGTGTCAGAGAGTGATAGAGACTGTCTGAGAGTGACAGAGAGAGTCTGAGAGTGTCAGTGAGTGTCTGAGAGTGACAGAGAGCGTCTGAGAGTGTCAGTGAGAGTCAGAGAGTGATAGAGAGTGTCTGAGATTGTCAGTGAGTGATAGAGAGTTATAGAGAGCCTCTGAGAGTGTCAGAGAGTGTCAGAGAGTGATAGAGAGTGACAGAGAGTGTCAGAGAGTGATAGAGAGTGACAGAGAGTGTCAGAGAGTGTCAGAGTGTGTCAGAGAGTGACAGAGAGTGATAGAGAGTGTCAGAGAGTGTCATAGAGTGATAGAGAGAGTCAGAGTGTGTCAGGGAGTGATAGAGAGTGATTGAGTTAGTCAGAGAGTGTCAGAGAGCGATAGACAGTGTCAGAGAGTGATAGAGAGTGTCAGAGAGTGATAGAGAGTGTCTGAGTGTGTCTGAGAGTGACAGAGAGTGAAAGAGAGTGTCTGAGAGTGTCAGTGAGTGTCAGAGAGTTTCAGAGAGTGTCTGAGAGTGTCAATGAGTGATAGAGAGTGATAGAAAGACTCTGAGAGTGTCAGGGAGATTCATAGAGTGATAGAGAGTGTCAGAGAGTGATAGTGAGTGACAGTGAGTGTCTGAGAGTGTCAGTGAGTGTCAGAGAGTGATAAAGAGTGTAAGAGAGTGATAGTGAGTGACAGAGAGTGTCTGACAGTGTCAGTGAGTGTCAGAGAGTGAAAGAAAGTGTCAGAGATTGTAAGAGAGTGAGAGAGAGTGTCAGACAGTAATAGAGAGTGATAGAATGCGTCAGAGAGTGTCATAGAGTGTCAGAGAGTGTCAGAGAGTGATAGAGACTGTCTGAGAGTGACAGAGAGAGTCTGAGAGTGTCAGTGAGTGTCTGAGAGTGACAGAGAGCGTCTGAGAGTGTCAATGAGAGTCAGAGAGTGATAGAGAGTGTCAGAGAGTGTCAGAGAGTGATAGAGACTGTCTGAGAGTGACAGAGAGAGTCTGAGAGTGTCAGTCAGTGTCTGAGAGTGACAGAGAGCGTCTGAGAGTGTCAGTGAGAGTCAGAGAGTGAGAGAGAGTGTCTGAGATTGTCAGTGAGTGATAGAGAGTGATAGAGAGCCTCTGAGAGTGTCAGAGAGTGATAGAGAGTGTCAGAGAGTGATAGAGAGTGTGTGAGAGTGTCTGAGAGTGACAGAGAGTGAAAGAGAGTGTCAGAGAGTGATAGGAAGTGACAGAGAGTGTCTGACAGTGTCAGTGAGTGTCAGAGAGTGAAAGAGAGTGTCAGAGATTGTAAGAGAGTGATAGAGAGTGTCAGAGAGTGATAGAGAGTGATAGTGAGCGTCAGAGAGTGTCATAGAGTGATAGAGAGTGTCAGAGTGTGTCACAGAGTGTCAGATTGTGTCAGAGTGTGTCAGAGAGTGATAGTGAGTGTCAGAGAGTGTCAGAGAGTGATAGAGACTGTCTGAGAGTGACAGAGAGAGTCTGAGAGTGTCAGTGAGTGTCTGAGAGTGACAGAGAGCGTCTGAGAGTGTCAGTGAGTGTCAGAGAGTGATAGAGAGTGTCTGAGATTGTCAGTGAGTGATAGAGAGTAGTAGAGAGCCTCTGAGAGTGTCAGAGAGTGTCAGAGAGTGATAGAGAGTGTCTGAGAGTGTCAGTGAGTGATAGAGAGTGATAGAGAGCCTCTGAGAGTGTCAGAGAGTGTCAGAGAGTGATAGAGAGTGTCAGAGAGTGAAAGAGAGTGACAGAGAGTGTCAGAGAGTGGTAGAGAGTGTCAGAGAGTGATAGAAAGTGTCAGAGAGTGATAGAGAGTGACAGAGAGTGTCTGAGAGTGTTTGAGAGTGTCAGAGTGTGTCAGAGTGTGTCAGAGAGTGACAGAGAGAGATAGAGAGTTTCAGAGAGTGTCATAGAGTGATAGAGAGAGTCAGAGTGTGTCAGGAGCGATAGAGAGTGTCAGAGAGTGATAGAGAGTGTCAGAGAGTGATAGAGAGTGTCAGAGAGTGTCAGAGAGTGTCAGAGAGTGAAAGAGAGTGTCAGAGAGTGATAGTGTGTGACAGAGAGTGTCTGACAGTGTCAGTGAGTGTCAGAGAGTGAAAGAGAGTGTTAGAGATTGTAAGAGAGTGAGAGAGAGTGTCAGAGAGTGATAGAGAGTGATAGAGTGCGTCAGAGAGTGTCATAGAGTGATAGAGAGTGTCAGAGTGTGTCACAGAGTGTCAGATTGTGTCAGAGTGTGTCAGAGAGTGATAGTGAGTGTCAGAGAGTGTCAGAGAGTGATAGAGACTGTCTGAGAGTGACAGAGAGAGTCTGAGAGTGTCAGTGAGTGTCTGAGAGTGACAGAGAGCGTCTGAGAGTGTCAGTGAGTGTCAGAGAGTGATAGAGAGTGTCTGAGATTGTCAGTGAGTGATAGAGAGTGGTAGAGAGCCTCTGAGAGTGTCAGAGAGTGTCAGAGAGTGATAGAGAGTGTCTGAGAGTGTCAGTGAGTGATAGAGAGCCTCTGAGAGTGTCAGAGAGTGTCAGAGAGTGATAGAGAGTGTCAGAGAGTGAAAGAGAGTGACAGAGAGTGTCAGAGAGTGGTAGAGAGTGTCAGAGAGTGATAGAAAGTGTCAGAGAGTGATAGAGAGTGACAGAGAGTGTCTGAGAGTGTTTGAGAGTGTCAGAGTGTGTCAGAGTGTGTCAGAGAGTGACAGAGAGAGATAGAGAGTTTCAGAGAGTGTCATAGAGTGATAGAGAGAGTCAGAGTGTGTCAGGAGCGATAGAGAGTGTCAGAGAGTGATAGAGAGTGTCAGAGAGTGATAGAGAGTGTCAGAGAGTGTCAGAGAGTGAAAGAGAGTGTCAGAGAGTGATAGTGTGTGACAGAGAGTGTCTGACAGTGTCAGTGAGTGTCAGAGAGTGAAATAGAGTGTTAGAGATTGTAAGAGAGTGAGAGAGAGTGTCAGAGAGTGATAGAGAGTGATAGAGTGCGTCAGAGAGTGTCATGGAGTGATAGAGAGTGTCAGAGTGTGTCACAGAGTGTCAGATTGTGTCAGAGTGTCTCAGAGAGTGATAGAGAGTGTCAGAGAGTGTCAGAGAGTGATAGAGACTGTCTGAGAGTGACAGAGAGAGTCTGAGAGTGTCAGTGAGTGTCTGAGAGTGACAGAGAGCGTCTGAGAGTGTCAGTGAGAGTCAGAGAGTGATAGAGAGTGTCTGAGATTGTCAGTGAGTGATAGAGAGTTATAGAGAGCCTCTGAGAGTGTCAGAGAGTGTCAGAGAGTGATAGAGAGTGTGAGAGAGTGATAGAGAGTGACAGAGAGTGTCAGAGAGTGATAGAGAGTGACAGAGAGTGTCAGAGAGTGTCAGAGTGTGTCAGAGAGTGACAGAGAGTGATAGAGAGTGTCAGAGAGTGTCATAGAGTGATAGAGAGAGTCAGAGTGTGTCAGGGAGTGATAGAGAGTGATTGAGTTAGTCAGAGAGTGTCAGAGAGCGATAGACAGTGTCAGAGAGTGATAGAGAGTGTCAGAGAGTGATAGAGAGTGTCTGAGAGTGTCTGAGAGTGACAGAGAGTGAAAGAGAGTGTCTGAGAGTGTCAGTGAGTGTCAGAGAGTTTCAGAGAGTGTCTGAGAGTGTCAATGAGTGATAGAGAGTGATAGAAAGACTCTGAGAGTGTCAGGGAGATTCATAGAGTGATAGAGAGTGTCAGAGAGTGATATTGAGTGACAGTGAGTGTCTGAGAGTGTCAGTGAGTGTCAGAGAGTGATAAAGAGTGTAAGAGAGTGATAGTGAGTGACAGAGAGTGTCTGACAGTGTCAGTGAGTGTCAGAGAGTGAAAGAAAGTGTCAGAGATTGTAAGAGAGTGAGAGAGAGTGTCAGACAGTGATAGAGAGTGATAGAGTGCGTCAGAGAGTGTCATAGAGTGTCAGAGAGTGTCAGAGAGTGATAGAGACTGTCTGAGAGTGACAGAGAGAGTCTGAGAGTGTCAGTGAGTGTCTGAGAGTGACAGAGAGCGTCTGAGAGTGTCAATGAGAGTCAGAGCGTGATAGAGAGTGTCAGAGAGTGTCAGAGAGTGATAGAGACTGTCTGAGAGTGACAGAGAGAGTCTGAGAGTGTCAGTCAGTGTCTGAGAGTGACAGAGAGCGTCTGAGAGTGTCAGTGAGAGTCAAAGAGTGACAGAGAGTGTCAGAGAGTGATAGAGAGTGACAGAGAGTGTCAGAGAGTGTCAGAGTGTGTCAGAGAGTGACAGAGAGTGATAGAGAGTGTCAGAGAGTGTCATAGAGTGATAGAGAGAGTCAGAGTGTGTCAGGGAGTGATAGAGAGTGATTGAGTTAGTCAGAGAGTGTCAGAGAGCGATAGACAGTGTCAGAGAGTGATAGAGAGTGTCAGAGAGTGATAGAGAGTGTCTGAGAGTGTCTGAGAGTGACAGAGAGTGAAAGAGAGTGTCTGAGAGTGTCAGTGAGTGTCAGAGAGTTTCAGAGAGTGTCTGAGAGTGTCAATGAGTGATAGAGAGTGATAGAAAGACTCTGAGAGTGTCAGGGAGATTCATAGAGTGATAGAGAGTGTCAGAGAGTGATAGTGAGTGACAGTGAGTGTCTGAGAGTGTCAGTGAGTGTCAGAGAGTGATAAAGAGTGTAAGAGAGTGATAGAGAGTGATAGAGACCGTCAGAGAGTGTCATAGAGTGATAGAGAGTGTCAGAGTGTGTCACAGAGTGTCTGAGTGTGTCAGAGAGTGTCAGAGAGTGAGAGAGAGTTTCAGATAGTGTCAGAGAGTGATAGTGTCTGAGAGTGACAGAGAGCGTCTGAGAGTGTCAGTGAGTGTCAGAGAGTGATAGAGAGTGTCAGAGCGTGATAGAGAGTGTCAGAGAATGATAGAGAGTGTCTGAGAATGTCAGAGAGTGATAGAGAGTGTCAGAGAGTGATGGAGAGTGTCTGAGAGTGTCAGAGAGTGAGAGAGAGATTCTGAGAGTGTCAGAAAGTGTCAGAAAGTATCAGAGATTGATAGAGAGTGTCAGAGAGTGTCAGAGAGTGATAGAGAGTGTCAGAGAGTGATAGAGAGTGTCTGAGAATGTCAGAGTGTGTCAGAGAGTGATAGAGATTGTCTGAGAGTCTCAGAAAGTGTCAGAGAGTGATAGAGATTGTCTGAGAGTTTCAGAGAGTGAGAGAGAGATTCTGAGAGTGTCAGAGAGTGTCAGAGAGTGATAGCGAGTGATAGAGAGTGCCTGAGAGTTTCAGAGAGTGTCAGAGTGTGTCAGAGAGTGTCAGACAGCGAAAGAGAGTGTCAGAGAGTGATAGAGAGTGTCAGAGAGTGATAGAGAGTGTCTGAGAGTGTCTGAGAGTGACAGAGAGTGACAGCGAGTGTCTGACAGTGTCAGTGAGTGTCAGAGAGTGATAGAGAGTGATAGAGAGTGATAGAGAGTTTCAGAGTGTGTCATTGAGTGATAGAGAGTGTCAGACAGTGTCAGAGTGTGATGGAGAGTGTCAGAGAGTGTCAGAGAGTGATAGAGTGTGTAAGAGAGTGATATAGAGTGATAGAGAGTGTCAGAGAGTGATAGAGAGTGTCAGAGAGTGATAGAGAGTGACAGAGTGTCAGAGAGTGTCTGAGATTGCCAGAGAGTGTCAGAGTGTGTCAGAGAGTGATAGAGAGTGATAGAGAGTGTCAGAGAGTGTCATATAGTGATAGAGAGTGTCAGAGTGTGTTAGAGAGACATAGAGAGTGATTGAGTGTGTCAGAGAGTGTCAGAGAGCGATAGAGAGTGTCAGAGAGACGTAGAGTGTCAGAGAGTGATAGAGAGTGTCTGAGAGTGTCTGAGAGCGACAGAGAGTGAAAGAAAGTGTCTGAGAGTGTCAGTGAGTGTCAGAGAGTGATAGAGAGTGTCTGAGAGTGTCAGTGAGTGATAGAGAGCCTCTGAGAGTGTCAGAGAGTGTCAGAGAGTGATAGAGAGTGTCAGAGAGTGATAGTGAGTGACAGAGAGTGTCTGACAGTGTCAGTGAGTGTCAGAGAGAAAAAGAGAGTGTTTGAGATTGTAAGATAGTGAGAGAGAGTGTCAGAGAGTGATAGAGAGCGTCAGAAAGTGTCAGAGTGTGTCAGAGAGTGATAGAGAGTGTCAGAGAGTGTCAGAGAGTGATAGAGACTGTCTGAGAGTGACAGAGAGAGTCTGAGAGTGTCAGTGAGTGTCTGAGAGTGACAGAGAGCGTCTGAGAGTGTCAGTGAGAGTCAGAGAGTGATATAGAGTGTCTGAGATTGTCAGTGAGTGATAGAGAGTCATAGAGAGCCTCTGAGAGTGTCAGAGAGTGTCAGAGAGTGATAGAGAGTGTCAGAGGGTGATAGAGAGTGACATAGAGTGTCAGAGAGTTATAGAGAGTGTCAGAGCGTGATAGAGAGTGTCAGAGAGTGATAGAGGGTGACAGAGAGTGTCAGAGTGTGTCAGAGAGTGACAGAGAGTGATAGAGAGTGTCAGAGTGTCATAGAGTGATAGAGAGAGTCAGAGTGTGTCAGGGAGTGATAGAGAGTGATTGAGTGTGTCAGAGAGTGTCAGAGAGCGATAGAGAGTGTCAGAGAGTGATAGAGAGTGTCAGAGAGTGATAGAGAGTGTCTGAGAGTGTCTGAGAGTGACAGAGAGTGAAAGAGAGTGTCTGAGAGTGTCAGTGAGTGTCAGAGAGTGACAGAGAGTGTCTGAGAGTGTCAGTGAGTGATAGAGAGTGATAGAAAGACTCTGAGAGTGTCAGAGAGATTCATAGAGTGATAGAGAGTGTCAGAGAGTGATAGTGAGTGACAGCGAGTGTCTGAGAGTGTCAGTGAGTGTCAGAGAGTGATAAAGAGTGTCAGAGAGTGATAGAGAGTGATAGAGAGCGTCAGAGAGTGTCATAGAGTGATAGAGAGTGACAGAGTGTGTCACAGAGTTTCTGAGTGTGTCAGAGAGTGTCAGAGAGTAAGAGAGATTGTCAGAGAGTGTCAGAGAGTGATAGTGTCTGAGAGTGACAGAGAGCGTCTGAGAGTGTCAGAGAGTGTCAGAGAGTGATAGAGAGTGTCAGAGCGTGATAGAGAGTGTCAGAGAATGATAGAGAGTGTCTGAGAATGTCAAAGAGTGATAGAGAGTGTCAGAGAGTGATGGAGAGTGTCTGAGAGTGTCAGAGAGTGAGAGAGAGATTCTGAGAGTGTCAGAGAGTATCAGAGAGTGATAGAGAGTGATAGAGAGTGTCTGAGAGTGTCAGAAAGTGTCAGAAAGTATCTGAGAGTGATAGAGAGTGTCAGAGAGTGTCAGAGAGTGAAAGAGAGTGTCAGAGAGTGATAGAGAGTGTCTGAGAATGTCAGGGGGTGTCAGAGAGTGATAGCGATTGTCTGAGAGTTTCAGAGAGTGAGGGAGAGATTCTGAGAGTGTCAGAGAGTGTCAGAGAGTGATAGCGAGTGATAGCGAGTGTCTGAGAGTGTTAAAGAGTGTCAGAGTGTGTCAGAGAGTGTCAGACAGCGAAAGAGAGTGTCAGAGAGTGATAGAGAGTGTCAGAGAGTGATAGAGAGTGTCTGAGAGTGTCTGAGAGTGACAGAGAGTGTCTGAGAGTGACAGCGAGTGTCTGACAGTGTCAGTGAGTGTCAGAGAGTGATAGAGAGTGATAGAGAGTGATAGAGAGTTTCAGAGTGTGTCATTGAGTGATAGAGAGTGTCAGACAGTGTCAGAGTGTGATGGAGCGTGTCAGAGAGTGTCAGAGAGTGATAGACTGTGTAAGAGAGTGATAGAGAGTGATAGAGAGTGTCAGAGAGTGATAGAGAGTGACAGAGTGTCAGAGAGTGTCTGAGATTGCCAGAGAGTGTCAGAGTGTGTCAGAGAGTGATAGAGAGTGATAGAGAGTGTCAGAGAGTGTCATATAGTGATGGAGAGTGTCAGAGTGTGTCAGAGAGACATAGAGTGATTGAGTGTGTCAGAGAGTGTCAGAGAGCGATAGTGAGTGTCAGAGAGAGATATAGTGTCAGAGAGTGATAGAGAGTGTCTGAGAGTGTCAGTGAGTGTCTGAGAGTGACAGAGAGCGTCTGAGAGTGTCAATGAGAGTCAGAGAGTGATAGAGAGTGTCAGAGAGTGTCAGAGAGTGATAGAGACTGTCTGAGAGTGACAGAGAGAGTCTGAGAGTGTCAGTCAGTGTCTGAGAGTGACAGAGAGCGTCTGAGAGTGTCAGTGAGAGTCAGAGAGTGAGAGAGAGTGTCTGAGATTGTCAGTGAGTGATAGAGAGTGATAGAGAGCCTCTGAGAGTGTCAGAGAGTGATAGAGAATGTCAGAGAGTGATAGAGAGTGTGTGAGAGTGTCTGAGAGTGACAGAGAGTGAAAGAGAGTGTCAGAGAGTGATAGGAAGTGACAGAGAGTGTCTGACAGTGTCAGTGAGTGTCAGAGAGTGAAAGAGAGTGTCAGAGATTGTAAGAGAGTGATAGAGAGTGTCAGAGAGTGATAGAGAGTGATAGTGAGCGTCAGAGAGTGTCATAGAGTGATAGAGAGTGTCAGAGTGTGTCACAGAGTGTCAGATTGTGTCAGAGTGTGTCAGAGAGTGATAGAGAGTGTCAGAGAGTGTCAGAGAGTGATAGAGACTGTCTGAGAGTGACAGAGAGAGTCTGAGAGTGTCAGTGAGTGTCTGAGAGTGACAGAGAGCGTCTGAGAGTGTCAGTGAGTGTCAGAGAGTGATAGAGAGTGTCTGAGATTGTCAGTGAGTGATAGAGAGTGGTAGAGAGCCTCTGAGAGTGTCAGAGAGTGTCAGAGAGTGATAGAGAGTGTCTGAGAGTGTCAGTGAGTGATAGAGAGTGATAGAGAGCCTCTGAGAGTGTCAGAGAGTGTCAGAGAGTGATAGAGAGTGTCAGAGAGTGAAAGAGAGTGACAGAGAGTGTCAGAGAGTGGTAGAGAGTGTCAGAGAGTGATAGAAAGTGTCAGAGAGTGATAGAGAGTGACAGAGAGTGTCTGAGAGTGTTTGAGAGTGTCAGAGTGTGTCAGAGTGTGTCAGAGAGTGACAGAGAGAGATAGAGAGTTTCAGAGAGTGTCATAGAGTGATAGAGAGAGTCAGAGTGTGTCAGGAGCGATAGAGAGTGTCAGAGAGTGATAGAGAGTGTCAGAGAGTGATAGAGAGTGTCAGAGAGTGATAGAGAGTGTCAGAGAGTGACAGAGAGTGAAAGAGAGTGTCAGAGAGTGATAGTGTGTGACAGAGAGTGTCTGACAGTGTCAGTGAGTGTCAGAGAGTGAAAGAGAGTGTTAGAGATTGTAAGAGAGTGAGAGAGAGTGTCAGAGAGTGATAGAGAGTGATAGAGTGCGTCAGAGAGTGTCATGGAGTGATAGAGAGTGTCAGAGTGTGTCACAGAGTGTCAGATTGTGTCAGAGTGTCTCAGAGAGTGATAGAGAGTGTCAGAGAGTGTCAGAGAGTGATAGAGACTGTCTGAGAGTGACAGAGAGAGTCTGAGAGTGTCAGTGAGTGTCTGAGAGTGACAGAGAGCGTCTGAGAGTGTCAGTGAGAGTCAGAGAGTGATAGAGAGTGTCTGAGATTGTCAGTGAGTGATAGAGAGTTATAGAGAGCCTCTGAGAGTGTCAGAGAGTGATAGAGAGTGTCAGAGAGTGATAGAGAGTGACAGAGAGTGTCAGAGAGTGATAGAGAGTGACAGAGAGTGTCAGAGAGTGTCAGAGTGTGTCAGAGAGTGACAGAGAGTGATAGAGAGTGTCAGAGAGTGTCATAGAGTGATAGAGAGAGTCAGAGTGTGTCAGGGAGTGATAGAGAGTGATTGAGTTAGTCAGAGAGTGTCAGAGAGCGATAGACAGTGTCAGAGAGTGATAGAGAGTGTCAGAGAGTGATAGAGAGTGTCTGAGAGTGTCTGAGAGTGACAGAGAGTGAAAGAGAGTGTCTGAGAGTGTCAGTGAGTGTCAGAGAGTTTCAGAGAGTGTCTGAGAGTGTCAATGAGTGATAGAGAGTGATATAAAGACTCTGAGAGTGTCAGGGAGATTCATAGAGTGATAGAGAGTGTCAGAGAGTGATAGTGAGTGACAGTGAGTGTCTGAGAGTGTCAGTGAGTGTCAGAGAGTGATAAAGAGTGTAAGAGAGTGATAGAGAGTGATAGAGACCGTCAGAGAGTGTCATAGAGTGATAGAGAGTGTCAGAGTGTGTCACAGAGTGTCTGAGTGTGTCAGAGAGTGTCAGAGAGTGAGAGAGAGTTTCAGATAGTGTCAGAGAGTGATAGTGTCTGAGAGTGACAGAGAGCGTCTGAGAGTGTCAGTGAGTGTCAGAGAGTGATAGAGAGTGTCAGAGCGTGATAGAGAGTGTCAGAGAATGATAGAGAGTGTCTGAGAATGTCAGAGAGTGATAGAGAGTGTCAGAGAGTGATGGAGAGTGTCTGAGAGTGTCAGAGAGTGAGAGAGAGATTCTGAGAGTGTCAGAAAGTGTCAGAAAGTATCAGAGAGTGATAGAGAGTGTCAGAGAGTGTCAGAGAGTGATAGAGAGTGTCAGAGAGTGATAGAGAGTGTCTGAGAATGTCAGAGTGTGTCAGAGAGTGATAGAGATTGTCTGAGAGTGTCAGAAAGTGTCAGAGAGTGATAGAGATTGTCTGAGAGTTTCAGAGAGTGAGAGAGAGATTCTGAGAGTGTCAGAGAGTGTCAGAGAGTGATAGCGAGTGATAGAGAGTGCCGGAGAGTTTCAGAGAGTGTCAGAGTGTGTCAGAGAGTGTCAGACAGCGAAGGAGAGTGTCAGAGAGTGATAGAGAGTGTCAGAGAGTGATAGAGAGTGTCTGAGAGTGTCTGAGAGTGACAGAGAGTGTCTGAGAGTGACAGCGAGTGTCTGACAGTGTCAGTGAGTGTCAGAGAGTGATAGAGAGTGATAGAGAGTTTCAGAGTGTGTCATTGAGTGATAGAGAGTGTCAGACAGTGTCAGAGTGTGATGGAGAGTGTCAGAGAGTGTCAGAGAGTGATAGAGTGTGTAAGAGAGTGATATAGAGTGATAGAGAGTGTCAGAGAGTGATAGAGAGTGTCAGAGAGTGATAGAGAGTGACAGAGTGTCAGAGAGTGTCTGAGATTGCCAGAGAGTGTCAGAGTGTGTCAGAGAGTGATAGAGAGTGATAGAGAGTGTCAGAGAGTGTCATATAGTGATAGAGAGTGTCAGAGTGTGTTAGAGAGACATAGAGAGTGATTGAGTGTGTCAGAGAGTGTCAGAGAGCGATAGAGAGTGTCAGAGAGACGTAGAGTGTCAGAGAGTGATAGAGAGTGTCTGAGAGTGTCTGAGAGCGACAGAGAGTGAAAGAAAGTGTCTGAGAGTGTCAGTGAGTGTCAGAGAGTGATAGAGAGTGTCTGAGAGTGTCAGTGAGTGATAGAGAGCCTCTGAGAGTGTCAGAGAGTGTCAGAGAGTGATAGAGAGTGTCAGAGAGTGATAGTGAGTGACAGAGAGTGTCTGACAGTGTCAGTGAGTGTCAGAGAGAAAAAGAGAGTGTTTGAGATTGTAAGATAGTGAAAGAGAGTGTCAGAGAGTGATAGAGAGCGTCAGAAAGTGTCAGAGTGTGTCAGAGAGTGATAGAGAGTGTCAGAGAGTGTCAGAGAGTGATAGAGACTGTCTGAGAGTGACAGAGAGAGTCTGAGAGTGTCAGTGAGTGTCTGAGAGTGACAGAGAGCGTCTGAGAGTGTCAGTGAGAGTCAGAGAGTGATAGAGAGTGTCTGAGATTGTCAGTGAGTGATAGAGAGTCATAGAGAGCCTCTGAGAGTGTCAGAGAGTGTCAGAGAGTGATAGAGAGTGTCAGAGGGTGATAGAGAGTGACAGAGAGTGTCAGAGAGTTATAGAGAGTGTCAGAGCGTGATAGAGAGTGTCAGAGAGTGATAGAGGGTGACAGAGAGTGTCAGAGTGTGTCAGAGAGTGACAGAGAGTGATAGAGAGTGTCAGAGAGTGTCATAGAGTGATAGAGAGAGTCAGAGTTTGTCAGGGAGTGATAGAGAGTGATTGAGTGTGTCAGAGAGTGTCAGAGAGCGATAGAGAGTGTCAGAGAGTGATAGAGAGTGTCAGAGAGTGATAGAGAGTGTCTGAGAGTGTCTGAGAGTGACAGAGAGTGAAAGAGAGTGTCTGAGAGTGTCAGTGAGTGTCAGAGAGTGACAGAGAGTGTCTGAGAGTGTCAGTGAGTGATAGAGAGTGATAGAAAGACTCTGAGAGTGTCAGAGAGATTCATAGAGTGATAGAGAGTGTCAGAGAGTGATAGTGAGTGACAGCGAGTGTCTGAGAGTGTCAGTGAGTGTCAGAGAGTGATAAAGAGTGTCAGAGAGTGATAGAGAGTGATAGAGAGCGTCAGAGAGTGTCATAGAGTGATAGAGAGTGACAGAGTGTGTCACAGAGTTTCTGAGTGTGTCAGAGAGTGTCAGAGAGTAAGAGAGATTGTCAGAGAGTGTCAGAGAGTGATAGTGTCTGAGAGTGACAGAGAGCGTCTGAGAGTGTCAGAGAGTGTCAGAGAGTGATAGAGAGTGTCAGAGCGTGATAGAGAGTGTCAGAGAATGATAGAGAGTGTCTGAGAATGTCAAAGAGTGATAGAGAGTGTCAGAGAGTGATGGAGAGTGTCTGAGAGTGTCAGAGAGTGAGAGAGAGATTCTGAGAGTGTCAGAGAGTATCAGAGAGTGATAGAGAGTGATAGAGAGTGTCTGAGAGTGTCAGAAAGTGTCAGAAAGTATCTGAGAGTGATAGAGAGTGTCAGAGAGTGTCAGAGAGTGAAAGAGAGTGTCAGAGAGTGATAGAGAGTGTCTGAGAATGTCAGGGGGTGTCAGAGAGTGATAGCGATTGTCTGAGAGTTTCAGAGAGTGAGGGAGAGATTCTGAGAGTGTCAGAGAGTGTCAGAGAGTGATAGCGAGTGATAGCGAGTGTCTGAGAGTGTTAAAGAGTGTCAGAGTGTGTCAGAGAGTGTCAGACAGCGAAAGAGAGTGTCAGAGAGTGATAGAGAGTGTCTGAGAGTGACAGCGAGTGTCTGACAGTGTCAGTGAGTGTCAGAGAGTGATGGAGAGTGATAGAGAGTGATAGAGAGTTTCAGAGTGTGTCATTGAGTGATAGAGAGTGTCAGACAGTGTCAGAGTGTGATGGAGCGTGTCAGAGAGTGTCAGAGAGTGATAGAGTGTGTAAGAGAGTGATAGAGAGTGATAGAGAGTGTCAGAGAGTGATAGAGAGTGACAGAGTGTCAGAGAGTGACTGAGATTGCCAGAGAGTGTCAGAGTGTGTCAGAGAGTGATAGAGAGTGATAGAGAGTGTCAGAGAGTGTCATATAGTGATGGAGAGTGTCAGAGTGTGTCAGAGAGACATAGAGTGATTGAGTGTGTCAGAGAGTGTCAGAGAGCGATAGTGAGTGTCAGAGAGAGATATAGTGTCAGAGAGTGATAGAGAGTGTCTGAGAGTGTCTGAGAGCGACAGAGAGTGAAAGAGAGTGTCTGAGAGTGTCAGTGAGTGTCAGAGAGTGAAAGAGAGTGTCTGAGAGTGTCAGTGAGTGTCAGAGAGTGAGAGAGAGTGTCTGAGATTGTCAGTGAGTGATAGAGAGTGATAGTGAGCCTCTGAGAGTGACAGAGAGTGTCAGAGAGTGACAGAGAGTGTCAGAGAGTAACAGAGAGTGTCAGAGAGTGATAGAGAGTGTCAGAGAGTGATAGAGAGTGACAGAGAGTGTCTGAGAGTGCCTGAGAGTGACAGAGAGTGATAGAGTGTTTCAGAGAGTGTCATAGAGTGATAGAGAGAGTCAGAGTGTTTCAGAGAGCGATAGAGAGTGTCAGAGAGTGATAGAGAGTGAAAGAGAGTGTCGGAGAGTGATAGTGAGTGACAGAGAGTGTCTGACAGTGTCAGTGAGTGTCAGAGATTGTAAGAGAGTGATAGAGAGTGTCAGAGAGTGATAGAGAGTGATAGAGAGTGTCAGAGAGTGTCATAGAGTGATAGAATGTGTCAGAGTGTGTCACAGAGTGTCAGAGTGTGTCAGAGAGTGTCAGAGAGTGATAGAGAGTGTCAGTCAGTGTCAGAGAGTGATAGAGAGTGTCTGAGAGTGACAGAGAGAGTCTGAGAGTGTCAGTGAGTGTCTGAGAGTGACAGAGAGCGTCTGAGAGTGTCAGTGAGTGTCAGAGAGTGATAGAGAGTGTCTGAGATTGTCAGTGAGTGATAGAGAGTGTTAGAGAGCCTCTGAGAGTGTCAGAGAGTGTCAGAGAGAGATAGAGAATGTCAGAGAGTGATAGAGAGTGTCTGAGAGTGTCAGAGAGTGTCAGAGAGCGATAGAGAGTGTCAGAGAGCGATAGAGAGTGTCAGCGAGTGATAGAGAGTGTCTGAGAGTGTCTGAGAGTGACAGAGAGTGAAAGAGAGTGTCTGAGAGTGTCAGTGAGAGTCAGTGAGTGACAGAGAGTGTCTGAGAGTGTCAGTGAGTGATAGAGAGTGATAGAAAGCCTCTGAGAGTGTCAGAGAGTGTCAGAGAGTGATAGTGTCTGAGAGTGACAGAGAGCGTCTGAGAGTGTCAGTGAGTGTCAGAGAGTTATAGAGAGTGTCAGAGCGTGATAGAGAGTGTCAGAGAATGATAGAGAGTGTCAGAGAGTGATAGAGAGTGACAGAGAGTGTCAGAAAGTGTCAGAGTGTGTCAGAGAGTGACAGAGAGTGATAGAGAGTGTCAGAGAGTGTCATAGAGTGATAGAGAGAGTCAGAGTGTGTCAGAGAGTGATAGAGAGTGATTGAGTGTGTCAGAGAGTGTCAGAGAGCGATAGAGAGTGTCAGAGAGTGATAGAGAGTGTCAGAGAGTGATAGAGAGTGTCTGAGAGTGTCTGAGAGTGATAGAGAGTGTCTGAGAGTGTCTGAGAGTGACAGAGAGTGAAAGAGAGTGTCTGAGAGTGTCAGTGAGTGTCAGAGTGTGACAGAGATTGTCTGAGAGTGTCAGTGAGTGATAGAGAGTGATAGAAAGCCTCTGAGAGTGTCAGAGAGATTCATAGAGTGATAGAGATTGTCAGAGAGTGTCAGTGAGTGTCAGAGAGTGGTAGAGAGTGTCAGAGAGTGATAGAGAGTGATAGAGAGCGTCAGAGAGTGTCATATAGTGATAGAGAGTGTCAGAGTGTGTCACAGAGTGTCTGAGTGTGTCAGAGAGTGTCAGAGAGTGAGAGAGAGTGTCAGAGATGTCAGAGAGTGATAGTGTCTGAGAGTGACAGAGAGCGTCTGAGAGTGTCAGTGAGTGTCAGAGAGTGATAGAGAGTGTCAGAGCGTGATAGAGAGTTTCAGAGAGTGATGGAGAGTGTCTGAGAGTGTCAGAGAGTGAGAGAGAGATTCTGAGAGTGTCAGAGAGTATCAGAGAGTGATAGAGAGTGATAGAGAGTGTCTGAGAGTGTCGGAAAGTGTCAGAAAGTATCAGAGAGTGACAGAGAGTGTCAGAGAGTGTCAGAGAGTGTCAGAGAGTGATAGAGAGTGTCTGAGAATGTCAGAGAGTGATAGAGAGTGTCAGAGAGTGATAGAGATTGTCTGAGAGTTTCAGAGAGTGAGAGAGAGATTCTGAGAGTGTCAGAGAGTGATAGTGAGTGATAGAGAGTGTCTGAGAGTGTCAGAGGGTGTCACAGTGTGATAGAGAGTGTCAGAGAGTGATAGAGAGTGTCTGAGAGTGTCTGAGAGTGATAGAGAGTGTCTGAGAGTGTCTGAGAGTGACAGAGAGTGAAAGAGAGTGTCTGAGAGTGTCAGTGAGTGTCAGAGAGTGTTAGAGAGCCTCTGAGAGTGTCAGAGAGTGTCAGAGAGTGATAGAGAATGTCAGAGAGTGATAGAGAGTGTCTGAGAGTGTCAGAGAGTGTCAGAGAGCGATAGAGAGTGTCAGAGAGCGATAGAGAGTGTCAGAGAGTGATAGAGAGTGTCTGAGAGTGTCTGAGAGTGACAGAGAGTGAAAGAGAGTGTCTGAGAGTGTCAGTGAGAGTCAGTGAGTGACAGAGAGTGTCTGAGAGTGACAGTGAGTGATAGAGAGTGATAGAAAGCCTCTGAGAGTGCCAGAGAGTGTCAGAGAGTGATAGTGTCTGAGAGTGACAGAGAGCGTCTGAGAGTGTCAGTGAGTGTCAGAGAGTGATAGAGAGTGTCAGAGCGTGATAGAGAGTGTCAGAGAATGATAGAGAGTGTCAGAGAGTGATAGAGAGTGACAGAGAGTGTCAGAAAGTGTCAGAGTGTGTCAGAGAGTGACAGAGAGTGATAGAGAGTGTCAGAGAGTGTCATAGAGTGATAGAGAGAGTCAGAGTGTGTCAGAGAGTGATAGAGAGTGATTGAGTGAGTCAGAGAGTGTCAGAGAGCGATAGAGAGTGTCAGAGAGTGATAGAGAGTGTCAGAGAGTGATAGAGAGTGTCTGAGAGTGTCTGAGAGTGATAGAGAGTGTCTGAGAGTGTCGGAGAGTGACAGAGAGTGAAAGACAGTGTCTGAGAGTGTCAGTGAGTGTCAGAGTGTGACAGAGATTGTCTGAGAGTGTCAGTGAGTGATATTGAGTGATAGAAAGCCTGTGAGAGTGTCAGAGAGATTCATAGAGTGATAGAGAGTGTCAGAGAGTGATAGTCAGTGACAGAGAGTGTCTGAGAGTGTCAGTGAGTGTCAGAGAGTGGTAGAGAGTGTCAGAGAGTGATAGAGAGTGATAGAGAGCGTCAGAGAGTGTCATATAGTGATAGAGAGTGTCAGAGTGTGTCACAGAGTGTCTGAGTGTGTCAGAGAGTGTCAGAGAGTGAGAGAGAGTGTCAGAGAGTGTCAGAGAGTGATAGTGTCTGAGAGTGACAGAGAGCGTCTGAGAGTGTCAGTGAGTGTCAGAGAGTGATAGAGAGTGTCAGAGCGTGATAGAGAGTTTCAGAGAGTGATGGAGAGTGTCTGAGAGTGTCAGAGAGTGAGAGAGAGATTCTGAGAGTGTCAGAGAGTATCAGAGAGTGATAGAGAGTGATAGAGAGTGTCTGAGAGTGTCAGAAAGTGTCAGAAAGTATCAGAGAGTGACAGAGAGTGTCAGAGAGTGTCAGAGAGTGTCAGAGAGTGATAGAGAGTGTCTGAGAATGTCAGAGAGTGATAGAGAGTGTCAGAGAGTGATAGAGATTGTCTGAGAGTTTCAGAGAGTGAGAGAGAGATTCTGAGAGTGTCAGAGAGTGATAGCGAGTGATAGAGAGTGTCTGAGAGTGTCAGAGAGTGTCATAGTGTGATAGAGAGTGTCAGAGAGTGATAGAGAGTGTCTGAGAGTGTCTGAGAGTGATAGAGAGTGTCTGAGAGTGTCTGAGAGTGACAGAGAGTGAAAGAGAGTGTCTGAGAGTGTCAGTGAGTGTCAGAGTGTGACAGAGATTGTCTGAGAGTGTCAGTGAGTGATAGAGAGTGATAGAAAGCCTCTGAGAGTGTCAGAGATATTCATAGAGTGATAGAGAGTGTCAGAGAGTGATAGTGAGTGACAGAGAGTGTCTGAGAGTGTCAGTGAGTGTCAGAGAGTGGTAGAGAGTGTCAGAGAGTGATAGAGAGTGATAGAGAGCGTCAGAGAGTGTCATATAGTGATAGAGAGTGTCAGAGTGTGTCACAGAGTGTCTGAGTGTGTCAGAGAGTGTCAGAGAGTGAGAGAGAGTGTCAGAGAGTGTCAGAGAGTGATAGTGTCTGAGAGTGACAGAGAGTGTCTGAGAGTGTCAGTGAGTGTCAGAGAGTGATAGAGAGTGTCAGAGCGTGATAGAGAGTTTCAGAGAGTGATGGAGAGTGTCTGAGAGTGTCAGAGAGTGAGAGAGAGATTCTGAGAGTGTCAGAGAGTATCAGAGAGTGATAGAGAGTGATAGAGAGTGTCTGGAAGTGTCAGAAAGTGTCAGAAAGTATCAGAGAGTGACAGAGAGTGTCAGAGAGTGTCAGAGAGTGTCAGAGAGTGATAGAGAGTGTCAGAGAGTGATAGAGATTGTCTGAGAGTTTCAGAGAGTGAGAGAGAGATTCTGAGAGTGTCAGAGAGTGATAG
Organism: Heterodontus francisci; assembly: GCF_036365525.1. NCBI lineage: Eukaryota > Metazoa > Chordata > Chondrichthyes > Heterodontiformes > Heterodontidae > Heterodontus > Heterodontus francisci. The sequence goes on from NW_027141280.1 coordinate 1,817,831, forward strand.
CTAGTGATAGAGAGTGTCTGAGAGTGTCAGAGAGTGTCAGAGTGTGTCAGAGAGTGTCAGACAGCGAAAGAGAGTGTCAGAGAGTGATAGAGAGTGTCAGAGAGTGATAGAGAGTGTCTGAGAGTGACAGCGAGTGTCAGAGAGTGATAGAGAGCGATAGAGAGTGATAGAGAGTTTCAGAGTGTGTCATGAAGTGATAGAGAGTGTCAGACAGTGTCAGAGTGTGATAGAGAGTGTCAGAGAGTGATAGAGAGTGTAAGAGAGTGATAGAGAGTGATAGAGAGTGTCAGAGAGTGTCATATAGTGATAGAGAGTGTCAGAGTGTGTCAGAGAGACATGGAGAGTGATTGAGTGTGTCAGAGAGTGTCAGAGAGCGATAGAGAGTGTCAGAGAGAGATAGAGTGTTAGAGAGTGATAGAGAGTGTCTGAGAGTGTCTGAGAGTGGCAGAGAGTGACAGAGAGTGAAAGAGAGTGTCTGAGAGTGTCAGTGAGTGTCAGAGAGTGATAGAGAGTGTCTGATAGTGTCAGTGAGTGATAGAGAGTGATAGAGAGCCTCTGAGCGTGTCAGAGAGTGTCAGAGAGTGATAGAGAGTGTCAGAGAGTGATCGAGAGTGACAGAGAGTGTCAGACAGCGAAAGAGAGTGTCAGAGAGTGATAGAGAGTGTCTGAGAGTGACAGAGAGTGTCTGAGAGTGTCAGTGAGTGTCAGAGAGTGATAGAGAGTGATAGAGATTGATAGAGAGTTTCAGAGTGTGTCATTGAGTGATAGAGAGTGTCAGACAGTGTCAGACAGTGTCAGAGTGTGATAGAGAGTGTCAGAGAGTGTCAGAGCGTGATAGAGAGAGTAAGAGAGTGATAGAGGGTGTAAGAGAGTGATAGAGGGTGACAGAGAGTGTCTGAGAGTGTCTGAGAGTGTCAGAAAGTGTCTGAGAGTGTCAGAAAGTGTCAGAGAGTGATAGAGAGTGATAGAGAGTGTCAGCGAGTGTCATAGAGTGATAGAGAGTGTCAGACTGTGTCAGAGAGTGATGGAGAGTGATTGAGTGTGTCCGAGAGTGACAGAGAGTGAAAGAGAGCGTCTGAGAGTGTCAGTGAGTGTCAGAGAGTGATAGAGAGTGTCTGAGAGTGTCAGTGAGTGATAGATAGTGATAGAGAGCCTCTGAGAGTGTCAGAGAGGTTCAGAGAGTGATAGAGAGTGTCAGAGAGATATATAGAGTGACAGAGAGTGTCTGAGAGTGATAGAGATTGTCAGAGAGTGATAGAGAGTGTCAGAGAGTGATAGAGAGTGACAGAGAGGGTCTGAGAGTGATAGACAGTGATAGAGATTTTCAGAGAGTGTCATTGAGTGATAGAGAGTGTCAGAGAGTGATAGAAAGTGATAGAGAGTGTCTGTGAGTGTCACAGAGTGTCAGAGTGTGTCAGAGAGTGATGAAGAATGTTGGAGCGTTTCAGAGAGTGTCTGAGAGCGTTAGAGAGAGTCAGAGAGTGATAGAGAGTGTCTGAGAGTGATAGAGAGTGTCTGAAAGTGTCTGAGAGCGTCAGAGAGTGTCAGAGAGTGTCTGAGAGCGTCAGAGAGTGTCAGAGAGTGTCTGAGTGCGTCAAAGAGTGTCTGAGAGCGTCAAAGAGCGTTAGAGTGTGATAGAGAGTGTCTGAGAGTGACAGAGAGTGTCAGAGTGTGGCAGAGAGTGTCAGAGAGTGATAGAGAGTGTCAGAGAGTGATGGAGAGTATCTGAGAGTCTCAGAGAGGGAGAGAGAGTTTCTGAGCGTGTCAGATAGAGCCAGAGTGTGTGAGAGTGTCAGAGAGTGACAGAGAGTGTCAGAGAGTGATAGAGAGTGTCAGAGAGTGATAGAGAGTGACAGAGAGGGTCTGAGAGTGTCAGAGAGTGTCAGAGTGTGTCAGAGAGTGACAGAGAGTGATAGAGAGTGTCAGAGAGTGTCATAGAGTGATAGAGAGAGTCAGAGTGTGTCAGAGAGTGATAGAGTGTGATTGAGTGTGTCAGAGAGTGTCAGAGAGTGATAGAGAGTGTCAGAGAGTGACAGAGAGTGTCTGAGATTGTCTGAGAGTGACAGAGAGTGAAAGAGAGTGTCTGAGAGTGTCAGTGAGTGTCAGAGAGTGATAGAGAGTGTCTGAGAGTGTCAGTGAGTGATAGAGAGTGATAGAGAGTGATAGAGAGTGATAGAGAGTGATAGAGAGTGTCAGAGAATGTCAGAGAGTGATGGAGCGTGTCAGAGAGTGTCAGAGAGTGAGAGAGAGTGATAGAGAGTGTCAGAGTGTGTCAGAGAGTTTCAGAGAGTAATAGAGAGTCAAAGAGAGCGTCAGAGATTGTCACAGAGTGATAGAGATTTATAGAGAGTGTCACAGAGTGTCATTGATTAATAGAGAGTGTCAGAGAGTGTCAGAGAGTGATACGGAGTGTGATAGAGAGTGTCTGAGAGTGTCAGAGTGTGTCAGAGAGTGTCAGAGTGTGATGGAGAGTGATAGAGAGTGTCACAGAGGGTCATTGAGTGATAGAGAGTGTCAGAGAGTGTCAGAGAGTGATAGGGAGTGTCAGAGAGTGACAGAGAGTGTCTGAGAATGTCAGAGAGTGATAGCGAATGTCAGAGAGTGATATAGAGTTATAGGTAGTCTCTGAGAGTGTCAGAGAGTTTCAGAGAGTGAGAGAGAGATTCTGAGAGTGTCAGAGAGTGTCAGAGAGTGATAGAGAGTGATTGAGTGTCTCAGGGTTTCAGAGAGTGTCAGAGAGCGAAAGAGAGTGTCAGTGAGTGATAGATAGTGTCCGAGAGTGATAGAGAGTGTCTGATAGTGTCTGAGAGTGACAGAGAGTGTCTGAGAGTGACAGCGAGTGTCTGAATGTGTCAGTGAGTGTCAGAGAGTGATAGAAAGTGATAGGGATTGATAGACAGTTTCAGAGTGTGTCATTGAGTGATGGAGAGTGTCAGAGTGTGATAGAGTGTGTCAGAGAGTGTCAGAGAGTGATAGAGAGTGTAAGGGAGTGATAGAGAGTGATAGAGAGTGTCAGAGAGTGATAGAGAGTGACAGAGAGTGTCTGAGAGTGTCAGAGAGTGTCAGAGTGTGTCAGAGTGATAGAGAGTGATAGAGAGTTTCAGACAGTGTCATAGAGTGATAGAGAGTTTCAGAGTGTTTCAGAGAGTGATAGAGAGTGATTGAGTGTGTCAGAGAGTGTCAGAGAGCGATAGAGAGTGTCAGAGAGTGATAGAGAGCGTCAGAGAGTGATAGAGAGTGTCTGAGAGTGTCTGAGAGTGACAGAGAGTGAAAGAGACTGTCTGAGAGTGTCAGTGAGTGTCAGAGAGTGATAGAGAGTGTCTGAGAGTGTCAGTGAGTGATAGAGAGTGACAGAGACCCTCTGAGAGTGTCAGAGAGTGTCAGAGAGTGTCAGAAAGTGATAGAGAGTGACAGAGAGTGATAGAGAGTGATAGAGAGCCTATGAGAGTGTCAGAGTGTGTCAGAGAGTGTCAGAGTGTGTCAGAGTGTGTCAGAGGGTGTCAGAGAGTGTCAGAGAGTGATAGCGAGTGATAGAGAGTTTCAGAGAGTGTCAGAGAGTGATGGAGAGTGTCAGAGAGTGTCACAGAGTGTCAGAGAGTGATAGAGAGTGATAGAGAGTGTCAGAGAGTGTCACAGAGTGATAGAGAGTGATAGAGAGTGTCAGAGTGTGTCAGAGAGTGTCAGAGAGTGATAGAGAGATATAGATAGCGTCAGAGAGTGCCATCGAGTGATACAGAGTGATAGATAGCTTCAGAGAGTGATAGAGAGTGATAGAGAGTGTCAGAGAGCGTCAGAGAGTGATTGAGAGTGATAGAGAGTGATAGAGAGTGTCAGAGAGTGTCAGATATTGATAGAGAGTGATAGAGAGTGTCAGAGAGTGATAGAGAGTGTCAGAGATTGTCAGAGAGTGATACAGAGTGATAGAGCGTGTCTGACAGTGTCAGAGAGTGTCTGACAGTGTCAGAGTGTGTCAGAGAGAGTCAGAGAGTGTCAGAGAGTGATAGACAGTGATAGAGATTTTCAGAGAGTGTCATTGAGTGATAGAGAGTGTCAGAGAGTGATAGAGAGTGATAGAGAGTGTCTGAGAGTGTCAAAGTGTGTCAGAGTGTGTCAGAGAGTGATGAAGAATGTTAGAGCGTTTCAGAGAGTGTCTGAGAGCGTCAGGGAGTGTCAGAGAGTGATAGAGGATGTCTGAGAGTGATAAAGAGTGTCAGAGAGTGATAGAGAGTGTCTGAGAGTGTCAGAGAGTGTCAGAGAGTGATAGACAGTGATAGAGATTTTCAGAGAGTGTCATTGAGTGATAGAGAGTTTCAGAGAGTGATGGAGAGTGTCAGAGAGTGTCACAGAGTGTCAGAGAGTGATAGAGAGTGATAGAGAGTGTCAGAGAGTGTCACAGAGTGATAGAGAGTGAAAGAGAGTGTCAGAGTGTGTCAGAGAGTGTCAGAGAGTGATAGAGAGTGATAGATAGCGTCAGAGAGTGCCATCGAGTGATAGAGAGGGATAGAGATTGTCACAGAGTGTCATTGAGTAATGGAGAGTGTCAGAAGGTGTCAGAGAGTGGTAGAGAGTGTCAGAGAGTGTCAGAGAGTGTCAGAGAGTGATAGAGAGTGATAGAGAGTGTCAGAGAGTGATAGAGAGTGATAGAGAGTGTCTGAGAGTGTCAAAGTGAGTCAGAGTGTGTCAGAGAGTGATGAAGAATGTTAGAGCGTTTCAGAGAGTGTCTGAGAGCGTCAGAGTGTGTCAGAGAGTGATAGAGGGTGTCTGAGAGTGATAGAGAGTGTCTGAGAGTGTCTGAGGGCGTCAGAGAGTGTCTGAGAGCGAAAGAGAGTGTCAGAGAGTGTCTGAGTTCGTCAGAGAGTGTCTGAGAGCGTCAAAGAGCGTTAGCGTGTGAGAGAGAGTGTCTGAGAGTGACAGAGAGTGTCTGAGAGTGTCTGAGAGTGACAGAGAGTGTCTGAGAGTGTCAGAGAGTGTCAGAGAGTGATAGAGAGTGTCTGAGAATGTCAGAGAGTGACAGAGAGTGTCAGAGAGTGATAGAGAGTATCTGAGAGTCTCAGAGAGGGAGAGAGAGTTTCTGAGTGTGTCAGATAGTGCCAGAGTGTGTGAGAGTGTCGGAGAGCGACAGAGAGTGTCAGAGAGTGTCAGAGAGTGTCAGAGAGTGATAGAGAGTGTCAGAGAGTGATAGAGAGTTTCTGAGCGTGCCTGAGAGTGACAGAGAGTGACAGAGAGTGTCTCAGAGTGTCAGTGAGTGATAGAGAGTGATAGAGAGTGTCAGAGAGTGTCAGAGAGTGATAGAGAGTGAAAGAGTGTGTCAGAGAGTGTCATAGAGTGATAGAGAGTGTCAGAGAGTGTCAGAGAGTGTCAGAGAGTGATAGAGAGTGTCAGCGTGTGTCAGTGAGTGTCATAGAGTGATAGAGATTGTCAGAGTGTGTCACAGAATGTCAGAGAGTGTCAGAGAGTGATAGAGAGTGATAGATAGCGTCAGAGAGTGCCATAGAGTGACAGAGAGGGATAGAGAGTGTCACCGAGTGTCATTGAGTAATAGAGAGTGTCAGAAGGTGTCAAAAAGTGGTAGAGAGTGTCAGAGAGTGTCAGAGAGTGTCAGAGAGTGATAGAGAGTGAAAGAGAGTGTCAGAGAGTGTCAGAGAGTGTCAGAGAGTGATAGAGAGTGACAGAGAGTGTCAGAGAGTGTCTGACAGTGTCAGCGTGTGTCAGAGAGTGTCAGAGAGTGATGGAGATTGATAGAGAGTGTCATTGAGTGATAGAGAGTGTCAGAGAGTGTCAGAGAGTGATAGAGAGTGATAGAGAGTGTCAGAGAGTGTCAGAGAGTGATAGAGAGTGATAGAGAGTGTCAGAGAGTGATAGAGAGTGTCAGAGAGTGATAGAGAGTGTCAGAGAGTGTCAGAGAGAGACAGAGAGTGATAGAGAGTGATAGAGAGTGTCAGAGAGCGTCAGAGAGTGATTGAGAGTGATAGAGAGTGATAGAGAGTGTCAGCGAGTGTCAGATATTGATAGAGAGTGATAGAGAGTGTCAGAGAGTGATAAGGAGTGTCAGAGATTGTCAGAGAGTGATACAGAGTGATAGAGCGTGTCTGACAGCGTCAGAGAGTGTCTGACAGTGTCAGAGTGTGTCAGAGAGAGTCAGAGAGTGTCAGAGAGTGATAGACAGTGATAGAGATTTTCAGAGAGTGTCATTGAGTGATAGAGAGTGTCAGAGAGTGATGGAGAGTGATAGAGAGTGTCTGAGAGTGTCAAAGTGTGTCAGAGTGTGTCAGAGAGTGATGAAGAATGTTAGAGCGTTTCAGAGAGTGTCTGAGAGCGTCAGGGAGTGTCAGAGAGTGATAGAGGGTGTCTGAGAGTGATAAAGAGTGTCAGAGAGTGATAGAGAGTGTCTGAGAGTGTCAGAGAGTGTCAGAGAGTGATAGACAGTGATAGAGATTTTCAGAGAGTGTCATTGAGTGATAGAGAGTTTCAGAGAGTGTCAGAGAGTGATGGAGAGTGTCAGAGAGTGTCACAGAGTGTCAGAGAGTGAAAGAGAGTGTCAGAGTGTGTCAGAGAGTGTCAGAGAGTGATAGAGAGTGATAGATAGCGTCAGAGAGTGCCATCGAGTGATAGAGAGGGATAGAGATTGTCACAGAGTGTCATTGAGTAATGGAGAGTGTCAGAAGGTGTCAGAGAGTGGTAGAGAGTGTCAGAGAGTGTCAGAGAGTGTCAGAGAGTGATAGAGAGTGATAGAGAGTGTCAGAGAGTGTCATTGAGTGATAGAGTGTCAGAGAGTGATAGAGAGTGATAGAGAGTGTCTGAGAGTGTCAAAGTGTGTCAGAGTGTGTCAGAGAGTGATGAAGAATGTTAGAGCGTTTCAGAGAGTGTCTGAGAGCGTCAGAGTGTGTCAGAGAGTGATAGAGGGTGTCTGAGAGTGATAGAGTGTGTCTGAGAGTGTCTGAGGGCGTCAGAGAGTGTCAGAGAGTGTCTGAGAGCGAAAGGGAGTGTCAGAGAGTGTCTGAGTTCGTCAGAGAGTGTCAGAGAGTGATAGAGAGTGTCTGAGAATGTCAGAGAGTGACAGAGAGTGTCAGAGAGTGATAGAGAGTATCTGAGAGTCTCAGAGAGGGAGAGAGAGTTTCTGAGTGTGTCAGATAGTGACAGAGTGTGTGAGAGTGTCGGAGAGCGACAGAGAGTGTCAGAGAGTGTCAGAGAGTGTCAGAGAGTGATAGAGAGTGTCAGAGAGTGATAGAGAGTTTCTGAGCGTGCCTGAGAGTGACAGAGAGTGACAGAGAGTGTCTCAGAGTGTCGGTGAGTGATAGAGAGTGATAGAGAGTGTCAGAGAGTGTCAGAGAGTGATAGAGAGTGAAAGAGCGTGTCAGAGAGTGTCATAGAGTGATAGAGAGAGTCAGAGAGTGTCAGAGAGTGTCAGAGAGTGATAGAGAGTGTCAGCGTGTGTCAGTGAGTGTCATAGAGTGATAGAGATTGTCAGAGTGTGTCACAGAATGTCAGAGAGTGTCAGAGAGTGATAGATAGCGTCAGAGAGTGCCATAGAGTGACAGAGAGGGATAGAGAGTGTCACCGAGTGGCATTGAGTAATAGAGAGTGTCAGAAGGTGTCAAAAAGTGGTAGAGAGTGTCAGAGAGTGTCAGAGAGTGTCAGAGAGTGATAGAGAGTGAAAGAGAGTGTCAGAGAGTGTCAGAGAGTGTCAGAGAGTGATAGAGAGTGACAGAGAGTGTCAGAGAGTGTCTGACAGTGTCAGAGTGTGTCAGAGAGTGTCAGAGAGTGATGGAGATTGATAGAGAGTGTCATTGAGTGATAGAGAGTGTCAGAGAGTGTCAGAGAGTGATAGAGAGTGATAGAGAGTGTCAGAGAGTGTCAGAGAGTGATAGAGAGTGATAGAGAGTGTCAGAGAGTGATAGAGAGTGTCAGAGAGTGATAGAGAGTGTCAGAGAGTGTCAGAGAGTGATAGAGAGTGATAGAGAGTGTCAGAGAGTGATAGAGATTGTCAGAGCGTGTCAGAGAGTGATAGAGAGTGTCAGAGAGTGATAGTGAGTGACAGAGAGTGTCTGAGAATGTCAGTGAGTGTCAGAGAGTGATAGAGAGTGATAGAGAGCGTCAGAGAGTGTCATAGAGTGATAGAGAGTGTCAGAGTGTGTCACAGAGTGTCTGAGTGTGTCAGAGAGTGTCAGAGCGTGAGAGAGAGTGTCAGAGAGTGTCAGAGAGTGATAGAGAGTGACAGAGAGTGTCAGAGAGTGTCTGACAGTGTCAGAGTGTGTCAGAGAGTGTCAGAGAGTGATGGAGATTGATAGAGAGTGTCATTGAGTGATAGAGAGTGTCAGAGAGTGATAGAGAGTGTCAGAGAGTGTCAGAGAGTGATAGAGAGTGATAGAGAGTGTCAGAGAGTGATAGAGAGTGTCAGAGAGTGATAGAGAGTTTCAGAGAGTGTCAGAGAGTGATAGAGAGTGATAGAGAGTGTCAGAGAGTGATAGAGAGTGTCAGAGAGTGTCAGAGAGTGATAGATAGTGTCAGAGAGTGTCAGAGAGTGATAGAGAGTGATAGAGAGTGTCAGAGAGTGTCAGAGAGTGTCAGAGAGTGATAGAGAGTGTCAGAGAGTGTCAGAGAGTGATAGAGAGTGATAGAGAGTGTCAGAGAGTGATAGAGATTGTCAGAGCGTGTCAGAGAGTGATAGAGAGTGTCAGAGAGTGATAGTGAGTGACAGAGAGTGTCTGAGAATGTCAGTGAGTGTCAGAGAGTGATAGAGAGTGATAGAGAGCGTCAGAGAGTGTCATAGAGTGATAGAGAGTGTCAGAGTGTGTCACAGAGTGTCTGAGTGTGTCAGAGAGTGTCAGAGGGTGAGAGAGAGTGTCAGAGAGTGTCAGAGAGTGATAGAGAGTGACAGAGAGTGTCAGAGAGTGTCTGACAGTGTCAGAGTGTGTCAGAGAGTGTCAGAGAGTGATGGAGATTGATAGAGAGTGTCATTGAGTGATAGAGAGTGTCAGAGAGTGTCAGAGAGTGATAGAGAGTGTCAGAGAGTGTCAGAGAGTGATAGAGAGTGATAGAGAGTGTCAGAGAGTGTCAGAGAGTGATAGAGAGTTTCAGAGAGTGTCAGAGAGTGATAGAGAGTGATAGAGAGTGTCAGAGAGTGATAGAGAGTGTCAGAGAGTGATAGAGATTGTCAGAGCGTGTCAGAGAGTGATAGAGAGTGTCAGAGAGTGATAGTGAGTGACAGAGAGTGTCTGAGAATGTCAGTGAGTGTCAGAGAGTGATAGAGAGTGATAGAGAGCGTCAGAGAGTGTCATAGAGTGATAGAGAGTGTCAGAGTGTGTCACAGAGTGTCTGAGTGTGTCAGAGAGTGTCAGAGCGAGAGAGAGAGTGTCAGAGAGTGTCAGAGAGTGATAGAGAGTGTCAGAGAGTGTCTGACAGTGTCAGAGAGTGATAGAGAGTGATAGAGAGTGTCAGAGAGTGATAGAGAGTGTCAGAGAGTGATAGAGAGTGTCAGAGAGTGTCAGAGAGTGATAGAGAGTGATAGAGAGTGTCAGAGAGTGATAGAGAGTGTCAGAGAGTGTCAGAGAGTGATAGAGAGTGATAGAGAGTGTCAGAGAGTGTCAGAGAGTGTCAGAGAGTGATAGAGAGTGATAGAGAGTGTCAGAGAGTGATAGTGAGTGTCAGAGAGTGTCTGAGAGTGTCAGTGAGTTTCAGAGAGTGATAGAGAGTGTCAGAGAGTGATAGAGAGTGATAGAGAGCGTCAGAGAGTGTCATAGAGTGATAGAGAGTGTCAGTGTGTGTCACAGTGTGTCTGAGTGTGTCAGAGAGTGTCAGAGAGTGAGAGAGAGGGTCAGAGAGTGTCAGAGAGTGATAGTGTCTGAGAGTGACAGAGAGCGTCTGAGAGTGTCAGTGAGTGTCAGAGAGTGATAGAGAGTGTCAGAGCGTGATAGAGAGTGTCAGAGAGTGATAGAGAGTGACAGAGAGGGTCAGAGAGTGTCAGAGTGTGTCAGAGAGTGACAGAGAGTGATAGAGAGTGATTGAGTGTGTCAGAGAGTGTCAGAGAGCGATAGAGAGTGTCAGAGAGTGATAGAGAGTGTCTGAGAGTGTATGAGAGTGACAGAGAGTGAAAGAGAGTGTCTGAGAGTGTCAGTGAGTGTCAGAGAGTGACAGAGAGTGTCTGAGAGTGTCAGTGAGTGATAGAGAGTGATAGAAAGCCTCTGAGAGTGTCAGAGAGTGTCTGAGAGTGTCTGAGATTGCCAGAGAGTGTCAGAGTGTGTCAGAGAGTGATAGAGAGTGATAGAGATTGTCAGAGAGTGTCAGAGTGTGATAGAGAGTGTCAGAGAGTGATAGAGAGTGATAGAGAGTGTCAGAGAGTGATAGAGAGTGTCAGAGAGTGATAGAGAGTGACAGAGAGTGTCTGAGAGTGTCTGAGAGTGACAGAGAGTGTCTGAGACTGACAGCGAGTGTCTGACAGTGTCAGTGAGTATCAGAGAGTGATGGAGAGTGATAGAGAGTTTCAGAGTGTGTCATTGAGTGATAGAGAGTGTCAGACAGTGTCAGAGTGTGATAGAGAGTGTCAGAGAGTGTCAGAGAGTGATAGAGAGTGTAAGAGAGTGATAGAGAGTGATAGAGAGTGTCAAAGAGTGATAGAGTGTGTCAGAGAGTGATAGAGAGTGATAGAGACTGATAGAGAGTGTCAGAGAGTGTCATATAGTGATAGAGAGTGTCAGGGTGTGTCAGAGAGACATAGAGAGTGATTGAGTGTGTCAGAGAGTGTCAGAGAGCGATAGAGAGTGTCAGAGAGAGATAAAGTGTCAGAGAGTGATCGAGAGTGTCTGAGAGTGTCTGAGAGTGACAGAGAGTGACAGAGAGTGAAAGAGAGTGTCTGAGAGTGTCAGTGAGTGTCAGAGAGTGATAGAGAGTGTCTGAGAGTGTCAGTGAGTGACAGAGAGTGATAGAGAGCCTCTGAGCGTGTCAGAGAGTGTCAGAGAGTGATAGAGAGTGTCAGAGAGTGATAGAGAGTGACAGAGAGTGATAGAGAGTGATAGAGAGTGTGAGAAAGTGATAGAGAGTGTCTGAGAGTGTCAGAGAGTGTCAGAGAGTGATAGAGAGTGTCTGAGAATGTCAGAGAGTGACAGAGAGTGTCAGAGAGTGATAGAGAGTATCTGAGAGTCTCAGAGAGGGAGAGAGAGTTTCTGAGTGTGTCAGATAGTGCCAGAGTGTGTGAGAGTGTCGGAGAGCGACAGAGAGTGTCAGAGAGTGTCAGAGAGTGTCAGAGAGTGATAGAGAGTGTCAGAGAGTGATAGAGAGTTTCTGAGCGTGCCTGAGAGTGACAGAGAGTGACAGAGAGTGTCTCAGAGTGTCAGTGAGTGATAGAGAGTGATAGAGAGTGTCAGAGAGTGTCAGAGAGTGATAGAGAGTGACAGAGAGTGTCAGAGAGTGTCTGACAGTGTCAGAGTGTGTCAGAGAGTGTCAGAGAGTGATGGAGATTGATAGAGAGTGTCATTGAGTGATAGAGAGTGTCTGAGAGTGTATGAGAGTGACAGAGAGTGAAAGAGAGTGTCTGAGAGTGTCAGTGAGTGTCAGAGAGTGACAGAGAGTGTCTGAGAGTGTCAGTGAGTGATAGAGAGTGATAGAAACCCTCTGAGAGTGTCAGAGTGTCTGAGAGTGTCTGAGATTACCAGAGAGTGTCAGAGTGTGTCAGAGAGTGATAGAGAGTGATAGAGATTGTCAGAGAGTGTCAGAGTGTGATAGAGAGTGTCAGAGAGTGATAGAGAGTGTTAGAGAGTGATAGAGAGTGATAGAGAGTGTCAGAGAGTGATAGAGAGTGTCAGAGAGTGATAGAGAGTGACAGAGAGTGTCTGAGAGTGTCTGAGAGTGACAGAGAGTGTCTGAGACTGACAGCGAGTGTCTGACAGTGTCAGTGAGTGTCAGAGAGTGATGGAGAGTGATAGAGAGTTTCAGAGTGTGTCATTGAGTGATAGAGAGTGTCAGACATTGTCAGAGTGTGATAGAGAGTGTCAGAGAGTGTCAGAGAGTGATAGAGAGTGTAAGAGAGTGATAGAGAGTGATAGAGAGTGTCAAAGAGTGATAGAGTGTGTCAGAGAGTGATAGAGAGTGATAGAGACTGATAGAGAGTGTCAGAGAGTGTCATATAGTGATAGAGAGTGTCAGGGTGTGTCAGAGAGACATAGAGAGTGATTGAGTGTGTCAGAGAGTGTCAGAGAGCGATAGAGAGTGTCAGAGAGAGATAAAGTGTCAGAGAGTGATCGAGAGTGTCTGAGAGTGTCTGAGAGTGACAGAGAGTGACAGAGAGTGAAAGAGAGTGTCTGAGAGTGTCAGTGAGTGTCAGAGAGTGATAGAGAGTGTCTGAGAGTGTCAGTGAGTGACAGAGAGTGATAGAGAGCCTCTGAGCGTGTCAGAGAGTGTCAGAGAGTGATAGAGAGTGTCAGAGAGTGATAGAGAGTGACAGAGAGTGATAGAGAGTGATAGAGAGTGTGAGAAAGTGATAGAGAGTGTCTGAGAGTGTCAGAGAGTGTCAGAGAGTGATAGAGAGTGTCTGAGAATGTCAGAGAGTGACAGAGAGTGTCAGAGAGTGATAGAGAGTATCTGAGAGTCTCAGAGAGGGAGAGAGAGTTTCTGAGTGTGTCAGATAGTGCCAGAGTGTGTGAGAGTGTCGGAGAGCGACAGAGAGTGTCAGAGAGTGTCAGAGAGTGTCAGAGAGTGATAGAGAGTGTCAGAGAGTGATAGAGAGTTTCTGAGCGTGCCTGAGAGTGACAGAGAGTGACAGAGAGTGTCTCAGAGTGTCAGTGAGTGATAGAGAGTGATAGAGAGTGTCAGAGAGTGTCAGAGAGTGATAGAGAGTGAAAGAGCGTGTCAGAGAGTGTCATAGAGTGATAGAGAGAGTCAGAGAGTGTCAGAGAGTGTCAGAGAGTGATAGAGAGTGTCAGCGTGTGTCAGTGAGTGTCATAGAGAGATAGAGATTGTCAGAGTGTGTCACAGAATGTCAGAGAGTGTCAGAGAGTGATAGATAGCGTCAGAGAGTGCCATAGAGTGAGAGAGAGGGATAGAGAGTGTCACCGAGTGGCATTGAGTAATAGAGAGTGTCAGAAGGTGTCAAAAAGTGGTAGAGAGTGTCAGAGAGTGTCAGAGAGTGTCAGAGAGTGATAGAGAGTGAAAGAGAGTGTCAGAGAGTGTCAGAGAGTGTCAGAGAGTGATAGAGAGTGACAGAGAGTGTCAGAGAGTGTCTGACAGTGTCAGAGTGTGTCAGAGAGTGTCAGAGAGTGATGGAGATTGATAGAGAGTGTCATTGAGTGATAGAGAGTGTCAGAGAGTGTCAGAGAGTGTCAGAGAGTGATAGAGAGTGTCAGAGAGTGATAGAGAGTGTCAGAGAGTGTCAGAGAGTGATAGAGAGTGTCAGAGAGTGTCAGAGAGTGATAGAGAGTGATAGAGAGTGTCAGAGAGTGATAGAGAGTGTCAGAGAGTGATAGTGAGTGACAGAGAGTGTCTGAGAATGTCAGTGAGTGTCAGAGAGTGATAGAGAGTGATAGAGAGCGTCAGAGAGTGTCATAGAGTGATAGAGAGTGTCAGAGTGTGTCACAGAGTGTCTGAGTGTGTCAGAGAGTGTCAGAGAGTGAGAGAGAGTGTCAGAGAGTGTCAGAGTGTGTCAGAGAGTGATAGAGAGTGACAGAGAGTGTCAGAGAGTGTCTGACAGTGTCAGAGTGTGTCAGAGAGTGTCAGAGAGTGATGGAGATTGATAGAGAGTGTCATTGAGTGATAGAGAGTGATAGAGAGTGTCAGAGAGTGATAGAGAGTGTCAGAGAGTGATAGAGAGTGACAGAGAGTGATAGAGAGTGATAGAGAGTGTGAGAAAGTGATAGAGAGTGTCTGAGAGTGTCAGAGAGTGTCAGAGAGTGATAGAGAGTGTCTGAGAATGTCAGAGAGTGACAGAGAGTGTCAGAGAGTGATAGAGAGTATCTGAGAGTCTCAGAGAGGGAGAGAGAGTTTCTGAGTGTGTCAGATAGTGCCAGAGTGTGTGAGAGTGTCGGAGAGCGACAGAGAGTGTCAGAGAGTGTCAGAGAGTGTCAGAGAGTGATAGAGAGTGTCAGAGAGTGATAGAGAGTTTCTGAGCGTGCCTGAGAGTGACAGAGAGTGACAGAGAGTGTCTCAGAGTGTCAGTGAGTGATAGAGAGTGATAGAGAGTGTCAGAGAGTGTCAGAGAGTGATAGAGAGTGAAAGAGCGTGTCAGAGAGTGTCATAGAGTGTCAGAGAGTGATAGAGAGTGTCAGCGTGTGTCAGTGAGTGTCATAGAGAGATAGAGATTGTCAGAGTGTGTCACAGAATGTCAGAGAGTGTCAGAGAGTGATAGATAGCGTCAGAGAGTGCCATAGAGTGAGAGAGAGGGATAGAGAGTGTCACCGAGTGGCATTGAGTAATAGAGAGTGTCAGAAGGTGTCAAAAAGTGGTAGAGAGTGTCAGAGAGTGTCAGAGAGTGATAGAGAGTGAAAGAGAGTGTCAGAGAGTGTCAGAGAGTGTCAGAGAGTGATAGAGAGTGACAGAGAGTGTCAGAGAGTGTCTGACAGTGTCAGAGTGTGTCAGAGAGTGTCAGAGAGTGATGGAGATTGATAGAGAGTGTCATTGAGTGATAGAGAGTGTCAGAGAGTGTCAGAGAGTGTCAGAGAGTGATAGAGAGTGTCAGAGAGTGTCAGAGAGTGATAGAGAGTGTCAGAGAGTGTCAGAGAGTGATAGAGAGTGATAGAGAGTGTCAGAGAGTGATAGAGAGTGTCAGAGCGTGTCAGAGAGTGATAGTGAGTGTCAGAGAGTGATAGTGAGTGACAGAGAGTGTCTGAGAATGTCAGTGAGTGTCAGTGAGTGATAGAGAGTGATAGAGAGCGTCAGAGAGTGTCATAGAGTGATAGAGAGTGTCAGAGTGTGTCACAGAGTGTCTGAGTGTGTCAGAGAGTGTCAGAGAGTGAGAGAGAGTGTCAGAGAGTGTCAGAGAGTGTCAGAGAGTGATAGAGAGTGACAGAGAGTGTCAGAGAGTGTCTGACAGTGTCAGAGTGTGTCAGAGAGTGTCAGAGAGTGATGGAGATTGATAGAGAGTGTCATTGAGTGATAGAGAGTGATAGAGAGTGTCAGAGAGTGATAGAGAGTGTCAGAGAGTGATAGAGAGTGTCAGAGAGTGTCAGAGAGTGTCTGAGAGCGAAAGGGAGTGTCAGAGAGTGTCTGAGTTCGTCAGAGAGTGTCAGAGAGTGATAGAGAGTGTCTGAGAATGTCAGAGAGTGACAGAGAGTGTCAGAGAGTGATAGAGAGTATCTGAGAGTCTCAGAGAGGGAGAGAGAGTTTCTGAGTGTGTCAGATAGTGACAGAGTGTGTGAGAGTGTCGGAGAGCGACAGAGAGTGTCAGAGAGTGTCAGAGAGTGTCAGAGAGTGATAGAGAGTGTCAGAGAGTGATAGAGAGTTTCTGAGCGTGCCTGAGAGTGACAGAGAGTGACAGAGAGTGTCTCAGAGTGTCGGTGAGTGATAGAGAGTGATAGAGAGTGTCAGAGCGTGTCAGAGAGTGATAGAGAGTGAAAGAGCGTGTCAGAGAGTGTCATAGAGTGATAGAGAGAGTCAGAGAGTGTCAGAGAGTGTCAGAGAGTGATAGAGAGTGTCAGCGTGTGTCAGTGAGTGTCATAGAGTGATAGAGATTGTCAGAGTGTGTCACAGAATGTCAGAGAGTGTCAGAGAGTGATAGATAGCGTCAGAGAGTGCCATAGAGTGAGAGAGAGGGATAGAGAGTGTCACCGAGTGGCATTGAGTAATAGAGAGTGTCAGAAGGTGTCAAAAAGTGGTAGAGAGTGTCAGAGAGTGTCAGAGAGTGTCAGAGAGTGATAGAGAGTGAAAGAGAGTGTCAGAGAGTGTCAGAGAGTGTCAGAGAGTGTCAGAGAGTGATAGAGAGTGACAGAGAGTGTCAGAGAGTGTCTGACAGTGTCAGAGTGTGTCAGAGAGTGTCAGAGAGTGATGGAGATTGATAGAGAGTGTCATTGAGTGATAGAGAGTGTCAGAGAGTGTCAGAGAATGATAGAGAGTGATAGAGAGTGTCAGAGAGTGTCAGAGAGTGATAGAGAGTGATAGAGAGTGTCAGAGAGTGATAGAGAGTGTCAGAGAGTGATAGAGAGTGTCAGAGAGTGTCAGAGAGTGATAGAGAGTGATAGAGAGTGTCAGAGAGTGATAGAGATTGTCAGAGCGTGTCAGAGAGTGATAGAGAGTGTCAGAGAGTGATAGTGAGTGACAGAGAGTGTCTGAGAATGTCAGTGAGTGTCAGAGAGTGATAGAGAGTGATAGAGAGCGTCAGAGAGTGTCATAGAGTGATAGAGAGTGTCAGAGAGTGTCAGAGGGTGAGAGAGAGTGTCAGAGAGTGTCAGAGAGTGATAGAGAGTGACAGAGAGTGTCAGAGAGTGTCTGACAGTGTCAGAGTGTGTCAGAGAGTGTCAGAGAGTGATGGAGATTGATAGAGAGTGTCATTGAGTGATAGAGAGTGTCAGAGAGTGTCAGAGAGTGATAGAGAGTGTCAGAGAGTGTCAGAGAGTGATAGAGAGTTTCAGAGAGTGTCAGAGAGTGATAGAGAGTGATAGAGAGTGTCAGAGAGTGATAGAGAGTGTCAGAGAGTGTCAGAGAGTGATAGATAGTGTCAGAGAGTGTCAGAGAGTGATAGAGAGTGATAGAGAGTGTCAGAGAGTGTCAGAGAGTGTCAGAGAGTGATAGAGAGTGATAGAGAGTGTCAGAGAGTGATAGAGAGTGTCAGAGAGTGTCAGAGAGTGATAGAGAGTGATAGAGAGTGTCAGAGAGTGATAGAGAGTGTCAGAGAGTGTCAGAGAGTGATAGAGAGTGATAGAGAGTGTCAGAGAGTGTCAGAGAGTGTCAGAGAGTGATAGAGAGTGTCAGAGAGTGATAGTGAGTGTCAGAGAGTGTCTGAGAGTGTCAGTGAGTTTCAGAGAGTGATATAGAGTGTCAGAGAGTGATAGAGAGTGATAGAGAGCGTCAGAGAGTGTCATAGAGTGATAGAGAGTGTCAGTGTGTGTCACAGTGTGTCTGAGTGTGTCAGAGAGTGTCAGAGAGTGAGAGAGAGGGTCAGAGAGTGTCAGAGAGTGATAGTGTCTGAGAGTGACAGAGAGCGTCTGAGAGTGTCAGTGAGTGTCAGAGAGTGATAGAGAGTGTCAGAGCGTGATAGAGAGTGTCAGAGAGTGATAGAGAGTGACAGAGAGGGTCAGAGAGTGTCAGAGTGTGTCAGAGAGTGACAGAGAGTGATAGAGAGTGATTGAGTGTGTCAGAGAGTGTCAGAGAGTGATAGAGAGTGTCAGAGAGTGATAGAGAGTGTCTGAGAGTGTATGAGAGTGACAGAGAGTGAAAGAGAGTGTCTGAGAGTGTCAGTGAGTGTCAGAGAGTGACAGAGAGTGTCTGAGAGTGTCAGTGAGTGATAGAGAGTGATAGAAAGCCTCTGAGAGTGTCAGAGAGTGTCTGAGAGTGTCTGAGATTGCCAGAGAGTGTCAGAGTGTGTCAGAGAGTGATAGAGAGTGATAGAGATTGTCAGAGAGTGTCAGAGTGTGATAGAGAGTGTCAGAGAGTGATAGAGAGTGATAGAGAGTGTCAGAGAGTGATAGAGAGTGTCAGAGAGTGATAGAGAGTGACAGAGAGTGTCTGAGAGTGTCTGAGAGTGACAGAGAGTGTCTGAGACTGACAGCGAGTGTCTGACAGTGTCAGTGAGTATCAGAGAGTGATGGAGAGTGATAGAGAGTTTCAGAGTGTGTCATTGAGTGATAGAGAGTGTCAGACAGTGTCAGAGTGTGATAGAGAGTGTCAGAGAGTGTCAGAGAGTGATAGAGAGTGTAAGAGAGTGATAGAGAGTGATAGAGAGTGTCAAAGAGTGATAGAGTGTGTCAGAGAGTGATAGAGAGTGATAGAGACTGATAGAGAGTGTCAGAGAGTGTCATATAGTGATAGAGAGTGTCAGGGTGTGTCAGAGAGACATAGAGAGTGATTGAGTGTGTCAGAGAGTGTCAGAGAGCGATAGAGAGTGTCAGAGAGAGATAAAGTGTCAGAGAGTGATCGAGAGTGTCTGAGAGTGTCTGAGAGTGACAGAGAGTGACAGAGAGTGAAAGAGAGTGTCTGAGAGTGTCAGTGAGTGTCAGAGAGTGATAGAGAGTGTCTGAGAGTGTCAGTGAGTGACAGAGAGTGATAGAGAGCCTCTGAGCGTGTCAGAGAGTGTCAGAGAGTGATAGAGAGTGTCAGAGAGTGATAGAGAGTGACAGAGAGTGATAGAGAGTGATAGAGAGTGTGAGAAAGTGATAGAGAGTGTCTGAGAGTGTCAGAGAGTGTCAGAGAGTGATAGAGAGTGTCTGAGAATGTCAGAGAGTGACAGAGAGTGTCAGAGAGTGATAGAGAGTATCTGAGAGTCTCAGAGAGGGAGAGAGAGTTTCTGAGTGTGTCAGATAGTGCCAGAGTGTGTGAGAGTGTCGGAGAGCGACAGAGAGTGTCAGAGAGTGTCAGAGAGTGTCAGAGAGTGATAGAGAGTGTCAGAGAGTGATAGAGAGTTTCTGAGCGTGCCTGAGAGTGACAGAGAGTGACAGAGAGTGTCTCAGAGTGTCAGTGAGTGATAGAGAGTGATAGAGAGTGTCAGAGAGTGTCAGAGAGTGATAGAGAGTGAAAGAGCGTGTCAGAGAGTGTCATAGAGTGATAGAGAGAGTCAGAGAGTGTCAGAGAGTGTCAGAGAGTGATAGAGAGTGTCAGCGTGTGTCAGTGAGTGTCATAGAGAGATAGAGATTGTCAGAGTGTGTCACAGAATGTCAGAGAGTGTCAGAGAGTGATAGATAGCGTCAGAGAGTGCCATAGAGTGAGAGAGAGAGGGATAGAGAGTGTCACCGAGTGGCATTGAGTAATAGAGAGTGTCAGAAGGTGTCAAAAAGTGGTAGAGAGTGTCAGAGAGTGTCAGAGAGTGTCAGAGAGTGATAGAGAGTGAAAGAGAGTGTCAGAGAGTGTCAGAGAGTGTCAGAGAGTGATAGAGAGTGACAGAGAGTGTCACAGAGTGTCTGAGTGTGTCAGAGAGTGTCAGAGAGTGAGAGAGAGTGTCAGAGAGTGTCAGAGAGTGTCAGAGAGTGATAGAGAGTGACAGAGAGTGTCAGAGAGTGTCTGACAGTGTCAGAGTGTGTCAGAGAGTGTCAGAGAGTGATGGAGATTGATAGAGAGTGTCATTGAGTGATAGAGAGTGATAGAGAGTGTCAGAGAGTGATAGAGAGTGTCAGAGAGTGATAGAGAGTGTCAGAGAGTGTCAGAGAGTGTCTGAGAGCGAAAGGGAGTGTCAGAGAGTGTCTGAGTTCGTCAGAGAGTGTCAGAGAGTGATAGAGAGTGTCTGAGAATGTCAGAGAGTGACAGAGAGTGTCAGAGAGTGATAGAGAGTATCTGAGAGTCTCAGAGAGGGAGAGAGAGTTTCTGAGTGTGTCAGATAGTGACAGAGTGTGTGAGAGTGTCGGAGAGCGACAGAGAGTGTCAGAGAGTGTCAGAGAGTGTCAGAGAGTGATAGAGAGTGTCAGAGAGTGATAGAGAGTTTCTGAGCGTGCCTGAGAGTGACAGAGAGTGACAGAGAGTGTCTCAGAGTGTCGGTGAGTGATAGAGAGTGATAGAGAGTGTCAGAGCGTGTCAGAGAGTGATAGAGAGTGAAAGAGCGTGTCAGAGAGTGTCATAGAGTGATAGAGAGAGTCAGAGAGTGTCAGAGAGTGTCAGAGAGTGATAGAGAGTGTCAGCGTGTGTCAGTGAGTGTCATAGAGTGATAGAGATTGTCAGAGTGTGTCACAGAATGTCAGAGAGTGTCAGAGAGTGATAGATAGCGTCAGAGAGTGCCATAGAGTGAGAGAGAGGGATAGAGAGTGTCACCGAGTGGCATTGAGTAATAGAGAGTGTCAGAAGGTGTCAAAAAGTGGTAGAGAGTGTCAGAGAGTGTCAGAGAGTGTCAGAGAGTGATAGAGAGTGAAAGAGAGTGTCAGAGAGTGTCAGAGAGTGTCAGAGAGTGTCAGAGAGTGATAGAGAGTGACAGAGAGTGTCAGAGAGTGTCTGACAGTGTCAGAGTGTGTCAGAGAGTGTCAGAGAGTGATGGAGATTGATAGAGAGTGTCATTGAGTGATAGAGAGTGTCAGAGAGTGTCAGAGAATGATAGAGAGTGATAGAGAGTGTCAGAGAGTGTCAGAGAGTGATAGAGAGTGATAGAGAGTGTCAGAGAGTGATAGAGAGTGTCAGAGAGTGATAGAGAGTGTCAGAGAGTGTCAGAGAGTGATAGAGAGTGATAGAGAGTGTCAGAGAGTGATAGAGATTGTCAGAGCGTGTCAGAGAGTGATAGAGAGTGTCAGAGAGTGATAGTGAGTGACAGAGAGTGTCTGAGAATGTCAGTGAGTGTCAGAGAGTGATAGAGAGTGATAGAGAGCGTCAGAGAGTGTCATAGAGTGATAGAGAGTGTCAGAGAGTGTCAGAGGGTGAGAGAGAGTGTCAGAGAGTGTCAGAGAGTGATAGAGAGTGACAGAGAGTGTCAGAGAGTGTCTGACAGTGTCAGAGTGTGTCAGAGAGTGTCAGAGAGTGATGGAGATTGATAGAGAGTGTCATTGAGTGATAGAGAGTGTCAGAGAGTGTCAGAGAGTGATAGAGAGTGTCAGAGAGTGTCAGAGAGTGATAGAGAGTGATAGAGAGTGTCAGAGAGTGATAGAGAGTGTCAGAGAGTGATAGAGAGTTTCAGAGAGTGTCAGAGAGTGATAGAGAGTGATAGAGAGTGTCAGAGAGTGATAGAGAGTGTCAGAGAGTGTCAGAGAGTGATAGATAGTGTCAGAGAGTGTCAGAGAGTGATAGAGAGTGATAGAGAGTGTCAGAGAGTGTCAGAGAGTGTCAGAGAGTGATAGAGAGTGATAGAGAGTGTCAGAGAGTGATAGAGAGTGTCAGAGAGTGTCAGAGAGTGATAGAGAGTGATAGAGAGTGTCAGAGAGTGATAGAGAGTGTCAGAGAGTGTCAGAGAGTGATAGAGAGTGATAGAGAGTGTCAGAGAGTGTCAGAGAGTGTCAGAGAGTGATAGAGAGTGATAGAGAGTGTCAGAGAGTGATAGTGAGTGTCAGAGAGTGTCTGAGAGTGTCAGTGAGTTTCAGAGAGTGATATAGAGTGTCAGAGAGTGATAGAGAGTGATAGAGAGCGTCAGAGAGTGTCATAGAGTGATAGAGAGTGTCAGTGTGTGTCACAGTGTGTCTGAGTGTGTCAGAGAGTGTCAGAGAGTGAGAGAGAGGGTCAGAGAGTGTCAGAGAGTGATAGTGTCTGAGAGTGACAGAGAGCGTCTGAGAGTGTCAGTGAGTGTCAGAGAGTGATAGAGAGTGTCAGAGCGTGATAGAGAGTGTCAGAGAGTGATAGAGAGTGACAGAGAGGGTCAGAGAGTGTCAGAGTGTGTCAGAGAGTGACAGAGAGTGATAGAGAGTGATTGAGTGTGTCAGAGAGTGTCAGAGAGTGATAGAGAGTGTCAGAGAGTGATAGAGAGTGTCTGAGAGTGTATGAGAGTGACAGAGAGTGAAAGAGAGTGTCTGAGAGTGTCAGTGAGTGTCAGAGAGTGACAGAGAGTGTCTGAGAGTGTCAGTGAGTGATAGAGAGTGATAGAAAGCCTCTAAGAGTGTCAGAGAGTGTCTGAGAGTGTCTGAGATTGCCAGAGAGTGTCAGAGTGTGTCAGAGAGTGATAGAGAGTGATAGAGATTGTCAGAGAGTGTCAGAGTGTGATAGAGAGTGTCAGAGAGTGATAGAGAGTGATAGAGAGTGTCAGAGAGTGATAGAGAGTGTCAGAGAGTGATAGAGAGTGACAGAGAGTGTCTGAGAGTGTCTGAGAGTGACAGAGAGTGTCTGAGACTGACAGCGAGTGTCTGACAGTGTCAGTGAGTATCAGAGAGTGATGGAGAGTGATAGAGAGTTTCAGAGTGTGTCATTGAGTGATAGAGAGTGTCAGACAGTGTCAGAGTGTGATAGAGAGTGTCAGAGAGTGTCAGAGAGTGATAGAGAGTGTAAGAGAGTGATAGAGAGTGATAGAGAGTGTCAAAGAGTGATAGAGTGTGTCAGAGAGTGATAGAGAGTGATAGAGACTGATAGAGAGTGTCAGAGAGTGTCATATAGTGATAGAGAGTGTCAGGGTGTGTCAGAGAGACATAGAGAGTGATTGAGTGTGTCAGAGAGTGTCAGAGAGCGATAGAGAGTGTCAGAGAGAGATAAAGTGTCAGAGAGTGATCGAGAGTGTCTGAGAGTGTCTGAGAGTGACAGAGAGTGACAGAGAGTGAAAGAGAGTGTCTGAGAGTGTCAGTGAGTGTCAGAGAGTGATAGAGAGTGTCTGAGAGTGTCAGTGAGTGACAGAGAGTGATAGAGAGCCTCTGAGCGTGTCAGAGAGTGTCAGAGAGTGATAGAGAGTGTCAGAGAGTGATAGAGAGTGACAGAGAGTGATAGAGAGTGATAGAGAGTGTGAGAAAGTGATAGAGAGTGTCTGAGAGTGTCAGAGAGTGTCAGAGAGTGATAGAGAGTGTCTGAGAATGTCAGAGAGTGACAGAGAGTGTCAGAGAGTGATAGAGAGTATCTGAGAGTCTCAGAGAGGGAGAGAGAGTTTCTGAGTGTGTCAGATAGTGCCAGAGTGTGTGAGAGTGTCGGAGAGCGACAGAGAGTGTCAGAGAGTGTCAGAGAGTGTCAGAGAGTGATAGAGAGTGTCAGAGAGTGATAGAGAGTTTCTGAGCGTGCCTGAGAGTGACAGAGAGTGACAGAGAGTGTCTCAGAGTGTCAGTGAGTGATAGAGAGTGATAGAGAGTGTCAGAGAGTGTCAGAGAGTGATAGAGAGTGAAAGAGCGTGTCAGAGAGTGTCATAGAGTGATAGAGAGAGTCAGAGAGTGTCAGAGAGTGTCAGAGAGTGATAGAGAGTGTCAGCGTGTGTCAGTGAGTGTCATAGAGAGATAGAGATTGTCAGAGTGTGTCACAGAATGTCAGAGAGTGTCAGAGAGTGATAGATAGCGTCAGAGAGTGCCATAGAGTGAGAGAGAGAGGGATAGAGAGTGTCACCGAGTGGCATTGAGTAATAGAGAGTGTCAGAAGGTGTCAAAAAGTGGTAGAGAGTGTCAGAGAGTGTCAGAGAGTGTCAGAGAGTGATAGAGAGTGAAAGAGAGTGTCAGAGAGTGTCAGAGAGTGTCAGAGAGTGATAGAGAGTGACAGAGAGTGTCAGAGAGTGTCTGACAGTGTCAGAGTGTGTCAGAGAGTGTCAGAGAGTGATCGAGATTGATAGAGAGTGTCATTGAGTGATAGAGAGTGTCAGAGAGTGTATGAGAGTGACAGAGAGTGATAGAGAGTGTCAGAGAGTGTCAGAGAGTGATAGAGAGTGTCAGAGAGTGTCAGAGAGTGATAGAGAGTGATAGAGAGTGTCAGAGAGTGATAGAGAGTGTCAGAGCGTGTCAGAGAGTGATAGAGAGTGTCAGAGAGTGATAGTGAGTGACAGAGAGTGTCTGAGAATGTCAGTGAGTGTCAGAGAGTGATAGAGAGTGATAGAGAGCGTCAGAGAGTGTCATAGAGTGATAGAGAGTGTCAGAGTGTGTCACAGAGTGTCTGAGTGTGTCAGAGAGTGTCAGAGAGTGAGAGAGAGTGTCAGAGAGTGTCAGAGAGTGTCAGAGAGTGATAGAGAGTGACAGAGAGTGTCAGAGAGTGTCTGACAGTGTCAGAGTGTGTCAGAGAGTGTCAGAGAGTGATGGAGATTGATAGAGAGTGTCATTGAGTGATAGAGAGTGATAGAGAGTGTCAGAGAGTGTCAGAGAGTGATAGAGAGTGTCAGAGAGTGTCAGAGAGTGATAGAGAGTGATAGAGAGTGTCAGAGAGTGATAGAGAGTGTCAGAGAGTGATAGAGAGTTTCAGAGAGTGTCAGAGAGTGATAGAGAGTGATAGAGAGTGTCAGAGAGTGATAGAGAGTGTCAGAGAGTGTCAGAGAGTGATAGAGAGTGATAGAGAGTGTCAGAGAGTGATAGAGAGTGTCAGAGAGTGATAGAGAGTGTCAGAGAGTGTCAGAGAGTGATAGAGAGTGATAGAGAGTGTCAGAGAGTGATAGAGAGTGTCAGAGAGTGTCAGAGAGTGATAGAGAGTGATAGAGAGTGTCAGAGAGTGTCAGAGAGTGATAGAGAGTGATAGAGAGTGTCAGAGAGTGATAGTGAGTGTCAGAGAGTGTCTGAGAGTGTCAGTGAGTTTCAGAGAGTGATAGAGAGTGTCAGAGAGTGATAGAGAGTGATAGAGAGCGTCAGAGAGTGTCATAGAGTGATAGAGAGTGTCAGAGTGTGTCACAGTGTGTCTGAGTGTGTCAGAGAGTGTCAGAGAGTGAGAGAGAGGGTCAGAGAGTGTCAGAGAGTGATAGTGTCTGAGAGTGACAGAGAGCGTCTGAGAGTGTCAGTGAGTGTCAGAGAGTGATAGAGAGTGTCAGAGCGTGATAGAGAGTGTCAGAGAGTGATAGAGAGTGACAGAGAGGGTCAGAGAGTGTCAGAGTGTGTCAGAGAGTGACAGAGAGTGATAGAGAGTGATTGAGTGTGTCAGAGAGTGTCAGAGAGCGATAGAGAGTGTCAGATAGTGATAGAGAGTGTATGAGAGTGACAGAGAGTGAAAGAGAGTGTCTGAGAGTGTCAGTGAGTGTCAGAGAGTGACAGAGAGTGTCTGAGAGTGTCAGTGAGTGATAGAGAGTGATAGAAACCCTCTGAGAGTGTCAGAGTGTCTGAGAGTGTCTGAGATTACCAGAGAGTGTCAGAGTGTGTCAGAGAGTGATAGAGAGTGATAGAGATTGTCAGAGAGTGTCAGAGTGTGATAGAGAGTGTCAGAGAGTGATAGAGAGTGTTAGAGAGTGATAGAGAGTGATAGAGAGTGTCAGAGAGTGATAGAGAGTGTCAGAGAGTGATAGAGAGTGACAGAGAGTGTCTGAGAGTGTCTGAGAGTGACAGAGAGTGTCTGAGACTGACAGCGAGTGTCTGACAGTGTCAGTGAGTGTCAGAGAGTGATGGAGAGTGATAGAGAGTTTCAGAGTGTGTCATTGAGTGATAGAGAGTGTCAGACAGTGTCAGAGTGTGATAGAGAGTGTCAGAGAGTGTCAGAGATTGATAGAGAGTGTAAGAGAGTGATAGAGAGTGATAGAGAGTGTCAAAGAGTGATAGAGTGTGTCAGAGAGTGATAGTGAGTGATAGAGACTGATAGAGAGTGTCAGAGAGTGTCATATAGTGATAGAGAGTGTCAGGGTGTGTCAGAGAGACATAGAGAGTGATTGAGTGTGTCAGAGAGTGTCAGAGAGCGATAGAGAGTGTCAGAGAGAGATAAAGTGTCAGAGAGTGATCGAGAGTGTCTGAGAGTGTCTGAGAGTGACAGAGAGTGACAGAGAGTGAAAGAGAGTGTCTGAGAGTGTCAGTGAGTGTCAGAGAGTGATAGAGAGTGTCTGAGAGTGTCAGTGAGTGACAGAGAGTGATAGAGAGCCTCTGAGCGTGTCAGAGAGTGTCAGAGAGTGATAGAGAGTGTCAGAGAGTGATAGAGAGTGACAGAGAGTGTCTGAGAGTGATAGAGAGTGTCAGAAAGTGATAGAGAGTGTCTGAGAGTGACAGAGAGTGTCTGAGAGTGACAACGAGTGTCTGAGAGTGTCAGTGAGTGTCAGAGAGTGATAGAGAGTGATAGAGATTGATAGAGAGTTTCAGAGTGCGTCATTGAGTGAAAGAGAGTGTCAGACAGTGTCAGAGTGTGATAGAGAGTGTCAGAGAGTGTCAGAGAGTGATAGAGAGTGTAAGAGAGTGATAGAGGGTGACAGAGAGTGTCTGAGATTGTCAGAAAGTGTCAGAGAGTGATGGAGAGTGATTGAGTGTGTCAGAGAGTGTCAGAGAGCGATAGAGTGTGTCAGAGAGAGATAGAGAGTGTCAGAGAGTGATAGAGAGTGTCTGAGAGCGTCTGAGAGTGACAGAGAGTGAAAGAGAGTGTCTGAGGGTGTCAGTGAGTGACAGTGAGTGATAGAGAGTGTCTGAGAGTGTCAGTGAGTGATAGAGAGTGATCGAGAGCCTCTGAGAGTGTCAGAGAGTTTCAGAGAGTGAGAGAGTGTCAGAGAGAGATAGAGAGTGACAGAGAGTGTCAGAGAGTGATAGAAAGTGTCTGAGACTGTCTAAGAGTCTCTGAGAGTGTCAGCGAGTGATAGAAAGTGTCAGAGAGTGTCTGAGAGTGTCAGAGAGTGTCAAACCGTGTCAGAGAGTGATAGAAAGCGACAGAGAGTGTCTGAGAGTGTCAGAGAGTGATAGAAAGTGTCAGAGAGCGTCTGAGAGTGACAGAAAGTGTCAGAGTGTGATAGAGAGTGTCAGAGAGTGTCTGAGTTCGTCAGAGAGTGTCAGAGAGTGATAGAGAGTGTCTGAGAATGTCAGAGAGTGACAGAGAGTGTCAGAGAGTGATAGAGAGTATCTGAGAGTCTCAGAGAGGGAGAGAGAGTTTCTGAGTGTGTCAGATAGTGACAGAGTGTGTGAGAGTGTCGGAGAGCGACAGAGAGTGTCAGAGAGTGTCAGAGAGTGTCAGAGAGTGATAGAGAGTGTCAGAGAGTGATAGAGAGTTTCTGAGCGTGCCTGAGAGTGACAGAGAGTGACAGAGAGTGTCTCAGAGTGTCGGTGAGTGATAGAGAGTGATAGAGAGTGTCAGAGCGTGTCAGAGAGTGATAGAGAGTGAAAGAGCGTGTCAGAGAGTGTCATAGAGTGATAGAGAGAGTCAGAGAGTGTCAGAGAGTGTCAGAGAGTGATAGAGAGTGTCAGCGTGTGTCAGTGAGTGTCATAGAGTGATAGAGATTGTCAGAGTGTGTCACAGAATGTCAGAGAGTGTCAGAGAGTGATAGATAGCGTCAGAGAGTGCCATAGAGTGAGAGAGAGGGATAGAGAGTGTCACCGAGTGGCATTGAGTAATAGAGAGTGTCAGAAGGTGTCAAAAAGTGGTAGAGAGTGTCAGAGAGTGTCAGAGAGTGTCAGAGAGTGATAGAGAGTGAAAGAGAGTGTCAGAGAGTGTCAGAGAGTGTCAGAGAGTGTCAGAGAGTGATAGAGAGTGACAGAGAGTGTCAGAGAGTGTCTGACAGTGTCAGAGTGTGTCAGAGAGTGTCAGAGAGTGATGGAGATTGATAGAGAGTGTCATTGAGTGATAGAGAGTGTCAGAGAGTGTCAGAGAATGATAGAGAGTGATAGAGAGTGTCAGAGAGTGTCAGAGAGTGATAGAGAGTGATAGAGAGTGTCAGAGAGTGATAGAGAGTGTCAGAGAGTGATAGAGAGTGTCAGAGAGTGTCAGAGAGTGATAGAGAGTGATAGAGAGTGTCAGAGAGTGATAGAGATTGTCAGAGCGTGTCAGAGAGTGATAGAGAGTGTCAGAGAGTGATAGTGAGTGACAGAGAGTGTCTGAGAATGTCAGTGAGTGTCAGAGAGTGATAGAGAGTGATAGAGAGCGTCAGAGAGTGTCATAGAGTGATAGAGAGTGTCAGAGAGTGTCAGAGGGTGAGAGAGAGTGTCAGAGAGTGTCAGAGAGTGATAGAGAGTGACAGAGAGTGTCAGAGAGTGTCTGACAGTGTCAGAGTGTGTCAGAGAGTGTCAGAGAGTGATGGAGATTGATAGAGAGTGTCATTGAGTGATAGAGAGTGTCAGAGAGTGTCAGAGAGTGATAGAGAGTGTCAGAGAGTGTCAGAGAGTGATAGAGAGTGATAGAGAGTGTCAGAGAGTGATAGAGAGTGTCAGAGAGTGATAGAGAGTTTCAGAGAGTGTCAGAGAGTGATAGAGAGTGATAGAGAGTGTCAGAGAGTGATAGAGAGTGTCAGAGAGTGTCAGAGAGTGATAGATAGTGTCAGAGAGTGTCAGAGAGTGATAGAGAGTGATAGAGAGTGTCAGAGAGTGTCAGAGAGTGTCAGAGAGTGATAGAGAGTGATAGAGAGTGTCAGAGAGTGATAGAGAGTGTCAGAGAGTGTCAGAGAGTGATAGAGAGTGATAGAGAGTGTCAGAGAGTGATAGAGAGTGTCAGAGAGTGTCAGAGAGTGATAGAGAGTGATAGAGAGTGTCAGAGAGTGTCAGAGAGTGTCAGAGAGTGATAGAGAGTGATAGAGAGTGTCAGAGAGTGATAGTGAGTGTCAGAGAGTGTCTGAGAGTGTCAGTGAGTTTCAGAGAGTGATATAGAGTGTCAGAGAGTGATAGAGAGTGATAGAGAGCGTCAGAGAGTGTCATAGAGTGATAGAGAGTGTCAGTGTGTGTCACAGTGTGTCTGAGTGTGTCAGAGAGTGTCAGAGAGTGAGAGAGAGGGTCAGAGAGTGTCAGAGAGTGATAGTGTCTGAGAGTGACAGAGAGCGTCTGAGAGTGTCAGTGAGTGTCAGAGAGTGATAGAGAGTGTCAGAGCGTGATAGAGAGTGTCAGAGAGTGATAGAGAGTGACAGAGAGGGTCAGAGAGTGTCAGAGTGTGTCAGAGAGTGACAGAGAGTGATAGAGAGTGATTGAGTGTGTCAGAGAGTGTCAGAGAGTGATAGAGAGTGTCAGAGAGTGATAGAGAGTGTCTGAGAGTGTATGAGAGTGACAGAGAGTGAAAGAGAGTGTCTGAGAGTGTCAGTGAGTGTCAGAGAGTGACAGAGAGTGTCTGAGAGTGTCAGTGAGTGATAGAGAGTGATAGAAAGCCTCTAAGAGTGTCAGAGAGTGTCTGAGAGTGTCTGAGATTGCCAGAGAGTGTCAGAGTGTGTCAGAGAGTGATAGAGAGTGATAGAGATTGTCAGAGAGTGTCAGAGTGTGATAGAGAGTGTCAGAGAGTGATAGAGAGTGATAGAGAGTGTCAGAGAGTGATAGAGAGTGTCAGAGAGTGATAGAGAGTGACAGAGAGTGTCTGAGAGTGTCTGAGAGTGACAGAGAGTGTCTGAGACTGACAGCGAGTGTCTGACAGTGTCAGTGAGTATCAGAGAGTGATGGAGAGTGATAGAGAGTTTCAGAGTGTGTCATTGAGTGATAGAGAGTGTCAGACAGTGTCAGAGTGTGATAGAGAGTGTCAGAGAGTGTCAGAGAGTGATAGAGAGTGTAAGAGAGTGATAGAGAGTGATAGAGAGTGTCAAAGAGTGATAGAGTGTGTCAGAGAGTGATAGAGAGTGATAGAGACTGATAGAGAGTGTCAGAGAGTGTCATATAGTGATAGAGAGTGTCAGGGTGTGTCAGAGAGACATAGAGAGTGATTGAGTGTGTCAGAGAGTGTCAGAGAGCGATAGAGAGTGTCAGAGAGAGATAAAGTGTCAGAGAGTGATCGAGAGTGTCTGAGAGTGTCTGAGAGTGACAGAGAGTGACAGAGAGTGAAAGAGAGTGTCTGAGAGTGTCAGTGAGTGTCAGAGAGTGATAGAGAGTGTCTGAGAGTGTCAGTGAGTGACAGAGAGTGATAGAGAGCCTCTGAGCGTGTCAGAGAGTGTCAGAGAGTGATAGAGAGTGTCAGAGAGTGATAGAGAGTGACAGAGAGTGATAGAGAGTGATAGAGAGTGTGAGAAAGTGATAGAGAGTGTCTGAGAGTGTCAGAGAGTGTCAGAGAGTGATAGAGAGTGTCTGAGAATGTCAGAGAGTGACAGAGAGTGTCAGAGAGTGATAGAGAGTATCTGAGAGTCTCAGAGAGGGAGAGAGAGTTTCTGAGTGTGTCAGATAGTGCCAGAGTGTGTGAGAGTGTCGGAGAGCGACAGAGAGTGTCAGAGATTGTCAGAGAGTGTCAGAGAGTGATAGAGAGTGTCAGAGAGTGATAGAGAGTTTCTGAGCGTGCCTGAGAGTGACAGAGAGTGACAGAGAGTGTCTCAGAGTGTCAGTGAGTGATAGAGAGTGATAGAGAGTGTCAGAGAGTGTCAGAGAGTGATAGAGAGTGAAAGAGCGTGTCAGAGAGTGTCATAGAGTGATAGAGAGAGTCAGAGAGTGTCAGAGAGTGTCAGAGAGTGATAGAGAGTGTCAGCGTGTGTCAGTGAGTGTCATAGAGAGATAGAGATTGTCAGAGTGTGTCACAGAATGTCAGAGAGTGTCAGAGAGTGATAGATAGCGTCAGAGAGTGCCATAGAGTGAGAGAGAGAGGGATAGAGAGTGTCACCGAGTGGCATTGAGTAATAGAGAGTGTCAGAAGGTGTCAAAAAGTGGTAGAGAGTGTCAGAGAGTGTCAGAGAGTGTCAGAGAGTGATAGAGAGTGAAAGAGAGTGTCAGAGAGTGTCAGAGAGTGTCAGAGAGTGATAGAGAGTGACAGAGAGTGTCAGAGAGTGTCTGACAGTGTCAGAGTGTGTCAGAGAGTGTCAGAGAGTGATGGAGATTGATAGAGAGTGTCATTGAGTGATAGAGAGTGTCAGAGAGTGTATGAGAGTGACAGAGAGTGATAGAGAGTGTCAGAGAGTGTCAGAGAGTGATAGAGAGTGTCAGAGAGTGTCAGAGAGTGATAGAGAGTGATAGAGAGTGTCAGAGAGTGATAGAGAGTGTCAGAGCGTGTCAGAGAGTGATAGAGAGTGTCAGAGAGTGATAGTGAGTGACAGAGAGTGTCTGAGAATGTCAGTGAGTGTCAGAGAGTGATAGAGAGTGATAGAGAGCGTCAGAGAGTGTCATAGAGTGATAGAGAGTGTCAGAGTGTGTCACAGAGTGTCTGAGTGTGTCAGAGAGTGTCAGAGAGTGAGAGAGAGTGTCAGAGAGTGTCTGACAGTGTCAGAGAGTGATAGAGAGTGACAGAGAGTGTCAGAGAGTGTCTGACAGTGTCAGAGTGTGTCAGAGAGTGTCAGAGAGTGATGGAGATTGATAGAGAGTGTCATTGAGTGATAGAGAGTGATAGAGAGTGTCAGAGAGTGTCAGAGAGTGATAGAGAGTGTCAGAGAGTGTCAGAGAGTGATAGAGAGTGATAGAGAGTGTCAGAGAGTGATAGAGAGTGTCAGAGAGTGATAGAGAGTTTCAGAGAGTGTCAGAGAGTGATAGAGAGTGATAGAGAGTGTCAGAGAGTGATAGAGAGTGTCAGAGAGTGTCAGAGAGTGATAGAGAGTGATAGAGAGTGTCAGAGAGTGATAGAGAGTGTCAGAGAGTGATAGAGAGTGTCAGAGAGTGTCAGAGAGTGATAGAGAGTGATAGAGAGTGTCAGAGAGTGATAGAGAGTGTCAGAGAGTGTCAGAGAGTGATAGAGAGTGATAGAGAGTGTCAGAGAGTGTCAGAGAGTGATAGAGAGTGATAGAGAGTGTCAGAGAGTGATAGTGAGTGTCAGAGAGTGTCTGAGAGTGTCAGTGAGTTTCAGAGAGTGATAGAGAGTGTCAGAGAGTGATAGAGAGTGATAGAGAGCGTCAGAGAGTGTCATAGAGTGATAGAGAGTGTCAGAGTGTGTCACAGTGTGTCTGAGTGTGTCAGAGAGTGTCAGAGAGTGAGAGAGAGGGTCAGAGAGTGTCAGAGAGTGATAGTGTCTGAGAGTGACAGAGAGCGTCTGAGAGTGTCAGTGAGTGTCAGAGAGTGATAGAGAGTGTCAGAGCGTGATAGAGAGTGTCAGAGAGTGATAGAGAGTGACAGAGAGGGTCAGAGAGTGTCAGAGTGTGTCAGAGAGTGACAGAGAGTGATAGAGAGTGATTGAGTGTGTCAGAGAGTGTCAGAGAGCGATAGAGAGTGTCAGATAGTGATAGAGAGTGTATGAGAGTGACAGAGAGTGAAAGAGAGTGTCTGAGAGTGTCAGTGAGTGTCAGAGAGTGACAGAGAGTGTCTGAGAGTGTCAGTGAGTGATAGAGAGTGATAGAAACCCTCTGAGAGTGTCAGAGTGTCTGAGAGTGTCTGAGATTACCAGAGAGTGTCAGAGTGTGTCAGAGAGTGATAGAGAGTGATAGAGATTGTCAGAGAGTGTCAGAGTGTGATAGAGAGTGTCAGAGAGTGATAGAGAGTGTTAGAGAGTGATAGAGAGTGATAGAGAGTGTCAGAGAGTGATAGAGAGTGTCAGAGAGTGATAGAGAGTGACAGAGAGTGTCTGAGAGTGTCTGAGAGTGACAGAGAGTGTCTGAGACTGACAGCGAGTGTCTGACAGTGTCAGTGAGTGTCAGAGAGTGATGGAGAGTGATAGAGAGTTTCAGAGTGTGTCATTGAGTGATAGAGAGTGTCAGACAGTGTCAGAGTGTGATAGAGAGTGTCAGAGAGTGTCAGAGATTGATAGAGAGTGTAAGAGAGTGATAGAGAGTGATAGAGAGTGTCAAAGAGTGATAGAGTGTGTCAGAGAGTGATAGAGAGTGATAGAGACTGATAGAGAGTGTCAGAGAGTGTCATATAGTGATAGAGAGTGTCAGGGTGTGTCAGAGAGACATAGAGAGTGATTGAGTGTGTCAGAGAGTGTCAGAGAGCGATAGAGAGTGTCAGAGAGAGATAAAGTGTCAGAGAGTGATCGAGAGTGTCTGAGAGTGTCTGAGAGTGACAGAGAGTGACAGAGAGTGAAAGAGAGTGTCTGAGAGTGTCAGTGAGTGTCAGAGAGTGATAGAGAGTGTCTGAGAGTGTCAGTGAGTGACAGAGAGTGATAGAGAGCCTCTGAGCGTGTCAGAGAGTGTCAGAGAGTGATAGAGAGTGTCAGAGAGTGATAGAGAGTGACAGAGAGTGTCTGAGAGTGATAGAGAGTGTCAGAAAGTGATAGAGAGTGTCTGAGAGTGACAGAGAGTGTCTGAGAGTGACAACGAGTGTCTGAGAGTGTCAGTGAGTGTCAGAGAGTGATAGAGAGTGATAGAGATTGATAGAGAGTTTCAGAGTGCGTCATTGAGTGAAAGAGAGTGTCAGACAGTGTCAGAGTGTGATAGAGAGTGTCAGAGAGTGTCAGAGAGTGATAGAGAGTGTAAGAGAGTGATAGAGGGTGACAGAGAGTGTCTGAGATTGTCAGAAAGTGTCAGAGAGTGATGGAGAGTGATTGAGTGTGTCAGAGAGTGTCAGAGAGCGATAGAGTGTGTCAGAGAGAGATAGAGAGTGTCAGAGAGTGATAGAGAGTGTCTGAGAGCGTCTGAGAGTGACAGAGAGTGAAAGAGAGTGTCTGAGGGTGTCAGTGAGTGACAGTGAGTGATAGAGAGTGTCTGAGAGTGTCAGTGAGTGATAGAGAGTGATCGAGAGCCTCTGAGAGTGTCAGAGAGTTTCAGAGAGTGAGAGAGTGTCAGAGAGAGATAGAGAGTGACAGAGAGTGTCAGAGAGTGATAGAAAGTGTCTGAGACTGTCTAAGAGTCTCTGAGAGTGTCAGCGAGTGATAGAAAGTGTCAGAGAGTGTCTGAGAGTGTCAGAGAGTGTCAAACCGTGTCAGAGAGTGATAGAAAGCGACAGAGAGTGTCTGAGAGTGTCAGAGAGTGATAGAAAGTGTCAGAGAGCGTCTGAGAGTGACAGAAAGTGTCAGAGTGTGATAGAGAGTGTCAGAGAGTGACAGAGAGTGGTAGAAAATGGTAGAGAGTGTCAGAGAGTGACAGAGAGTGTCAGTGATTGTCAGAGAGTGATAGAGAGTGCCTGAGAGTGATAGAGAGTGACAGAGAGTGTCAGAGAGTCACAGAAGGTGTCAAAGTGTGATAGAGAGTGTCAGAGAGTGACAGAGAGTGCCAGAGAGTGTCTGAGAGTGTCTGAGAGTGTCTGAGACTGTCTGCGAGTCTCTGAGAGTGTCAGCGAGTGATAGAAATTGTCAGAGAGTGTCTGAGAGTGTCAGAGAGTGATAGAAAGTTTCTGAGAGTGTCTGAGAGTGTCAGAGAGTGTCAAACAGTGTTGGAGAGTGATAGAAAGTGACAGAGAGTGTCTGAGAGTGTCAGAGAGTGATGGAAAGTGTCAGGGAGTGTCCGAGAGAGTCTGAGAGTGTCAGAGAGTGTCTGAGAGTGTCTGAGAGTGATGGAGAGTGGTAGAGATTGTCATAGAGAATCTGAGAGTGTTAGAGAGTGATAGGGAGTGTCATAGAGGGATAGAGAGTGAAAGTGAGTGTCTGAGAGTGTCAGAGAGTCTCTGAGAGTGATAGAGTGTGATAGAGAGTGTCTGAGAGTGCCAGAGAGTGTCAGAGTGTGCCAGAGAGTGTCTGAGATTGTCTGAGAGTGTCAGAAAGTGATAAAAATTGTCAGAGAGTGTCTGCGAGTATCAGAGAGTTTCAAAGAGTGATAGAGAGTTTCAGAGAGTGCCTGAGAGTGTCAGTGTGTGTCAGGCAGAGTCAGAAAGTGATATGGAGTGTCAGAGAGTGATAGAGAGTGTCAGAGAGCGTCTGGGAGTGTTAGAGAGTGTCAGAGAGTATCTGAGAGTGTCAGAGAGTGACAGAAAGTGTCAGAGTGTGATAGAGAGTTTCAGAGAGTGACAGAGAGTGGTAGAGAATGGTAGAGAGTGTCCGAGAGTGACATAGAGTGTCAGTGATTGTCAGAGTGTGATAGAGAGTGCCTGAGAGTGATAGAGAGTGACAGAGAGTGTCAGGGAGTCACAGAAAGTGTCAAAGTGTGATGGAGAGTGTCAGAGAGTGACAGAGAGTGCCAGAGAGTGTCTGAGAGTGTCTGAGAGTGTCTGAGATTGTCTGAGAGTGTCAGAAAGTGATAAAAAGTGTCAGAGAGTGTCTGCGAGTGTCAGAGAGTTTCAAAGAGTGATAGAGAGTTTCAGAGAGTGCCTGAGAGTGTCAGTGTGTGTCAGGCAGAGTCAGAAAGTGATATCGAGTGTCAGAGAGTGATAGAGAGTGTCAGAGAGCGTCTGAGAGTGTCAGAGAGTGTCAGAGAGTGTCTGAGAGTGTCAGAGAGTGTTAGAGAGTGTCTGAGAGTGTCTGAGACTGTCAGAGTGTGTCAGAGAGCGATAGAGAGTGATCGAGAGTGTCTGAGAGTGTCAGAGAGAGTCAGAGTGTACCAGAAAGTGATAGAGAGTGTCAGAGAGTTTCATAGAGTGATAGATAGTGTCAGAGAGTGTCAGAGAGTGATATAGATTGATAGAGAGTGTTTCAGAGTCTCTGAGAGAGTCTGAGAATGTCAGAGAGTGTCTGACAGTGTCAGAGAGTGATGGAGAGTGAAAGAGAGTTTCATAGAGAATCTGAGAGTGTTAGGGAGTGATAGGGAGTGTCATAGAGGGATAGAGAGTGAAAGAGAGTGTCTCAGAGTGTCAGAGATTGTCAGAAAGTGTCAGAGAGTGATAGAAAGTGTCTGAGACTGTCTGAGAGTCTCTGAGAGTGTCAGAGAGTGTCAGAGAGTGATAGAAAGTGTCAGAGAGTGTCTGAGAGTTACAGAGAGTGATAGAAAGTGTCAGAGTGTGTCTCAGAGAGTCAGAGAGCGTCAGAGAGTGTCAGAGAGTGACAGAGAGTGTCTGAGAGTGTCAGAGAGTGATAGAGAGTGATAGAGAGTGATAGAGTGTGATATAGAGAGTGTCTTTGAGTGTCAGAGAGTGTCAGTGAATGATAGAGAATGTCAGAGAGTGATCGAGAGTGTCGGAGAGTGTCTGTGAGTGACAGAGTGTGTCAGAGAGTGATTGAGAGTGTCAGAGAGTGTCAGAGTGCGTCAGAGAGTAACAGAGAGTGATAGAGAGTGATAGAGTGTCTGAGTGTGTCAGAGAGTGTCAGAGAGTGATAGAGTGTCAGAGAGTGATAGAGAGTGTCTGAGAGTGTCAGAGAGTCTTAGAGAGTGTCTGAGAGTGTCAGAGAGTGTCAGAGAGTGTCAGAGAGTGTCTGAGAGCGATCGAGAGTGTCTGAGAGTGATAGAGAGTATCTGAGAGTGTCTGACACTGTCTGAGAGTGTCTGAGACTGTCAGAGTGTGTCAGAGAGTGATAGAGAGTGATAGAGAGTGTCAGAGAGTGACAGAGAGTGTCTGAGAGTGTCAGAGAGTGATAGAGAGTGATAGATAGTGATAGAGTGTGATTATAGAGAGTGCCTTTGAGTGTCAGAGAGTGTCAGTGAATGATAGAGAATGTCAGAGAGTGATCGAGAGTGTCGGAGAGTGTCTGTGAGTGACAGAGTGTGTCAGAGAGTGATTGAGAGTGTCAGAGATTGTCAGAGTGTGTCAGAGAGTGTCAGAGAGTGTCAGACTGTGTCA
This sequence comes from Heterodontus francisci, assembly GCF_036365525.1. NCBI lineage: Eukaryota > Metazoa > Chordata > Chondrichthyes > Heterodontiformes > Heterodontidae > Heterodontus > Heterodontus francisci. The sequence goes on from NW_027141280.1 coordinate 1,853,809, forward strand.
GAGAGTAACAGAGAGTGTCAGAGAGTGATAGAGTGTCAGAGAGTGATAGAGAGTGTCTGAGAGTGTCAGAGAGTCTTAGAGAGTGTCTGAGAGTGTCAGAGAGTGTCAGAGAGTGTCAGAGAGTGTCTGAGAGCGATCGAGAGTGTCTGAGAGTGATAGAGAGTATCTGAGAGTGTCTGACACTGTCTGAGAGTGTCTGAGACTGTCAGAGTGTGTCAGAGAGTGATAGAGAGTGATAGAGAGTGTCAGAGAGTGACAGAGAGTGTCTGAGAGTGTCAGAGAGTGATAGAGAGTGATAGATAGTGATAGAGTGTGATTATAGAGAGTGCCTTTGAGTGTCAGAGAGTGTCAGTGAATGATAGAGAATGTCAGAGAGTGATCGAGAGTGTCGGAGAGTGTCTGTGAGTGACAGAGTGTGTCAGAGAGTGATTGAGAGTGTCAGAGATTGTCAGAGTGTGTCAGAGAGTGTCAGAGAGTGTCAGACTGTGTCAGAGAGTAACAGAGAGTGATAGAGAGTGATAGAGTGTCTGAGTGTGTCAGAGTGTGTCAGAGAGTGTCAGAGAGTGATAGAGAGTGTCAGAGAGTGATAGAGTGTCTGAGAGTGTCAGAGAGTCTTAGAGAGTGTCTGAGAGTGTCAGAGAGTGTCAGAGAGTGTCTGAGAGCGATCGAGAGTGTCTGAGAGTGATAGAGAGTATCTGAGAGTGTCTGACACTGTCTGAGAGTGTCTGAGACTGTCAGAGTGTGTCAGAGAGTGATAGAGAGTGATAGAGAGTGTCAGAGAGTGTAAAAGCGTGATAGATAGTGTCAGAGTGTGTCAGAGATTGATAGAGAGTGATGGAGAGTGTCTGAGAGTGTCTGAGTGTCTCTGAGAGTGTCAGAGAGAGTCAGCGAGTGATAGAATGTGTCAGAGAGTGTCTGAGAGTGTCAGAGAGTGATCGAAAGTGTCTGAGAGTGTCTGAGCGTGTCAGACAGTGTCAAACAGTGTCAGAGAGTGATAGAAAGTGACAGAGAGTGTCTGAGAGTGTCAGAGAGTGATAGAAAGTGTCAGAGAGTGTCTGAGAGGGTCTGAGAGAGTCAGAGAGTGTCTGAGAGTGTCAGAGAGTGTCAGAGAGTGATAGAGAGTGTCAGAGAGTGTCAGAGAGTGATAGAGAGTGCCTGAGAGTGATAGAGAGTGACAGAAAGTGACAGAGTGTGGTAGAGAATGGTAGAGAGTGTCAGAGAGTGACAGTGAGTGTCAGTGAGTGTCAGAGAGTGATAGAGAGTGCCTGAGAGTGATAGAGAGTGACAGAGAGTGTCAGAGAGCGATAGAAAGTGTCTGAGACAGTCTGAGAGTCTCTGAGAGTGTCAGCGAGTGATAGAAAGTGACAGAGAGTGTCTGAGCGTGTCAGAGAGTGATAGAAAATGTCTGAGAGTGTCTGAGAGTGTCAGAAAGTGTCAAACAGTGTCAGAGAGTGATGGAAAGTGACAGAGAGTGTCTGAGAGTGTCAGAGAGTGATAACAAGTGTCAGAGAGTGTCTGAGAGAGTCTGAGAGTGTCAGAGAGTGTCTGAGAGTGTCTGAGAGTGATGGAGAGTGAAAGAGATTGTCATAGAGAATCTGAGAGTGTTAGGGAGTGATAGGGAGTGTCATAGAGGGATAGAGAGTGAAAGTGAGTGTCTGAGAGTGTCAGAGATTGTCAGACAGTGTCAGAGACTGATAGAAAGTGTCTGAGACTGTCTGAGAGTGTCAGAGAGTGTCAAACAGTGTCAGAGACTGATAGAAAGTGACAGAGTGTGTCTGAGAGTGTCAGAGAGTGATAGAAATTGTCAGAGAGTGTCTGAGAGTGTCTGAGGAGTCAGAGAGTGTCTGAGAGTGTCAGAGAGTGTCAGAGAGTGATAGAGAGTGTCAGAGAGTGATAGAGAGTGCCTGAGAGTGATAGAGAGTGACAGAGTTTGTCAGAGAGTGACAGAAAGTGCAGAGTGTAATGGAGAGTTTCAGAGAGTGACAGAGAGTGGTAGAGAATGGTAGAGAGTGTCAGAGAGTGACAGAGAGTGTCAGTGAGTGTCAGAGAGCAATAGAGAGTGCCTGAGAGTGATAGAGAGTGACAGAGAGTGTCAGAGAGTCACAGAAAGTGTCAAAGTGTGATAGAGAGTGTCAGAGAGTGACAGAGAGTTCCAGAGAGTTTCTGAGAGTGTCTGAGATTGTCTGAGAGTGTCAGAAAGTGATAAAAAGTGTCAGAGAGTGTCTGCGAGTGTCAGAGAGTTTCAGAGAGTGATAGAGTGTTACAGAGAGTGCCTGAGAGTGTCAGTGTGTGTCAGGCAGAGTCAGAAAGTGATATAGAGTGTCAGAGAGTGATAGAGAGTGTCAGAGAGCGTCTGAGAGTGTCAGAGAGTGATAGAGTGTCTGAGAGTGTCAGAGAGTCTTAGAGAGTGTCTGAGAGTGTCAGAGAGTGTCAGAGAGTGTCTGAGAGCGATCGAGAGTGTCTGAGAGTGATAGAGAGTATCTGAGAGTGTCTGACACTGTCTGAGAGTGTCTGAGACTGTCAGAGTGTGTCAGAGAGTGATAGAGAGTGATAGAGAGTGTCAGAGAGTGTAAAAGCGTGATAGATAGTGTCAGAGTGTGTCAGAGATTGATAGAGAGTGATGGAGAGTGTCTGAGAGTGTCTGAGTGTCTCTGAGAGTGTCAGAGAGAGTCAGCGAGTGATAGAATGTGTCAGAGAGTGTCTGAGAGTGTCAGAGAGTGATCGAAAGTGTCTGAGAGTGTCTGAGCGTGTCAGACAGTGTCAAACAGTGTCAGAGAGTGATAGAGAGTGTCTGAGAGTGTCAGAGAGTGTTAGAGAGTGTCTGAGAGTGTCAGAGAGTGTCTGAGAGCGATCAAGAGTGTCTGAGAGTGATCGAGAGTGTCTGAGAGTGTCTGAGACTGTCTGAGAGTGTCTGAGACTGTCAGAGTGTGTCAGAGAGTGATAGAGAGTGTCTGAGAGTGCCAGAGAGTGTCAGAGTGTGCCAGAGAGTGATGGAGAGTGATAGAGAGTGTCAGAGAGTGTCAAAGAGTGATAGATAGTGTCAGAGTGTGTCAGTGATTGATAGAGAGTGATAGAGAGTGTCTGAGAGTGTCTGAGAGAGTCTCTGAGAGTGTCAGAGAGTGTCTGAGAGTGTTAGGCAGTGATAGGGAGTGTCATAGAGGGATAGAGAGTGCAAGTGATTGTCTGAGTGTGTCAGAGATTGTCAGACAGTGTCAGAGGGTGATCGAAAGTGTCTGAGAGTGTCTGAGCGTGTCAGACAGTGTCAAACAGTGTCAGAGAGTGATAGAAAGTGACAGAGAGTGTCTGAGAGTGTCAGAGAGTGATAGAAAGTGTCAGAGAGTGTCTGAGAGGGTCTGAGAGAGTCAGAGAGTGTCTGAGAGTGTCAGAGAGTGTCAGAGAGTGATAGAGAGTGTCAGAGAGTGTCAGAGAGTGATAGAGAGTGCCTGAGAGTGATAGAGAGTGACAGAAAGTGTCAGAGTGTGATAGAGAGTTTCAGAGAGTGACAGAGTGTGGTAGAGAATGGTAGAGAGTGTCAGAGAGTGACAGTGAGTGTCAGTGAGTGTCAGAGAGTGATAGAGAGTGCCTGAGAGTGATAGAGAGTGACAGAGAGTGTCAGAGAGCGATAGAAAGTGTCTGAGACAGTCTGAGAGTCTCTGAGAGTGTCAGCGAGTGATAGAAAGTGACAGAGAGTGTCTGAGAGTGTCAGAGAGTGATAGAAAATGTCTGAGAGTGTCTGAGAGTGTCAGAAAGTGTCAAACAGTGTCAGAGAGTGATGGAAAGTGACAGAGACTGTCTGAGAGTGTCAGAGAGTGATAAAAAGTGTCAGAGAGTGTAGGAGAGAGTCTGAGAGTGTCAGAGAGTGTCTGAGAGTGTCTGAGAGTGATGGAGAGTGAAAGAGATTGTCATAGAGAATCTGAGAGTGTTAGCGAGTGATAGGGAGTGTCATAGAGGGATAGAGAGTGAAAGTGAGTGTCTGAGAGTGTCAGAGATTGTCAGACAGTGTCAGAGACTGATAGAAAGTGTCTGAGACTGTCTGAGAGTGTCAGAGAGTGTCAAACAGTGTCAGAGACTGATAGAAAGTGACAGAGTGTGTCTGAGAGTGTCAGAGAGTGATAGAAATTGTCAGAGAGTGTCTGAGAGTGTCTGAGGAGTCAGAGAGTGTCTGAGAGTGTCAGAGAGTGTCAGAGAGTGATAGAGAGTGTCAGAGAGTGATAGAGAGTGCCTGAGAGTGATAGAGAGTGACAGAGTTTGTCAGAGAGTGACAGAAAGTGCAGAGTGTAATGGAGAGTTTCAGAGAGTGACAGAGAGTGGTAGAGAATGGTAGAGAGTGTCAGAGAGTGACAGAGAGTGTCAGTGAGTGTCAGAGAGCAATAGAGAGTGCCTGAGAGTGATAGAGAGTGACAGAGAGTGTCAGAGAGTCACAGAAAGTGTCAAAGTGTGATAGAGAGTGTCAGAGAGTGACAGAGAGTTCCAGAGAGTTTCTGAGAGTGTCTGAGATTGTCTGAGAGTGTCAGAAAGTGATAAAAAGTGTCAGAGAGTGTCTGCGAGTGTCAGAGAGTTTCAGAGAGTGATAGAGTGTTACAGAGAGTGCCTGAGAGTGTCAGTGTGTGTCAGGCAGAGTCAGAAAGTGATATAGAGTGTCAGAGAGTGATAGAGAGTGTCAGAGAGCGTCTGAGAGTGTCAGAGAGTGATAGAGTGTCTGAGAGTGTCAGAGAGTCTTAGAGAGTGTCTGAGAGTGTCAGTGAGTGTCAGAGAGTGTCTGAGAGCGATCGAGAGTGTCTGAGAGTGATAGAGAGTATCTGAGAGTGTCTGACACTGTCTGAGAGTGTCTGAGACTGTCAGAGTGTGTCAGAGAGTGATAGAGAGTGATAGAGAGTGTCAGAGAGTGTAAAAGCGTGATAGATAGTGTCAGAGTGTGTCAGAGATTGATAGAGAGTGATGGAGAGTGTCTGAGAGTGTCTGAGTGTCTCTGAGAGTGTCAGAGAGAGTCAGCGAGTGATAGAATGTGTCAGAGAGTGTCTGAGAGTGTCAGAGAGTGATCGAAAGTGTCTGAGAGTGTCTGAGCGTGTCAGACAGTGTCAAACAGTGTCAGAGAGTGATAGAGAGTGTCTGAGAGTGTCAGAGAGTGTTAGAGAGTGTCTGAGAGTGTCAGAGAGTGTCTGAGAGCGATCGAGAGTGTCTGAGAGTGATCGAGAGTGTCTGAGAGTGTCTGAGACTGTCTGAGAGTGTCTGAGACTGTCAGAGTGTGTCAGAGAGCGATAGAGAGGGTGTGAGAGTGCCAGAGAGTGTCAGAGTGTGCCAGAGAGTGATGGAGAGTGATAGGGAGTGTCAGAGAGTGTCAAAGAGTGATAGATAGTGTCAGAGTGTGTCAGTGATTGATAGAGAGTGATAGAGAGTGTCTGAGAGTGTCTGAGAGAGTCTCTGAGAGTGTCAGAGAGTGTCTGAGAGTGTTAGGCAGTGATAGGGAGTGTCATAGAGGGATAGAGAGTGCAAGTGATTGTCTGAGTGTGTCAGAGATTGTCAGACAGTGTCAGAGGGTGATCGAAAGTGTCTGAGAGTGTCTGAGCGTGTCAGACAGTGTCAAACAGTGTCAGAGAGTGATAGAAAGTGACAGAGAGTGTCTGAGAGTGTCAGAGAGTGATAGAAAGTGTCAGAGAGTGTCTGAGAGGGTCTGAGAGAGTCAGAGAGTGTCTGAGAGTGTCAGAGAGTGTCAGAGAGTGATAGAGAGTGTCAGAGAGTGTCAGAGAGTGATAGAGAGTGCCTGAGAGTGATAGAGAGTGACAGAAAGTGTCAGAGTGTGATAGAGAGTTTCAGAGAGTGACAGAGTGTGGTAGAGAATGGTAGAGAGTGTCAGAGAGTGACAGTGAGTGTCAGTGAGTGTCAGAGAGTGATAGAGAGTGCCTGAGAGTGATAGAGAGTGACAGAGAGTGTCAGAGAGCGATAGAAAGTGTCTGAGACAGTCTGAGAGTCTCTGAGAGTGTCAGCGAGTGATAGAAAGTGACAGAGAGTGTCTGAGAGTGTCAGAGAGTGATAGAAAATGTCTGAGAGTGTCTGAGAGTGTCAGAAAGTGTCAAACAGTGTCAGAGAGTGATGGAAAGTGACAGAGAGTGTCTGAGAGTGTCAGAGAGTGATAGAAAGTGTCTGAGAGTGTCAGAGAGTGATAAAAAGTGTCAGAGAGTGTAGGAGAGAGTCTGAGAGTGTCAGAGAGTGTCTGAGAGTGTCTGAGAGTGATGGAGAGTGAAAGAGATTGTCATAGAGAATCTGAGAGTGTTAGGGAGTGATAGGGAGTGTCATAGAGGGATAGAGAGTGAAAGTGAGTGTCTGAGAGTGTCAGAGATTGTCAGACAGTGTCAGAGACTGATAGAAAGTGTCTGAGACTGTCTGAGAGTGTCAGAGAGTGTCAAACAGTGTCAGAGACTGATAGAAAGTGACAGAGTGTGTCTGAGAGTGTCAGAGAGTGATAGAAATTGTCAGAGAGTGTCTGAGAGTGTCTGAGGAGTCAGAGAGTGTCTGAGAGTGTCAGAGAGTGTCAGAGAGTGATAGAGAGTGTCAGAGAGTGATAGAGAGTGCCTGAGAGTGATAGAGAGTGACAGAGTTTGTCAGAGAGTGACAGAAAGTGCAGAGTGTAATGGAGAGTTTCAGAGAGTGACAGAGAGTGGTAGAGAATGGTAGAGAGTGTCAGAGAGTGACAGAGAGTGTCAGTGAGTGTCAGAGAGCAATAGAGAGTGCCTGAGAGTGATAGAGAGTGACAGAGAGTGTCAGAGAGTCACAGAAAGTGTCAAAGTGTGATAGAGAGTGTCAGAGAGTGACAGAGAGTTCCAGAGAGTTTCTGAGAGTGTCTGAGATTGTCTGAGAGTGTCAGAAAGTGATAAAAAGTGTCAGAGAGTGTCTGCGAGTGTCAGAGAGTTTCAGAGAGTGATAGAGTGTTACAGAGAGTGCCTGAGAGTGTCAGTGTGTGTCAGGCAGAGTCAGAAAGTGATATAGAGTGTCAGAGAGTGATAGAGAGTGTCAGAGAGCGTCTGAGAGTGTCAGAGAGTGATAGAGTGTCTGAGAGTGTCAGAGAGTCTTAGAGAGTGTCTGAGAGTGTCAGAGAGTGTCAGAGAGTGTCTGAGAGCGATCGAGAGTGTCTGAGAGTGATAGAGAGTATCTGAGAGTGTCTGACACTGTCTGAGAGTGTCTGAGACTGTCAGAGTGTGTCAGAGAGTGATAGAGAGTGATAGAGAGTGTCAGAGAGTGTAAAAGCGTGATAGATAGTGTCAGAGTGTGTCAGAGATTGATAGAGAGTGATGGAGAGTGTCTGAGAGTGTCTGAGTGTCTCTGAGAGTGTCAGAGAGAGTCAGCGAGTGATAGAATGTGTCAGAGAGTGTCTGAGAGTGTCAGAGAGTGATCGAAAGTGTCTGAGAGTGTCTGAGCGTGTCAGACAGTGTCAAACAGTGTCAGAGAGTGATAGAGAGTGTCTGAGAGTGTCAGAGAGTGTTAGAGAGTGTCTGAGAGTGTCAGAGAGTGTCTGAGAGCGATCGAGAGTGTCTGAGAGTGATCGAGAGTGTCTGAGAGTGTCTGAGACTGTCTGAGAGTGTCTGAGACTGTCAGAGTGTGTCAGAGAGCGATAGAGAGGGTGTGAGAGTGCCAGAGAGTGTCAGAGTGTGCCAGAGAGTGATGGAGAGTGATAGGGAGTGTCAGAGAGTGTCAAAGAGTGATAGATAGTGTCAGAGTGTGTCAGTGATTGATAGAGAGTGATAGAGAGTGTCTGAGAGTGTCTGAGAGAGTCTCTGAGAGTGTCAGAGAGTGTCTGAGAGTGTTAGGCAGTGATAGGGAGTGTCATAGAGGGATAGAGAGTGCAAGTGATTGTCTGAGTGTGTCAGAGATTGTCAGACAGTGTCAGAGGGTGATCGAAAGTGTCTGAGAGTGTCTGAGCGTGTCAGACAGTGTCAAACAGTGTCAGAGAGTGATAGAAAGTGACAGAGAGTGTCTGAGAGTGTCAGAGAGTGATAGAAAGTGTCAGAGAGTGTCTGAGAGGGTCTGAGAGAGTCAGAGAGTGTCTGAGAGTGTCAGAGAGTGTCAGAGAGTGATAGAGAGTGTCAGAGAGTGTCAGAGAGTGATAGAGAGTGCCTGAGAGTGATAGAGAGTGACAGAAAGTGTCAGAGTGTGATAGAGAGTTTCAGAGAGTGACAGAGTGTGGTAGAGAATGGTAGAGAGTGTCAGAGAGTGACAGTGAGTGTCAGTGAGTGTCAGAGAGTGATAGAGAGTGCCTGAGAGTGATAGAGAGTGACAGAGAGTGTCAGAGAGCGATAGAAAGTGTCTGAGACAGTCTGAGAGTCTCTGAGAGTGTCAGCGAGTGATAGAAAGTGACAGAGAGTGTCTGAGAGTGTCAGAGAGTGATAGAAAATGTCTGAGAGTGTCTGAGAGTGTCAGAAAGTGTCAAACAGTGTCAGAGAGTGATGGAAAGTGACAGAGAGTGTCTGAGAGTGTCAGAGAGTGATAGAAAGTGTCTGAGAGTGTCAGAGAGTGATAAAAAGTGTCAGAGAGTGTAGGAGAGAGTCTGAGAGTGTCAGAGAGTGTCTGAGAGTGTCTGAGAGTGATGGAGAGTGAAAGAGATTGTCATAGAGAATCTGAGAGTGTTAGGGAGTGATAGGGAGTGTCATAGAGGGATAGAGAGTGAAAGTGAGTGTCTGAGAGTGTCAGAGATTGTCAGACAGTGTCAGAGACTGATAGAAAGTGTCTGAGACTGTCTGAGAGTGTCAGAGAGTGTCAAACAGTGTCAGAGACTGATAGAAAGTGACAGAGTGTGTCTGAGAGTGTCAGAGAGTGATAGAAATTGTCAGAGAGTGTCTGAGAGTGTCTGAGGAGTCAGAGAGTGTCTGAGAGTGTCAGAGAGTGTCAGAGAGTGATAGAGAGTGTCAGAGAGTGATAGAGAGTGCCTGAGAGTGATAGAGAGTGACAGAGTTTGTCAGAGAGTGACAGAAAGTGCAGAGTGTAATGGAGAGTTTCAGAGAGTGACAGAGAGTGGTAGAGAATGGTAGAGAGTGTCAGAGAGTGACAGAGAGTGTCAGTGAGTGTCAGAGAGCAATAGAGAGTGCCTGAGAGTGATAGAGAGTGACAGAGAATGTCAGAGAGTCACAGAAAGTGTCAAAGTGTGATAGAGAGTGTCAGAGAGTGACAGAGAGTTCCAGAGAGTTTCTGAGAGTGTCTGAGATTGTCTGAGAGTGTCAGAAAGTGATAAAAAGTGTCAGAGAGTGTCTGCGAGTGTCAGAGAGTTTCAGAGAGTGATAGAGTGTTACAGAGAGTGCCTGAGAGTGTCAGTGTGTGTCAGGCAGAGTCAGAAAGTGATATAGAGTGTCAGAGAGTGATAGAGAGTGTCAGAGAGCGTCTGAGAGTGTCAGAGAGTGATAGAGAGTGTCTGAGAGTGTCAGAGAGTCTTAGAGAGTGTCTGAGAGTGTCAGAGAGTGTCAGAGAGTGTCAGAGAGTGTCTGAGAGCGATCGAGAGTGTCTGAGAGTGATAGAGAGTATCTGAGAGTGTCTGACACTGTCTGAGAGTGTCTGAGACTGTCAGAGTGTGTCAGAGAGTGATAGAGAGTGATAGAGAGTGTCAGAGAGTGACAGAGAGTGTCTGAGAGTGTCAGAGAGTGATAGAGAGTGATAGATAGTGATAGAGTGTGATTATAGAGAGTGTCTTTGAGTGTCAGAGAGTGTCAGTGAATGATAGAGAATGTCAGAGAGTGATCGAGAGTGTCGGAGAGTGTCTCTGAGTGACAGAGCGTGTCAGAGAGTGATTGAGAGTGTCAGAGATTGTCAGAGTGTGTCAGAGAGTGTCAGAGAGTGTCAGACTGTGTCAGAGAGTAACAGAGAGTGATAGAGAGTGATAGAGTGTCTGAGTGTGTCAGAGAGTGTCAGAGAGTGATAGAGAGTTTCAGAGAGTGATAGAGTGTCTGAGAGTGTCAGAGAGTCTTAGAGAGTGTCTGAGAGTGTCAGAGAGTGTCAGAGAGTGTCTGAGAGCGATCGAGAGTGGCTGAGAGTGATAGAGAGTATCTGAGAGTGTCTGACACTGTCTGAGAGTGTCTGAGACTGTCAGAGTGTGTCAGAGAGTGATAGAGAGTGATAGAGAGTGTCAGAGAGTGTAAAAGCGTGATAGATAGTGTCAGAGTGTGTCAGAGATTGATAGAGAGTGATGGAGAGTGTCTGAGAGTGTCTGAGTGTCTCTGAGATTGTCAGAGAGAGTCAGCGAGTGATAGAATGTGTCAGAGAGTGTCTGAGAGTGTCAGAGAGTGATCGAAATTGTCTGAGAGTGTCTGAGCGTGTCAGACAGTGTCAAACAGTGTCAGAGAGTGATCGAAAGTGACAGAGAGTGTCTGAGAGTGTCAGAGAGTGATAGAAAGTGTCAGAGAGTGTCTGAGAGGGTCTGAGAGAGTCAGAGAGTGTCTGAGAGTGTCAGAGAGTGTCAGAGAGTGATAGAGAGTGTCAGAGAGTGTCAGAGAGTGATAGAGAGTGCCTGAGAGTGATAGAGAGTGACGGAAAGTGTAAGAGTGTGATAGAGAGTTTCAGAGAGTGACAGAGTGTGGTAGAGAATGGTAGAGAGTGTCAGAGAGTGACAGTGAGTGTCAGTGAGTGTCAGAGAGTGATAGAGAGTGCCTGAGAGTGATAGAGAGTGACAGAGAGTGTCAGAGAGCGATAGAAAGTGTCTGAGACAGTCTGAGAGTCTCTGAGAGTGTCAGCGAGTGATAGAAAATGTCTGAGAGTGTCTGAGAGTGTCAGAAAGTGTCAAACAGTGTCAGAGAGTGATGGTAAGTGACAGAGAGTGTCTGAGAGTGTCAGAGAGTGTCAGAGAGTGTCTGAGAGCGATCGAGAGTGTCTGAGAGTGATAGAGAGTATCTGAGAGTGTCTGACACTGTCTGAGAGTGTCTGAGACTGTCAGAGTGTGTCAGAGAGTGATAGAGAGTGATAGAGAGTGTCAGAGAGTGACAGAGAGTGTCTGAGAGTGTCAGAGAGTGATAGAGAGTGATAGATAGTGATAGAGTGTGATTATAGAGAGTGTCTTTGAGTGTCAGAGAGTGTCAGTGAATGATAGAGAATGTCAGAGAGTGATCGAGAGTGTCGGAGAGTGTCTGTGAGTGACAGAGTGTGTCAGAGAGTGATTGAGAGTGTCAGAGATTGTCAGAGTGTGTCAGAGAGTGTCAGAGAGTGTCAGACTGTGTCAGAGAGTAACAGAGAGTGATAGAGAGTGATAGAGTGTCTGAGTGTGTCAGAGTGTGTCAGAGAGTGTCAGAGAGTGATAGAGAGTGTCAGAGAGTGATAGAGTGTCTGAGAGTGTCAGAGAGTCTTAGAGAGTGTCTGAGAGTGTCAGAGAGTGTCAGAGAGTGTCTGAGAGCGATCGAGAGTGTCTGAGAGTGATAGAGAGTATCTGAGAGTGTCTGACACTGTCTGAGAGTGTCTGAGACTGTCAGAGTGTGTCAGAGAGTGATAGAGAGTGATAGAGAGTGATAGAGAGTGTCAGAGAGTGTAAAAGCGTGATAGATAGTGTCAGAGTGTGTCAGAGATTGATAGAGAGTGATGGAGAGTGTCTGAGAGTGTCTGAGTGTCTCTTAGAGTGTCAGAGAGAGTCAGCGAGTGATAGAATGTGTCAGAGAGTGTCTGAGAGTGTCAGAGAGTGATCGAAAGTGTCTGAGAGTGTCTGAGCGTGTCAGACAGTGTCAAACAGTGTCAGAGAGTGATAGAGAGTGTCTGAGAGTGTCAGAGAGTGTTAGAGAGTGTCTGAGAGTGTCAGAGAGTGTCTGAGAGCGATCGAGAGTGTCTGAGAGTGATCAAGAGTGTCTGAGAGTGTCTGAGACTGTCTGAGAGTGTCTGAGACTGTCAGAGTGTGTCAGAGAGTGATAGAGAGTGTCTGAGATTGCCAGAGAGTGTCAGAGTGTGCCAGAGAGTGATAGAGAGTGCCTGAGAGTGATAGAGAGTGACAGAGAGTGTCAGAGAGCGATAGAAAGTGTCTGAGACAGTCTGAGAGTCTCTGAGAGTGTCAGCGAGTGATAGAAAGTGACAGAGAGTGTCTGAGAGTGTCAGAGAGTGATAGAAAATGTCTGAGAGTGTCTGAGAGTGTCAGAAAGTGTCAAACAGTGTCAAAGAGTGATGGAAAGTGACAGAGAGTGTCTGAGAGTGTCAGAGAGTGATAAAAAGTGTCAGAGAGTGTCTGAGAGAGTCTGAGAGTGTCAGAGAGTGTCTGAGAGTGATGGAGAGTGAAAGAGATTGTCATAGAGAATCTGAGAGTGTTAGGGAGTGATAGGGAGTGTCATAGAGGGATAGAGAGTGAAAGTGAGTGTCTGAGAGTGTCAGAGATTGTCAGACAGTGTCAGAGACTGGTAGAAAGTGTCTGAGACTGTCTGAGAGTGTCAGAGAGTGTCAAACAGTGTCAGAGACTGATAGAAAGTGACAGAGTGTGTCTGAGAGTGTCAGAGAGTGATAGAAATTGTCAGAGAGTGTCTGAGAGTGTCTGAGGAGTCAGAGAGTGTCTGAGAGTGTCAGAGAGTGTCAGAGAGTGATAGAGAGTGTCAGAGAGTGATAGAGAGTGCCTGAGAGTGATAGAGAGTGACAGAGTTTGTCAGAGAGTGACAGAAAGTGCAGAGTGTAATGGAGAGTTTCAGAGAGTGACAGAGAGTGGTAGAGAATGGTAGAGAGTGTCAGAGAGTGACAGAGAGTGTCAGTGAGTGTCAGAGAGCAATAGAGAGTGCCTGAGAGTGATAGAGAGTGACAGAGAGTGTCAGAGAGTCACAGAAAGTGTCAAAGTGTGATAGAGAGTGTCAGAGAGTGACAGAGAGTTCCAGAGAGTGTCTGAGAGTGTCTGAGATTGTCTGAGAGTGTCAGAAAGTGATAAAAAGTGTCAGAGAGTGTCTGCGAGTGTCAGAGAGTTTCAGAGAGTGATAGAGTGTTACAGAGAGTGCCTGAGAGTGTCAGTGTGTGTGAGGCAGAGTCAGAAAGTGATATAGAGTGTCAGAGAGTGATAGAGAGTGTCAGAGAGCGTCTGAGAGTGTCAGAGAGTGATAGAGTGTCTGAGAGTGTCAGAGAGTCTTAGAGAGTGTCTGAGAGTGTCAGAGAGTGTCAGAGAGTGTCTGAGAGCGATCGAGAGTGTCTGAGAGTGATAGAGAGTATCTGAGAGTGTCTGACACTGTCTGAGAGTGTCTGAGACTGTCAGAGTGTGTCAGAGAGTGATAGAGAGTGATAGAGAGTGTCAGAGAGTGTAAAAGCGTGATAGATAGTGTCAGAGTGTGTCAGAGATTGATAGAGAGTGATGGAGAGTGTCTGAGAGTGTCTGAGTGTCTCTGAGAGTGTCAGAGAGAGTCAGCGAGTGATAGAATGTGTCAGAGAGTGTCTGAGAGTGTCAGAGAGTGATCGAAAGTGTCTGAGAGTGTCTGAGCGTGTCAGACAGTGTCAAACAGTGTCAGAGAGTGATAGAGTGTGTCTGAGAGTGTCAGAGAGTGTTAGAGAGTGTCTGAGAGTGTCAGAGAGTGTCTGAGAGTGATCGAGAGTGTCTGAGAGTGTCTGAGACTGTCTGAGAGTGTCTGAGACTGTCAGAGTGTGTCAGAGAGTGATAGAGAGTGTCTGAGAGTGCCAGAGAGTGTCAGAGTGTGCCTGAGAGTGATGGAGAGTGATGGAGAGTGTCAGAGAGTGTCAAAGAGTGATAGATAGTGTCAGAGTGTGTCAGTGATTGATAGAGAGTGATAGAGAGTGTCTGAGAGTGTCTGAGAGAGTCTCTGAGAGTGTCAGAGAGTGTCTGAGAGTGTGAGGCAGTGATAGGGAGTGTCATAGAGGGATAGAGAGTGCAAGTGATTGTCTGAGTGTGTCAGAGATTGTCAGACAGTGTTAGAGGGTGATCGAAAGTGTCTGAGAGTGTCTGAGCGTGTCAGACAGTGTCAAACAGTGTCAGAGAGTGATAGAAAGTGACAGAGAGTGTCTGAGAGTGTCAGAGAGTGATAGAAAGTGTCAGAGAGTGTCTGAGAGGGTCTGAGAGAGTCAGAGAGTGTCTGAGAGTGTCAGAGAGTGTCAGAGAGTGATAGAGAGTGTCAGAGAGTGTCAGAGAGTGATAGAGAGTGCCTGAGAGTGATAGAGAGTGACAGAAAGTGTCAGAGTGTGATAGAGAGTTTCAGAGAGTGACAGAGTGTGGTAGAGAATGGTAGAGAGTGTCAGAGAGTGACAGTGAGTGTCAGTGAGTGTCAGAGAGTGATAGAGAGTGCCTGAGAGTGATAGAGAGTGACAGAGAGTGTCAGAGTGCGATAGAAAGTGTCTGAGACAGTCTGAAAGTCTCTGAGAGTGTCAGCGAGTGATAGAAAGTGACAGAGAGTGTCTGAGAGTGTCAGAGAGTGATAGAAAATGTCTGAGAGTGTCTGAGAGTGTCAGAAAGTGTCAAACAGTGTCAGAGAGTGATGGAAAGTGACAGAGAGTGTCTGAGAGTGTCAGAGAGTGATAAAAAGTGTCAGAGAGTGTAGGAGAGAGTCTGAGAGTGTCAGAGAGTGTCTGAGAGTGTCTGAGAGTGATGGAGAGTGATGGAGAGTGAAAGAGATTGTCATAGAGAATCTGAGAGTGTTAGGGAGTGATAGGGAGTGTCATAGAGGGATAGCCAGTGAAAGTGAGTGTCTGAGAGTGTCAGAGATTGTCAGACAGTGTCAGAGACTGATAGAAAGTGTCTGAGATTGTCTGAGAGTGTCAGAGAGTGTCAAACAGTGTCAGAGACTGTCTGAGAGTGTCAGAGTGTGTCTGAGAGTGTCAGAGAGTGATATAAATTGTCAGAGAGTGTCTGAGAGTGTCTGAGGAGTCAGAGAGTGTCTGAGAGTGTCAGAGAGTGTCAGAGAGTGATAGAGAGTGTCAGAGAGTGATAGAGAGTGCCTGAGAGTTATAGAGAGTGACAGAGTTTGTCAGAGAGTGACAGAAAGTGCAGAGTGTAATGGAGAGTTTCAGAGAGTGACAGAGAGTGGTAGAGAATGGTAGAGAGTGTCAGAGAGTGACAGAGAGTGTCAGTGAGTGTCAGAGAGCAATAGAGAGTGCCTGAGAGTGATAGAGAGTGACAGAGAGTGTCAGAGAGTCACAGAAAGTGTCAAAGTGTGATAGTGAGTGTCAGAGAGTGACAGAGAGTTCCAGAGAGTGTCTGAGAGTGTCTGAGATTGTCTGAGAGTGTCAGAAAGTGATAAAAAGTGTCAGAGAGTGTCTGCGAGTGTCAGAGAGTTTCAGAGAGTGGTAGAGTGTTACAGAGAGTGCCTGAGAGTGTCAGTGTGTGTCAGGCAGAGTCAGAAAGTGATATAGAGTGTCAGAGAGTGATAGAGAGTGTCAGAGAGCGTCTGAGAGTGTCAGAGAGTGATAGAGAGTGTCTGAGAGTGTCATAGAGTGACAGAGAGTGTCTGAGAGTGTCAGAGAGTGATAGAGAGTGTCAAACTGTGTCAGAGAGTGTTTGAGAGTGATAGAGAGTGTCAGAGAGTTTCAGAGAGTGATAGAAAGTGTCAGAGAGTGACAGAGAGCGTCTGAGAGTATCTGAGAGTGACAAAGAGTGTCTGAGGGTGTCATTCAGTGTCAGAGAGTGATAGAGAGTGTCTGAGAGTGTCAGAGAGTGATAGAAAGGGTCAGAGAGTGTCTGAGAGAGTCTGAGAGAGTCAGAGAGTGTCTGAGAGTGTCTGAGAGTGTTAGAGAGTGATAGAGAGTGTCAGAGAGTTTCAGAGAGTGATAGAAAGTGTCAGAGAGTGATAGAGAGCGTCTGAGAGTATCTGAGAGTGACAGACAGTGTCTGAGGGTGTCAGTCAGTGTCAGAGAGTGAAAGAGAGTGTCTGAGAGTGTCAGAAATTGTCAGATTGCGTCAGCGTGTGTCAGAGAGTGATGGGGAGTGATAGAGAGTGTCTGACAGTGTCAGAGTGTGTCAGAGAGTGTCAGAGAGTGATAGAGAGTTTCAGAGAGTGTCAGAGTGTGTCAGAGAGTGTCAGAGAGTGATAGAGAGTGTCAGAGAGAGTGTGAGTGTGTCAGAGAGTTTCAGAGAGTGTCAGAGAGTGAGAGAGAGTGTCTGAGAGTGCCTGAGAGTGACAGAAATGTGTCTGAGGCATTCAGTGAGTGTCAGGAAGTGATAGAGAGTGTCTGAGAGAGTCTGAGAGTGTCAGCGAGTGATAGAGAGTGATAGAGAGTGTCTGAGAATGTCAGAGAGTGATAGAGAGTGATAGAGAGTGTCTGAGAGTGTCAGAGAGGGTCAGAGAGTGTTTAGAGAGGGTCTGAGAGTTTCAGAGTGTGTCAGAGAGTGTCAGTGAGTGATAGAGAGTGTCAGAGAGTGATAGAGAGTGTCCGAGAGTGTCAGAAAGTGATAGATAGTGTCAGAGAGTGATAGAGAGTGTCATTGAGTGTCAGAAACAGTCAGAGTGTGTCAGAGAGTGTCAGAGTGTGTCGGAGAGTGATAGAGAGTGATAGAGAGTGATAGGCAGTGATCGAGAGTGATAGAGAGTGTCTGAGTGTGTCAGAGTGTGTCAGAGAGTGTCAGATAGTGTCAGAGAGTTTCAGAGAGTGTCAGAGAAGTTCAGAGAGTGATAGAGAGTGATAGAGAGTGTCTGAGAGTGATAGAGAGTGATAGAGAGTGTCTGAGAGTGTGTGAGAATGTCTGAGATTGTCAGAGACTGTCAGAGTGTGTCAGAGAGTGATAGAGAATGATAGAGAGTGTCTGAGAGTGTCTGAGAGTGTCAGAGTGAGTCAGAGTGTGCCAGAGAGTGATAGAGAGTGACGGAGAGTGTCAGAGAGTTTAATAGAGTGATAGATAGTGTCAGAGATTGATATAGAGTGATAGAGAGTGTCTGAGATTGTCTGAGGGAGTCAGAGAGTGTCTGAGAGTGTCAGAGAGTGTCAGAGAGTGTCAGAGAGTGTCTGACAGTGTCAGAGAGTGATGGAGAGTGAAAGAGAGTGTCATAGAGGGATAGAGAGTGAAAGAGAGTGTCTGAGAGTGTCAGAGATTGTCAGACAGTGTCAGAGAGTGATAGAAAGTGTCTGAGAGTGATAGAGAGTATCTGAGAGTGTCTGACACTGTCTGAGAGTGTCTGAGACTGTCAGAGTGTGTCAGAGAGTGATAGAGAGTGATAGAGAGTGTCAGAGAGTGTAAAAGCGTGATAGATAGTGTCAGAGTGTGTCAGAGATTGATACAGAGTGATGGAGAGTGTCTGAGAGTGTCTGAGTGTCTCTGAGAGTGTCAGAGAGAGTCAGCGAGTGATAGAATGTGTCAGAGAGAGTCTGAGCGTGTCAGACAGTGTCAAACAGTGTCAGAGAGTGATAGAGAGTGTCTGAGAGTGTCAGAGAGTGTTAGAGAGTGTCTGAGAGTGTCAGAGAGTGTCAGAGAGTGTCTGAGAGCGATCGAGAGTGTCTGAGAGTGATAGAGAGTGTCTGAGAGTGTCTGAGACTGTCTGAGAGTGTCTGAGACTGTCAGAGTGTGTCAGAGAGTGATAGAGAGTGTCTGAGAGTGCAAGAGAGTGTCAGAGTGTGCCAGAGAGTGATGGAGAGTGATGGAGAGTGTCAGAGAGTGTCAAAGAGTGATAGATAGTGTCAGAGTGTGTCAGTGATTGATAGAGAGTGATAGAGAGTGTCTGAGAGTGTCTGAGAGAGTCTGAGAGTGTCAGAGAGTGTCTGAGAGTGATGGAGAGTGAAAGAGATTGTCATAGAGAATCTGAGAGTGTTAGGCAGTGATAGGGAGTGTCATAGAGGGATAGAGAGTGCAAGTGATTGTCTGAGAGTGTCAGAGATTGTCAGACAGTGTCAGAGAGTGATCGAAAGTGTCTGAGAGTGTCTGAGCGTGTCAGACAGTGTCAAACAGTGTCAGAGAGTGATAGAAAGTGACAGAGAGTGTCTGAGAGTGTCAGAGAGTGTCAGAGAGTGATAGAAAGTGTCAGAGAGTGTCTGAGAGGGTCTGAGAGAGTCAGAGAGTGTCTGAGAGTGTCAGAGAGTGTCAGAGAGTGATAGAGAGTGTCAGAGAGTGATAGAGAGTGCCTGAGAGTGATAGAGAGTGACAGAACGTGTCAGAGTGTGATAGAGAGTTTCAGAGAGTGACAGAGTGTGGTAGAGAATGGTAGAGAGTGTCAGAGAGTGACAGAGAGTGTCAGTGAGTGTCAGAGAGTGATAGAGAGTGCCTGAGAGTGATAGAGAGTGAGATAGAGTGTCAGAGAGCGATAGAAAGTGTCTGAGACAGTCTGAGAGTCTCTGAGAGTGTCAGCGAGTGATAGAAAGTGACAGAGAGTGTCTGAGAGTGTCAGAGAGTGATAGAAAATGTCTGAGAGTGTCTGAGAGTGTCAGAAAGTGTCAAACAGTGTCAGAGAGTGATGGAAAGTGACAGAGAGTGTCTGAGAGTGTCAGAGAGTGATAGAAAGTGTCTGAGAGTGTCAGAGAGTGTCTGAGAGTGTCTGAGAGTGATGGAGAGTGAATGAGATTGTCATAGAGAATCTGAGAGTGTTAGGGAGTGATAGGGAGTGTCATAGAGGGATAGAGAGTGAAAGTGAGTGTCTGAGAGTGTCAGAGTTTGTCAGACAGTGTCAGAGACTGATAGAAAGTGTCTGAGACTGTCTGAGAGTGTCAGAGAGTGTCAAACAGTGTCAGAGACTGATAGAAAGTGACAGAGTGTGTCTGAGAGTGTCAGAGAGTGATAGAAATTGTCAGAGAGTGTCAGAGAGTGTCTGAGGAGTCAGAGAGTGTCTGAGAGTGTCAGAGAGTGTCAGAGAGTGATAGAGAGTGTCAGAGAGTGAAAGAGAGTGCCTGAGAGTGATAGAGAGTGACAGAGTGTGTCAGAGAGTGACAGAAAGTGCAGAGTGTAATGGAGAGTTTCAGAGAGTGACAGAGAGTGGTAGAGAATGGTAAAGAGTGTCAGAGAGTGACAGAGAGTGTCAGTGAGTGTCAGAGAGCAATTGAGAGTGCCTGAGAGTGATAGAGAGTGACAGAGAGTGTCAGAGAGTGACAGAGAGTTCCAGAGAGTGTCTGAGAGTGTCTGAGATTGTCTGAGAGTGTCAGAAAGTGATAAAAAGTGTCAGAGAGTGTCTGCGAGTGTCAGAGAGTTTCAGAGAGTGATAGAGTGTTACAGAGAGTGCCAGGCAGAGTCAGAAAGTGATATAGAGTGTAAGAGAGTGATAGAGAGTGTCAGAGAGCGTCTGAGAGTGTCAGAGAGTGATAGAGAGTGTCTGAGAGTGTCATAGAGTGACAGAGAGTGTCTGAGAGTGTCAGAGAGTGATAGAGAGTGTCAAATTGTGTCAGAGAGTGTTAGAGAGTGATAGAGAGTGTCAGAGAGTTTCAGAGAGTGATAGAAAGTGTCAGAGAGTGACAGAGAGCGTCTGAGAGTATCTGAGAGTGACAAAGAGTGTCTGAGGGTGTCAGTCAGTGTCAGAGAGTGATAGAGAGTGTCGGAGAGTGTCAGAGAGTGATAGAAAGGGTCAGAGAGTGTCTGAGAGAGTCTGAGAGTGTCAGAGAGTGTCTGAGTGTGTCTGAGAGTGTTAGAGAGTGATAGAGAGTGTCAGAGAGTTTCAGAGAGTGATAGAAAGTGTCAGAGAGTGATAGAGAGCGTCTCAGAGTATCTGAGAGTGACAGACAGTGTCTGAGGGTGTCAGTCAGTGTCAGAGAGTGAAAGAGAGTGTCTGAGAGTGTCAGAAATTGTCAGATTGCATCAGCGTGTGTCAGAGAGTGATGGGGAGTGATAGAGAGTGTCTGACAGTGTCAGAGTGTGTCAGAGAGTGTCAGAGAGTGATAGAGAGTTTCAGAGAGTGTCAGAGTGTGTCAGAGAGTGTCAGAGAGTGATAGAGAGTGTCAGAGAGAGTGTGAGTGTGTCAGAGAGTTTCAGAGAGTGTCAGAGAGTGAGAGAGAGTGTCTGAGAGTGCCTGAGAGTGACAGAAATGTGTCTGAGGCATTCAGTGAGTGTCAGGAAGTGATAGAGAGTGTCTGAGAGAGTCTGAGAGTGTCAGCGAGTGATGGAGAGTGATGGAGAGTGTCTGAGAATGTCAGAGAGTGATAGAGAGTGATAGAGAGTGTCTGAGAGTGTCAGAGAGGGTCAGAGAGTGTTTAGAGAGGGTCTGAGAGTTTCAGAGTGTGTCAGAGAGTGTCAGTGAGTGATAGAGAGTGTCAGAGAGTGATAGAGAGTGTCTGAGAGTGTCAGAAAGTGATAGATAGTGTCAGAGAGTGATAGAGAGTGTCATTGAGTGTCAGAAACAGTCAGAGTGTGTCAGAGAGTGTCAGAGTGTGTCAGAGTGTGTCGGAGAGTGATAGAGAGTGATAGAGAGTGATAGGCAGTGATCGAAAGTGATAGAGAGTGTCTGAGTGTGTCAGAGTGTGTCAGAGAGTGTCAGATAGTGTCAGAGAGTTTCAGAGAGAGTCAGAGAATTTCAGAGACTGATAGAGAGTGATCGAGAGTGTCTGAGAGTGATAGAGAGTGTCTGAGAGTGTGTGAGAATGTCTGAGATTGTCAGAGACTGTCAGAGTGTGTCAGAGAGTGATAGAGAATGATAGAGAGTGTCTGAGAGTGTCAGAGTGAGTCAGAGTGTGCCAGAGAGTGATAGAGAGTGACGGAGAGTGTCAGAGAGTTTAATAGAGTGATAGAGAGTGTCTGAGATTGTCTGAGGGAGTCAGAGAGTGTCTGAGAGTGTCAGAGAGTGTCAGAGAGTGTCAGAGAGTGTCTGACAGTGTCAGAGAGTGATGGAGAGTGAAAGAGAGTGTCATAGAGGGATAGAGAGTGAAAGAGAGTGTCTGAGAGTGTCAGAGATTGTCAGACAGTGTCAGAGAGTGATAGAAAGTGTCTGAGACTGTCTGAGATTATCTGAGAGTGTCAGAGAGGGTCAGAGTGTGATAGAAAGTGTCAGAGATTGTCAGAGTATGTCAGAGAGTGTCAGAGAATGTCGGAGTGTGTCAGAGAGTAACAGAGAGTGTCAGAGTGTGTCAGAGTTTGATAGAGAGTGTGAGAGAGTGTCTGAGAGTGTCAGAAAGTGTCAGAGAGTGTCAGAGAGTGACAGAGAGTGATAGAAAGTGTCAGAGAGTGATATAGATTGCCTGAGAGTGATAGAGAGTGACAGAGAGTGTCAGAGAGTGACATAAACTGTCAGAGTGTGATAGAGAGTTTCAGAGAGAGACAGAGAGTGGTAGAGAATGGTAGAGAGTGTCAGAGAGTGACAGAGAGTTTCAGTGAGTGTCAGAGAGTGATAGAGTGTGCCTGAGAGTGATAGAGAGTGACAGAGAGTGTCGGAGAGTCACAGAAAGTTTCAAAGTGTGATAGAGAGTGTCAGAGAGTGACAGAGAGTGCCAGAGAGTGTCTGAGAGTGTCTGAGAGTGATATAGAGTGATAGAGAGTGTCTGAGAGTATCTGAGAGAGTCTGAGAGTGTCTGCGTGTGTCTGAGAGTGTCAGAGAGTGTCAGAGAGTGTCTGACAGAGTCAGAGAGTGATGGAGAGTGAAAGAGAGTGTCATATAGAATCTGAGAGTGTTAGGGAGTGATAGGGTGTGTCATAGAGGGATAGAGAGTGAAAGAGAGTGTCTGAGAGTGTCAGAGATTGTCAGACAGTGTCAGAGAGTGATAGAAAGTGTCTGAGACAGTCTGAGAGTCTCTGAGAGTGTCAGAGAGTGATAGAAAGTGTCAGAGAGTGTCAAATTGTGTCAGAGAGTGCTAGAGAGTGATATAGAGTGTCACGGAGGTTCAGAGTGTGTCTGAGAGTTTCAGAGAGTGATAGAAAGTGTCAGAGAGTGATAGAGAGCGGCGGAGAGTATCTGAGAGTGATAGAGAGTGTCTGAGAGTGTCAGAGATTGTCAGATTGCGTCAGAGTGTGTTAGAGAGTGATAGAGAGTGTCTGAGAGTTTCAGAGAATGTCAGTGTGTGATAGAGAGTGTCTGAGAGTGATTGAGAGTGTCTGAGAGTGTCAGAGAATGATAGAGAGTGATAGTGAGTGTCAGAGAGTGTCAGAGAGTGTCAGAGAGTGTTAGAGAGTGATAGAGAGTGTCTGAGTGTGTCAGAGTGTGTCAGAGAGTGTCCGAGAGTGGTAGAGAGTGTCTGAGAGTGTCAGAGAGTGATAGAGAGTGTCTGAGAGTGTCAGATATTGTCAGAGAGTGTTAGAGAGTGATAGAGAGTGTCTGAGACTGTCAGAGTGTGTCAGAGAGTGATAGAGAGTGTCTGAGGGTGTCAGAGAGCGTCAGAGTGTACCAGAGAGTGATATGGAGTGATAGAGAGTGTCTGAGAGTATCTGAGAGAGTCTGAGAGTGTCAGAGAGTGTCTGAGAGTGTCAGAGAGTGTCTGACAGTGTCAGAGAGTGATGGAGAGTGAAAGAGAGTGTCATAGAGAATCTGAGAATGTTAGGGAGTGATAGGGTCTGTCATAGAGGGATAGAGAGTGAAAGAGAGTGTCTGAGAGTGTCAGAGAGTGATAGAAAATGTCTGAGAGTGTCTGAGAGTGTCAGAAAGTGTCAAACAGTGTCAGAGAGTGATGGAAAGTGACAGAGAGTGTCTGAGAATGTCAGAGAGTGATAGAAAGTGTCAGAGAGTGTCTGAGAGAGTCTGAGAGTGTCAGAGAGTGTCTGAGAGTGTCTGAGAGTGATGGAGAGTGAAAGAGATTGTCATAGAGAATCTGAGAGTGTTAGGGAGTGATAGGGAGTGTCATAGAGGGATAGAGAGTGAAAGTGAGTGTCTGAGAGTGTCAGAGATTGTCAGACAGTGTCAGAGACTGATAGAAAGTGTCTGAGACTGTCTGAGAGTGTCAGAGAGTGTCAAACAGTGTCAGAGACTGATAGAAAGTGACAGAGTGTGTCTGAGAGTGTCAGAGAGTGATAGAAATTGTCAGAGAGTGTCTGAGAGTGTCTGAGGAGTCAGAGAGTGTCTGAGAGTGTCAGAGAGTGTCAGAGAGTGATAGAGAGTGTCATAGAGTGATAGAGAGTGCCTGAGAGTGATAGAGAGTGACAGAGTGTGTCAGAGAGTGACAGAAAGTGCAGAGTGAGATGGAGAGTTTCAGAGAGTGACAGAGAGTGGTAGAGAATGGTAGAGAGTGTCAGAGAGTGACAGAGAGTGACAGAGAGTGTCAGTGAGTGTCAGAGAGCAATAGAGAGTGCCTGAGAGTGATAGAGAGTGACAGAGAGTGTCAGAGAGTCACAGAAAGTGTCAAAGTGTGATAGAGAGTTCCAGAGAGTGTCTGAGAGTGTCTGAGATTGTCTGAGAGTGTCAGAAAGTGATAAAAAGTGTCAGAGAGTGTCTGCGAGTGTCAGTGAGTTTCAGAGAGTGATAGTGTGTTACAGAGAGTGCCTGAGAGTGTCAGTGTGTGTCAGGCAGAGTCAGAAAGTGATATAGAGTGTCAGAGAGTGATAGAGAGTGTCAGAGAGCGTCTGAGAGTGTCAGAGAGTGATAGAGAGTGTCTGAGAGTGTCATAGAGTGACAGAGAGTGTCTGAGAGTGTCAGAGAGTGATAGAGAGTGTCAAATTGTGTCAGCGAGTGTTTAGAGAGTGATAGAGAGTGTCAGAGAGTTTCAGAGAGTGATAGAAAGTGTCAGAGAGTGACAGAGAGCGTCTGAGAGTATCTGAGAGTGACAGAGAGTGTCTGAGGGTGTCAGTCAGTGTCAGAGAGTGATAGAGAGTGTCTGAGAGTGTCAGAGAGTGATAGAAAGGGTCAGAGAGTGTCTGAGAGAGTCTGAGAGTGTCAGAGAGTGTCTGAGAGTGTCTGAGAGTGTTAGAGAGTGATAGAGAGTGTCAGAGAGTTTCAGAGAGTGATAGAAAGTGTCAGAGAGTGATAGAGAGCGTCTGAGATTATCTGAGAGTGACAGACAGTGTCTGAGGGTGTCAGTCAGTGTCAGAGAGTGAAAGAGAGTGTCTGAGAGTGTCAGAAATTGTCAGATTGCGTCAGCGTGTGTCAGAGAGTGATGGGGAGTGATAGAGATTGTCTGACAGTGTCAGAGTGTGTCAGAGAGTGTCAGAGAGTGATAGAGAGTTTCAGAGAGTGTCAGAGTGTGTCAGAGAGTGTCAGAGAGTGATAGAGAGTGTCAGAGAGAGAGTGTGAGTGTGTCAGAGAGCTTCAGAGAGTGTCAGAGAGTGAGAGAGAGTGTCTGAGAGTGCCTGAGCGTGACAGAAATGTGTCTGAGGCATTGAGTGAGTGTCAGGGAGTGATAGAGAGTGTCTGAGAGTGTCAGCGAACGATAGAGAGTGATAGAGAGTGTCTGAGAATGTCAGAGAGTGTCAGAGAGTGATAGAGAGTGATAGAGAGTGTCTGAGAGTGTCAGAGAGTGTCAGAGAGTGTCAGAGAGTGTCAAAGAGTCTTTAGAGAGGGTCTGAGAGTTTCAGAGTGTGTCAGAGAGTGTCAGTGAGTGATAGAGAGTGTCAGAGAGTGATAGAGAGTGTCTAAGAGTGTCAGAAAGTGATAGATAGTGTCAGAGAGTGATAGAGAGTGTCATTGAGTGTCAGAAACAGTCAGAGTGTGTCAGAGAGTGTCAGAGTGTGTCGGAGAGTGATAGAGAGTGATAGGCAGTGATCGAGAGTGATAGAGAGTGTCTGAGTGTGTCAGAGTGTGTCAGAGAGTGTCAGATATTGTCAGAGAGTTTCAGAGAGTGTCAGAGAATTTCAGAGAGTGATAGAGAGTGATAGAGAGTGTCTGAGAGTGATAGAGAGTGTCTGAGAGTGTGTGAGAATGTCTGAGATTGTCAGAGACTGTCAGAGTGTGTCAGAGAGTGATAGAGAATGATAGAGAGTGTCTGAGAGTGTCTGAGAGTGTCAGAGTGAGTCAGAGTGTGCCAGAGAGTGATAGAGAGTGACGGAGAGTGTCAGAGAGTTTAATAGAGTGATAGATAGTGTCAGAGATTGATATAGAGTGATAGAGAGTGTCTGAGATTGTCTGAGGGAGTCAGAGAGTGTCAGAGAGTGTCAGAGAGTGTCATAAATTGTCAGATTGCGTCAGCGTGTGTCAGAGAGTGATGGGGAGTGATAGAGAGTGTCTGACAGTGTCAGAGTGTGTCAGAGAGTGTCAGAGAGTGATAGAGAGTTTCAGAGAGTGTCAGAGTGTGTCAGAGAGTGTCAGAGAGTGATAGAGAGTGTCAGAGAGATTGTGAGTGTGTCAGAGAGTTTCAGAGAGTGTCAGAGAGTGAGAGAGAGAGTGTCTGAGAGTGCCTGAGAGTGACAGAAATGTGTCTGAGGCATTCAGTGAGTGTCAGGAAGTGATAGAGAGTGTCTGAGAGAGTCTGAGAGTGTCAGCGAGTGATGGAGAGTGATGGAGAGTGTCTGAGAATGTCAGAGAGTGATAGAGAGTGATAGAGAGTGTCTGAGAGTGTCAGAGAGGGTCAGAGAGTGTTTAGAGAGGGTCTGAGAGTTTCAGAGTGTGTCAGAGAGTGTCAGTGAGTGATAGAGAGTGTCAGAGAGTGATAGAGAGTGTCTGAGAGTGTCAGAAAGTGATAGATAGTGTCAGAGAGTGATAGAGAGTGTCATTGAGTGTCAGAAACAGTCAGAGTGTGTCAGAGAGTGTCAGAGTGTGTCAGAGTGTGTCAGAGAGTGATAGAGAGTGATAGAGAGTGATAGGCAGTGATCGAAAGTGATAGAGAGTGTCTGAGTGTGTCAGAGTGTGTCAGAGAGTGTCAGATAGTGTCAGAGAGTTTCAGAGAGTGTCAGAGAATTTCAGAGAGTGATAGAGAGTGATCGAGAGTGTCTGAGAGTGATAGAGAGTGTCTGAGAGTGTGTGAGAATGTCTGAGATTGTCAGAGACTGTCAGAGTGTGTCAGAGAGTGATAGAGAATGATAGAGAGTGTCTGAGAGTGTCAGAGTGAGTCAGAGTGTGCCAGAGAGTGATAGAGAGTGACGGAGAGTGTCAGAGAGTTTAATAGAGTGATAGATAGTGTCAGAGATTGATATAGAGTGATAGAGAGTGTCTGAGATTGTCTGAGGGAGTCAGAGAGTGTCTGAGAGTGTCAGAGAGTGTCAGAGAGTGTCAGAGAGTGTCTGACAGTGTCAGAGAGTGATAGAGAGTGAAAGAGAGTGTCATAGAGGGATAGAGAGTGAAAGAGAGTGTCTGAGAGTGTCAGAGATTGTCAGACAGTGTCAGAGAGTGATAGAAAGTGTCTGAGACTGTCTGAGATTATCTGAGAGTGTCAGAGAGGGTCAGAGTGTGATAGAAAGTGTCAGAGTGTTTCTGAGAGATTCAGAGAGTGATATAAAGTGTCAGAGAGTGTCAGAGAGTGTCAGAGTGTGTCAGAGAGTAATAGAGAGTGATAGATAGTGATAGAGAGTGTCTGAGAGTGTCACAAAGTGTCAGAGTGTGTCAGAGAGTGATAGAGAGTGATAGAGCGTGTCTGAGAGTGTCAGAGATAGATAGAGAGTGTCTGAGAGTGTCAGAGAGTGATAGAGAATGTCAAAGAATGATAGAAAGTGTCAGAGATTGTCAGAGTATGTCAGAGAGTGTCAGAGAATGTCGGAGTGTGTCAGAGAGTAACAGAGAGTGATAGAGAGTGATAGAGAGTCTCAGAGAGTGTCAGAGTGTGTCAGAGTTTGATAGAGAGTGTGAGAGAGTGTCTGAGAGTGTCAGAAAGTGTCAGAGAGTGTCAGAGAGTGACAGAGAGTGATAGAAAGTGTCAGAGAGTGATATAGATTGCCTGAGAGTGATAGAGAGTGACAGAGAGTGTCAGAGAGTGACATAAACTGTCAGAGTGTGATAGAGAGTTTCAGAGAGAGACAGAGAGTGGTAGAGAATGGTAGAGAGTGTCAGAGAGTGACAGAGAGTTTCAGTGAGTGTCAGAGAGTGATAGAGTGTGCCTGAGAGTGATAGAGAGTGACAGAGAGTGTCGGAGAGTCACAGAAAGTTTCAAAGTGTGATAGAGAGTGTCAGAGAGTGACAGAGAGTGCCAGAGAGTGTCTGAGAGTGTCTGAGAGTGATATAGAGTGATAGAGAGTGTCTGAGAGTATCTGAGAGAGTCTGAGAGTGACTGCGAGTGTCTGAGAGTGTCAGAGAGTGTCAGAGAGTGTCTGACAGAGTCAGAGAGTGATGGAGAGTGAAAGAGAGTGTCATAGAGAATCTGAGAGTGTTAGGGAGTGATAGGGTGTGTCATAGAGGGATAGAGAGTGAAAGAGAGTGTCTGAGAGTGTCAGAGATTGTCAGACAGTGTCAGAGAGTGATAGAAATTGTCTGAGACAGTCTGAGAGTCTCTGAGAGTGTCAGAGAGTGTCAGAGAGTGATAGAAAGTGTCAGAGAGTGTCAAATTGTGTCAGAGAGTGCTAGAGAGTGATAGAGAGTGTCAGGGAGTTTCAGAGTGTGTCTGAGAGTTTCAGAGAGTGATAGAAAGTGTCAGAGAGTAATAGAGAGCGGCGGAGAGTATCTGAGAGTGATAGAGAGTGTCTGAGAGTGTCAGAGATTGTCAGATTGCGTCAGAGTGTGTTAGAGAGTGATAGAGAGTGTCTGAGAGTTTCAGAGAATGTCAGTGTGTGATAGAGAGTGTCTGAGAGTGATTGAGAGTGTCTGAGAGTGTCAGAGAATGATAGAGAGTGATAGTGAGTGTCAGAGAGTGTCAGAGAGTGTCAGAGAGTGATAGAGAGTGATAGAGAGTGTCTGAGTGTGTCAGAGTGTGTCAGAGAGTGTCCGAGAGTGGTAGAGAGTGTCTGAGAGTGTCAGAGAGTGATAGAGAGTGTCTGAGAGTGTCAGAGATTGTCAGAGAGTGTCAGAGAGTGATAGAGAGTGTCTGAGACTGTCAGAGTGTGTCAGAGAGTGATAGAGAGTGTCTGAGGGTGTCAGAGAGCGTCAGAGTGTACCAGAGAGTGATATGGAGTGATAGAGAGTGTCTGAGAGTATCTGAGAGAGTCTGAGAGTGTCAGAGAGTGTCTGAGAGTGTCAGAGAGTGTCTGACAGTGTCAGAGAGTGATGGAGAGTGAAAGAGAGTGTCATAGAGAATCTGAGAATGTTAGGGAGTTATAGGGTCTGTCATAGAGGGATAGAGAGTGAAAGAGAGTGTCTGAGAGTGTCAGAGAGTGATAGAAAATGTCTGAGAGTGTCTGAGAGTGTCAGAAAGTGTCAAACAGTGTCAGAGAGTGATGGAAAGTGACAGAGAGTGTCTGAGAGAGTCTGAGAGTGTCAGAGAGTGTCTGAGAGTGTCTGAGAGTGATGGAGAGTGAAAGAGATTGTCATAGAGAATCTGAGAGTGTTAGGGAGTGATAGGGAGTGTCATAGAGGGATAGAGAGTGAAAGTGAGTGTCTGAGAGTGTCAGAGATTGTCAGACAGTGTCAGAGACTGATAGAAAGTGTCTGAGACTGTCTGAGAGTGTCAGAGAGTGTCAAACAGTGTCAGAGACTGATAGAAAGTGACAGAGTGTGTCTGAGAGTGTCAGAGAGTGATAGAAAATGTCAGAGAGTGTCTGAGAGTGTCTGAGGAGTCAGAGAGTGTCTGAGAGTGTCAGAGAGTGTCAGAGAGTGATAGAGAGTGTCAGAGAGTGATAGAGAGTGCCTGAGAGTGATAGAGAGTGACAGAGTGTGTCAGAGAGTGACAGAAAGTGCAGAGTGAGATGGAGAGTTTCAGAGAGTGACAGAGAGTGGTAGAGAATGGTAGAGAGTGTTAGAGAGTGACAGAGAGTGACAGAGAGTGTCAGTGAGTGTCAGAGAGCAATAGAGAGTGCCTGAGAGTGATAGAGAGTGACAGAGAGTGTCAGAGAGTCACAGAAAGTGTCAAAGTGTGATAGAGAGTGTCAGAGAGTGACAGAGAGTTCCAGAGAGTGTCTGAGAGTGTCTGAGATTGTCTGAGAGTGTCAGAAAGTGATAAAAAGTGTCAGAGAGTGTCTGCGAGTGTCAGTGAGTTTCAGAGAGTGATAGTGTGTTACAGAGAGTGCCTGAGAGTGTCAGTGTGTGTCAGGCAGAGTCAGAAAGTGATATAGAGTGTCAGAGAGTGATAGAGAGTGTCAGAGAGCGTCTGAGAGTGTCAGAGAGTGATAGAGAGTGTCTGAGAGTGTCATAGAGTGACAGAGAGTGTCTGAGAGTGTCAGAGAGTGATAGAGAGTGTCAAATTGTGTCAGCGAGTGTTTAGAGAGTGATAGAGAGTGTCAGAGAGTTTCAGAGAGTGATAGAAAGTGTCAGAGAGTGACAGAGAGCGTCTGAGAGTATCTGAGAGTGACAGAGAGTGTCTGAGGGTGTCAGTCAGTGTCAGAGAGTGATAGAGAGTGTCTGAGAGTGTCAGAGAGTGATAGAAAGGGTCAGAGAGTGTCTGAGAGAGTCTGAGAGTGTCAGAGAGTGTCTGAGAGTGTCTGAGAGTGTTAGAGAGTGATAGAGAGTGTCAGAGAGTTTCAGAGAGTGATAGAAAGTGTCAGAGAGTGATAGAGAGCGTCTGAGATTATCTGAGAGTGACAGACAGTGTCTGAGGGTGTCAGTCAGTGTCAGAGAGTGAAAGAGAGTGTCTGAGAGTGTCAGAAATTGTCAGATTGCGTCAGCGTGTGTCAGAGAGTGATGGGGAGTGATAGAGATTGTCTGACAGTGTCAGAGTGTGTCAGAGAGTGTCAGAGAGTGATAGAGAGTTTCAGAGAGTGTCAGAGTGTGTCAGAGAGTGTCAGAGAGTGATAGAGAGTGTCAGAGAGAGTGTGAGTGTGTCAGAGAGCTTCAGAGAGTGTCAAAGAGTGAGAGAGAGTGTCTGAGAGTGCCTGAGCGTGACAGAAATGTGTCTGAGGCATTGAGTGAGTGTCAGGGAGTGATAGAGAGTGTCTGAGAGTGTCTGAGAGTGTCAGCGAACGATAGAGAGTGATAGAGAGTGTCTGAGAATGTCAGAGAGTGTCAGAGAGTGATAGAGAGTGATAGAGAGTGTCTGAGAGTGTCAGAGAGTGTCAGAGAGTGTCAGAGAGTGTCAGAGAGTCTTTAGAGAGGGTCTGAGAGTTTCAGAGTGTGTCAGAGAGTGTCAGTGAGTGATAGAGAGTGTCAGAGAGTGATAGAGAGTGTCTGAGAGTGTCAGAAAGTGATAGATAGTGTCAGAGAGTGATAGAGAGTGTCATTGAGTGTCAGAAACAGTCAGAGTGTGTCAGAGAGTGTCAGAGTGTGTCGGAGAGTGATAGAGAGTGATAGGCAGTGATCGAGAGTGATAGAGAGTGTCTGAGTGTGTCAGAGTGTGTCAGAGAGTGTCAGATAGTGTCAGAGAGTTTCAGAGAGTGTCAGAGAATTTCAGAGAGTGATAGAGAGTGATAGAGAGTGTCTGAGAGTGATAGAGAGTGTCTGAGAGTGTGTGAGAATGTCTGAGATTGTCAGAGACTGTCAGAGTGTGTCAGAGAGTGATAGAGAATGATAGAGAGTGTCTGAGAGTGTCTGAGAGTGTCAGAGTGAGTCAGAGTGTGCCAGAGAGTGATAGAGAGTGACGGAGAGTGTCAGAGAGTTTAATAGAGTGATAGATAGTGTCAGAGATTGATATAGAGTGATAGAGAGTGTCTGAGATTGTCTGAGGGAGTCAGAGAGTGTCAGAGAGTGTCAGAGAGTGTCAGAGAGTGATGGAGAGTGAAAGAGAGTGTCTGAGAGTGTCAGAGATTGTCAGACAGTGTCAGAGAGTGATAGAAAGTGTCTGAGACTGTCTGAGATTATCTGAGAGTGTCAGAGAGGGTCAGAGTGTGATAGAAAGTGTCAGAGAGTTTCTGAGAGATTCAGAGAGTGATATAAAGTGTCAGAGAGTGTCAGAGTGTGTCAGAGTGTGTCAGAGAGTAATAGAGAGTGATAGATAGTGATAGAGAGTGTCTGAGAGTGTCACAAAGTGTCAGAGTGTGTCAGAGAGTGATAGAGAGTGATAGAGAGTGATAGAGCGTGTCTGAGAGTGTCAGAGATAGATAGAGAGTGTCTGAGAGTGTCAGAGAGTGATAGAGAATGTCAGAGAATGATAGAAAGTGTCAGAGATTGTCAGAGTATGTCAGAGAGTGTCAGAGAATGTCGGAGTGTGTCAGAGAGTAACAGAGAGTGATAGAGAGTGATAGAGAGTCTCAGAGAGTGTCAGAGTGTGTCAGAGTTTGATAGAGAGTGTGAGAGAGTGTCAGAGAGTGACAGAGAGTGATAGAAAGTGTCAGAGAGTGATATAGATTGCCTGCGAGTGATAGAGAGTGACAGAGAGTGTCAGAGAGTGACAGAAACTGTCAGAGTGTGATAGAGAGTTTCAGAGAGAGACAGAGAGTGGTAGAGAATGGTAGAGAGTGTCAGAGAGTGACAGAGAGTGTCAGTGAGTGTCAGAGAGTGATAGAGTGTGCCTGAGAGTGATAGAGAGTGACAGAGAGTGTCGGAGAGTCACAGAAAGTTTCAAAGTGTGATAGAGAGTGTCAGAGAGTGACAGAGAGTGCCAGAGAGTGTCTGAGAGTGTCTGAGAGTGATATTGATTGATATAGAGTGATAGAGAGTGTCTGAGAGTATCTGAGAGAGTCTGAGAGTGTCTGCGAGTGTCTGAGAGTGTCAGAGAGTGTCTGACAGTGTCAGAGAGTGATGGAGAGTGAAAGAGAGTGTCATAGAGAATCTGAGAGTGTTAGGGAGTGATAGGGTGTGTCATAGAGGGATAGAGAGTGAAAGAGAGTGTCTGAGAGTGTCAGAGATTGTCAGACAGTGACAGAGAGTGATAGAAAGTGTCTGAGACAGTCTGGGAGTCTCTGAGAGTGTCAGAGAGTGTCAGAGAGTGATAGAAAGTGTCAGAGAGTGCCTGAGAGTGTCAGAGAGTGAAATAGAGTGTCTGAGAGTGTCTGAGAGTGTCATAGAGTGACAGAGAGTGTCTGAGAGTGTCAGAGAGTGATAGAGAGTGTCAAATTGTGTCAGAGAGTGTTAGAGAGTGATAGAGAGTGTCAGAGAGTTTCAGAGTGTGTCAGAGAGTTTCAGAGAGTGATAGAAAGTGTCAGAGAGTGATAGAGAGCGGCTGAGAGTATCTGAGAGTGATAGAGAGTGTCTGAGAGTGTCAGAGATTGTCAGTGTGTGATAGAGAGTGTCTGAGAGTGATAGAGAGTGTCTGAGAGGGTCAGAGAAATATAGAGAGTGATAGAGAGTGTCAGAGAGTGTCAGAGAGTGTCAGAGAGTGATAGAGAGTGATAGAGAGTGTCTGAGTGTGTCAGAGTGTGTCAGAGAGTGTCCGAGAGTGGTAGAGAGTGTCTGAGAGTGTCAGAGAGTGATAGAGAGTGTCTGAGAGTGTCAGAGATTGTCAGAGAGTGTCAGAGAGTGATAGAGAGTGTCTGAGACTGTCAGAGTGTGTCAGAGAGTGATAGAGAGTGTCTGAGGGTGTCAGAGAGCGTCAGAGTGTACCAGGGAGTGATATAGAGTGATAGAGAGTGTCTGAGAGTATCTGAGAGAGTCTGAGAGTGTCAGAGAGTGTCTGAGAGTGTCAGAGAGTGTCTGACAGTGTCAGAGAGTGATGGAGAGTGAAAGAGAGTGTCATAGAGAATCTGAGAATGTTAGGGAGTGATAGGGCCTGTCATAGAGGGATAGAGAGTGAAAGAGAGTGTCTGAGAGTGTCAGAGATTGTCCGACAGTGTCAGAGAGTGATATAAAGTGTCTGAGACTGTCTGAGAGTCTCTGAGATTGTCAGAGAGTGTCAGAGAGTGATAGAATGTGTCAGAGAGTGTCTGAGAGTTTCAGAGAGTGATAGAAAGTGTCAGAGAGTGTCTCAGAGAGTCAGAGAGAGTCAGAGAGTGTCAGAGAGTGTCAGAGAGTGATAGAGAGTGTCTGAGAGTGTCAGAGAGTGATAGAGAGTTTCTGAGAGTGTCAGAGAGTGATAAAGAGTGATAGAGTGTGATATAGAGAGTGTCTTTGAGTTTCAGACAGTGCCAGAGAGCGATAGAGAATGTCAGAGAGTGATCGAGAGGGTCTGAGAGTGTCTGTAAGTGACAGAGTGTGTCAGAGAGTGATTGAGAGTGTCAGAGATTGTCAGGGTGTGTCCGAGAGTGTCAGCGAGTGTCAGAGTGTGTCAGAGAGTAACAGAGAGTGATAGAGAGTGAAAGAGTGTCTGAGTGTATCAGAGTGTGTCAGAGAGTGATAGAGAGTGTCTGAGAGTGTCAGTGAGAGTCAGAGAGTGTCTGAGAGTGTCAGAGAGTGTCTGAGAGCGATCGAGATTGTCTGAGAGTGATAGAGTGTCTGAGAGTGTCTGAGACTGTCAAAGAGTGATAGATAGTGTCAGTGTGTCAGAGAGTGATAGAGAGTGTCTGAGAGTGTCAGAGAGTGTCACAGTGTGCCAGAGAGTGATAGAGAGTGATAGAGAGTGTCAGAGAGTGTCAAAGAGTGATAGATAGTGTCAGAGTGTGTCAGAGAGTGATAGAGAGTGATAGAGAGTGTCTGAGAGGGTCTGAGAGTGTCAGAGAGAGTCTGAGAGTGTCTGAGAGTGATGGAGAGTGAAAGAGATTGTCAGAGAGTGTCTGGGAGTGTCAGAGTGTTTCTGAGAGTGTCTGAGAGTGTCTGAGAGTGTCTGAGAGTGTCTGAGAGTGATAGAGAGTGTCTGAGAGTGATAGAGAGTGTCAGAGAGTGACAGAAAGTGTCAGAGTGTGTTAGAGAGTTTCAGAGAATGACAGAGAGTGGTAGAGAATGGTAGAGAGTGTCAGAGAGTGACAGAGAGTGTCAGTGCGTGTCAGAGAGTGATAGAGAGAGCCTGAGAGTGATAGAGAGTGACAGAGACTGTCAGAGAGTGACAGAAAGTGTCAGAGTGTGATAGAGAGTGTCAGAGAGTGATGGAGAGTGCCAGAGATTGTCTGAGAGTGTCTGAGACTGACTGAGATTGTCTGAGAGTGTCAGAAAGTGATAAAAAGTGTCAGAGAGTGTCTGCGAGTGTCAGAGAGTTTCAGAGAGTGATAGAGAGTTTCAGTGTGTGCCTGAGAGTGTCAGTGTGTGTCAGGCAGAGTCAGAAAGTGATATAGAGTGTCAGAGAGTGATAGAGAGTGTCAGAGTGTGTCTGAGAGTGTCAGAGAGTGATAGAGAGTGTCAGAGAGTGTCAGAAAGTGACCGAGAGTGGTAGAGAGTGTTAGAGAGTGTCAGAGAGTGACAGAGAGTGTCAGAGAGTGATAGAAATTGTCAGAGAGTGATAGAGAGTGTCAGAGAGTGTCAGAAAGTGACAGAGTGTGGTAGAGAGTGTTAGAGAGTGTCAGAGAGTGACAGAGAGTGTCAGAGAGTGATAGAGAGTGCCTGAGAGTGATAGAGAGTGACAGAGAGTGTCATAGAGTGACAGAAAGTGTCAGAGTGTGATAGAGAGTGTCAGAGAGTGATAGAGAGTGCCAGAGAGTGTCTGAGAGTTTCAGTGAGTGTCACAGAGTGACAGAGAGTGTCTGAGAGTGTCTGCGAGTGTCAGACATTTGCAGCGAGTGAGAGAGTTTCAGAGAATGCCTGAGAGTGTCAGTGTGTGTCAGAGAGTGTCTGAGAGTGTCTGAGAGTGTCAGAGAGTGACAGAGAGTGATAGCGAGTGTCTGGGAGTGTCAGAGAGTGTCAGAGTGTGTCAGAGAGTGATAGAGAGTGTCAGAGAGTGATAGAGAGTGATAGCGAATGTCTGGGAGTGTCAGAGAGTGTCAGAGTGTGTCAGAGAGTGATAGAGAGTGTCTGAGAGTGTCATAGAGTGATAGAGAGTGTCTGAGAGTGTCAGAGAGTGATAGAGAGTGTCAAATTGTGTCAGAGAGTGATAGAGAGTGATAGAGAGTGTCAGAGACTTTCAGAGTGTGTCAGAGAGTGTCAGAGAGTGATAGAAAGTGTCAGAGAGTGTTAGACAGTGTCTGAGAGTGTCTGAGAGTGTCAGAGAGTGTCAGAGTGTGTCAGAGAATGTCAGAGAGCGATAGAGTGTGTCAGAGTGTGTCAGAAGGTGTCAGAGAGTTTCCGAGAGTGATAGAGAATGTCAGAGAGTGTCAGAGAGTGTTAGAGAGTGTTAGAGAGTCTCAGAGAGTGTGTGAGTGTGTCAGAGAGTTTCAGAGATTGTCAGAGAGTGAGAGAGAGTGTCTGAGTGTGACAGAGAGTGTCTGATAGTTTCAGTGAGTGTCAGAGAGTGATAGAGAGTGATAGAGGATGTCAGAGAGTGATAGAGAGTGTCAGAGAGTGATAGAGAGTGATAGCGAGTGTCTGGGAGTGTCAGAGAGTGTCAGAGTGTGTCAGAGAGTGATAGAGAGTGTCAGAGAGTGATAGAGAGTGATAGCGAATGTCTGGGAGTGTCAGAGAGTGTCAGAGTGTGTCAGAGAGTGATAGAGAGTGTCTGAGAGTGTCATAGAGTGATAGAGAGTGTCTGAGAGTGTCAGAGAGTGATAGAGAGTGTCAAATTGTGTCAGAGAGTGATAGAGAGTGATAGAGAGTGTCAGAGACTTTCAGAGTGTGTCAGAGAGTGTCAGAGAGTGATAGAAAGTGTCAGAGAGTGTTAGACAGTGTCTGAGAGTGTCTGAGAGTGTCAGAGAGTGTCAGAGTGTGTCAGAGAATGTCAGAGAGCGATAGAGTGTGTCAGAGTGTGTCAGAAGGTGTCAGAGAGTTTCCGAGAGTGATAGAGAATGTCAGAGAGTGTCAGAGAGTGTTAGAGAGTGTTAGAGAGTCTCAGAGAGTGTGTGAGTGTGTCAGAGAGTTTCAGAGATTGTCAGAGAGTGAGAGAGAGTGTCTGAGTGTGACAGAGAGTGTCTGATAGTTTCAGTGAGTGTCAGAGAGTGACAGAGAGTGTCTGAGTGTGTCTGAGAGTGTCAGCGAGTGTTAAAGAGTGATAGAGAGTGTCTGAGAGTGTCTGAGAGTGTCAGCAAGTGATAGAGAGTGATAGAGAGTGTCTGAGAATGTCAGAGAGTGTCAGAGAGTGATAGAGAGTGTCTGAGAGTGTCAGAGAGTGACAGAGCGTGTCTGAGAGTGTCTGAGAGTGTCAGAGATTGTCAGAGTGTGTCAGAGAGTGATAGAGAGTATAGAGAGTGTCTGAGAGTGCCTGAGAGTGTCAGAGTGTGTCCGAGCATGCCAGTGAGTGAAAGAGAGTGCCAGAGAGTGATAGAGAGTGTCTGAGAGCGTCAGAATGTGATAGAGAGTGTCAGAGAATGATAGAGAGTGTCAGAGAGTGTCAGAGATTGTCAGAGTGTGCCAGAGAGTGATAGAGCGTGATAGAGAGTGCCAGAGAGTTTCTGAGAGTATCGGAGATTGTCAGAGTGTGCCAGAGAGTGATAGAGAGTGATAGAGAGTGCCAGAGAGTTTCTGAGAATGCCTGAGAGAGTCAGTGTGTGTCAGAGAGTGTCTGAGAGTGTCTGAGAGTGTCAGAGAGTGATAGAGAGTGATAGCGAGTGTCTGGGAGTGTCAGAGAGTGTCAGAGTGTGTCTGAGAGTGACAGAGAGTGTCTGAGAGTGTCAGAGAGTGATAGAGAGTGTCAAATTGTGTCAGAGAGTGATAGAGAGTGATAGAGAGTGTCAGAGAGTTTCAATGTGTGTCAGAGAGTGTCAGAGAGTGATAGAAAGTGTCAGAGAGTGATAGAGCGTGTCTGAGGGTGTCAGTCAGTGTCAGAGAGTGATGGAGAGTGATAGAGAGTGTCTGACACTGTCAGAGAGTGTCAGAGTGTGTCAGAGAATGTCAGAGAGCGATAGAGTGTGTCAGAGTGTGTCAGAGAGTGTCAGAGAGTTTCAAAGAGTGATAGAGAGTGTCAGAGAGTGTCAGAGTGTGTCAGAGAGTGTCAGAGAGTGTTAGAGAGTGTCAGAGAGTGTGTGAGTGTGTCAGAGAGTTTCAGAGAGTGTCAGAGAGTGAGAGAGAGTGTCTGAGAGTGTCTGAGAGTGACAGAGAGTGTCTGAGAGTGTCTGAGAGTGTCAGCGAGTGATAGAGAGTGTCTGAGAGTGTCAGAGACTGTCAGACAGTGTCAGAGAGTGATAGAAAGTGTCTGAGACTGTCTGAGAGTCTCTGAGAGTGTCAGCGAGTGATAGAAAGTGTCAGAGAGTGTCTGAGAGTGTCAGAGAGTGATAGAAAGTGTCTGAGAGTGTCTGAGAGTGTCAGAGAGTTTCAAACAGTGTCAGAGAGTGATAGAAAGTGACAGAGAGTGTCTGAGAGTGTCAGAGAGTGACAGAAAGTGTCAGAGAGGGTCTGAGCGGGTCTGAGAGAGTCAGAGAGGGTCTGAGAGTGCCAGAGTGTGGCAGAGAGTAACAGAGAGGGATAGAGAGTGATAGAGAGTTTCTGAGAGTGTCAGAAAGTGTCAGAGTGTGTCAGAGAGTGATAGAGATTGATAGAGAGTGTCTGAGAGTGTCAGAGTGTGTCAGAGAGTGTCAGAGAGTGACAGAGAGTGTCAGTGAGTGATTGAGAGTGTCTGAGAGTGTCAGAGATTGGTAGAGAGTGTCTGAGAGTGTCAGAGAGTGATAAAGAGTGTCAGAAAGTGATAGAAAGTGTCAGAGATTGTGAGAGTGTGTCAGAAAATGTCAG
Organism: Heterodontus francisci; assembly: GCF_036365525.1. NCBI lineage: Eukaryota > Metazoa > Chordata > Chondrichthyes > Heterodontiformes > Heterodontidae > Heterodontus > Heterodontus francisci. Next base: position 1,891,056 of record NW_027141280.1, read on the forward strand.
AGTGTGTCAGAGAGTAACAGAGAGTGATAGAGAGTGTCAGAGAGTGTCAGAGACTGTCAGAGTGTGTCAGAGTGTGTCAGGGTTTGAAAGAGAGTGAGAGAGAGTGTCTGAGAGTGTCAGAAAGTGTCAGAGTGTGTCAGAGAGTGTCAGAGAGTGATAGAGAGTGTCTGAGAGTGTCAGAGAGTGTCTGAGAGTGTCAGAGAGTGATAGAAAGTGTCTGAGAGTGTCAGAGAGTGATAGAGAGTGTCTGAGAGTGTCAGAGAGTGTCTGAGAGTGTCAGAGAGTGATAGAAAGTGTCTGAGAGTGTCTGAGAGCTTCAGAGAGTGTCAAACAGTGTCAGAGAGTGATAGAAAGTGACAGAGAGTGTCTGAGAGTGTCAGAGAGTGATAGAAAGTGTCAGCGAGTGTCTGAGAGGGTCTGAGAGAGTCAGAGAGTGTCTGAGTGTGTCAGAGAGTGTCAGAGAGTGATAGAGAATGTCAGAGAGTGATCGAGAGTGTCTGAGAGTGTCTGTGAGTGACAGAGTGTGTCAGAGAGTGATAGAGAGTTTCAGAGATTGTCAGAGTGTTTCAGAGAATGTCAGAGAGTGTCAGAGAGTGTCAGAGTGTGGCAGAGAGTAACAGAGAGTGATAGAGAGTGTCAGAGAGTGTCAGAGACTGTCAGAGTGTGTCAGAGTTTGAAAGAGAGTGACAGAGTGTCTGAGAGTGTCAGAAAGTGTCAGAGTGAGTCAGAGAGTGATAGAGAGTGATAGAGGGTGTCAGAGAGTGATAGAGAGTGTCAGAGAGTGATAGAGAGTGATAGCGAGTGTCTGGGAGTGTCAGAGAGTGTCAGAGTGTGTCAGAGAGTGATAGAGAGTGTCAGAGAGTGATAGAGAGTGATAGCGAATGTCTGGGAGTGTCAGAGAGTGTCAGAGTGTGTCAGAGAGTGATAGAGAGTGTCTGAGAGTGTCATAGAGTGATAGAGAGTGTCTGAGAGTGTCAGAGAGTGATAGAGAGTGTCAAATTGTGTCAGAGAGTGATAGAGAGTGATAGAGAGTGTCAGAGACTTTCAGAGTGTGTCAGAGAGTGTCAGAGAGTGATAGAAAGTGTCAGAGAGTGTTAGACAGTGTCTGAGAGTGTCTGAGAGTGTCAGAGAGTGTCAGAGTGTGTCAGAGAATGTCAGAGAGCGATAGAGTGTGTCAGAGTGTGTCAGAAGGTGTCAGAGAGTTTCCGAGAGTGATAGAGAATGTCAGAGAGTGTCAGAGAGTGTTAGAGAGTGTTAGAGAGTCTCAGAGAGTGTGTGAGTGTGTCAGAGAGTTTCAGAGATTGTCAGAGAGTGAGAGAGAGTGTCTGAGTGTGACAGAGAGTGTCTGATAGTTTCAGTGATTGTCAGAGAGTGACAGAGAGTGTCTGAGTGTGTCTGAGAGTGTCAGCGAGTGTTAAAGAGTGATAGAGAGTGTCTGAGAGTGTCTGAGAGTGTCAGCAAGTGATAGAGAGTGATAGAGAGTGTCTGAGAATGTCAGAGAGTGTCAGAGAGTGATAGAGAGTGTCTGAGAGTGTCAGAGAGTGACAGAGCGTGTCTGAGAGTGTCTGAGAGTGTCAGAGATTGTCAGAGTGTGTCAGAGAGTGATAGAGAGTATAGAGAGTGTCTGAGAGTGCCTGAGAGTGTCAGAGTGTGTCCGAGCATGCCAGTGAGTGAAAGAGAGTGCCAGAGAGTGATAGAGAGTATCTGAGAGCGTCAGAATGTGATAGAGAGTGTCAGAGAGTGATAGAGAGTGTCAGAGAGTGTCAGAGATTGTCAGAGTGTGCCAGAGAGTGATAGAGCGTGATAGAGAGTGCCAGAGAGTTTCTGAGAGTATCGGAGATTGTCAGAGTGTGCCAGAGAGTGATAGAGAGTGATAGAGAGTGCCAGAGAGTTTCTGAGAATGCCTGAGAGAGTCAGTGTGTGTCAGAGAGTGTCTGAGAGTGTCAGAGAGTGATAGAGAGTGATAGCGAGTGTCTGGGAGTGTCAGAGAGTGTCAGAGTGTGTCTGAGAGTGACAGAGAGTGTCTGAGAGTGTCAGAGAGTGATAGAGAGTGTCAAATTGTGTCAGAGAGTGATAGAGAGTGATAGAGAGTGTCAGAGAGTTTCAATGTGTGTCAGAGAGTGTCAGAGAGTGTTAGAGAGTGTCAGAGAGTGTGTGAGTGTGTCAGAGAGTTTCAGAGAGTGTCAGAGAGTGAGAGAGAGTGTCTGAGAGTGTCTGAGAGTGACAGTGAGTGTCTGAGAGTGTCTGAGAGTGTCAGCGAGTGATAGAGAGTGTCTGAGAGTGTCAGAGACTGTCAGACAGTGTCAGAGAGTGATAGAAAGTGTCTGAGACTGTCTGAGAGTCTCTGAGAGTGTCAGCGAGTGATAGAAAGTGTCAGAGAGTGTCTGAGAGTGTCAGAGAGTGATAGAAAGTGTCTGAGAGTGTCTGAGAGTGTCAGAGAGTTTCAAACAGTGTCAGAGAGTGATAGAAAGTGACAGAGAGTGTCTGAGAGTGTCAGAGAGTGACAGAAAGTGTCAGAGAGGGTCTGAGCGGGTCTGAGAGAGTCAGAGAGGGTCTGAGAGTGCCAGAGTGTGGCAGAGAGTAACAGAGAGGGATAGAGAGTGATAGAGAGTTTCTGAGAGTGTCAGAAAGTGTCAGAGTGTGTCAGAGAGTGATAGAGATTGATAGAGAGTGTCTGAGAGTGTCAGAGTGTGTCAGAGAGTGTCAGAGAGTGACAGAGAGTGTCAGTGAGTGATTGAGAGTGTCTGAGAGTGTCAGAGATTGGTAGAGAGTGTCTGAGAGTGTCAGAGAGTGATAAAGAGTGTCAGAAAGTGATAGAAAGTGTCAGAGATTGTGAGAGTGTGTCAGAAAATGTCAGAGTGTGTCAGAGAGTAACAGAGAGTGATAGAGAGTGTCAGAGAGTGTCAGAGACTGTCAGAGTGTGTCAGAGTGTGTCAGGGTTTGAAAGAGAGTGAGAGAGAGTGTCTGAGAGTGTCAGAAAGTGTCAGAGTGTGTCAGAGAGTGTCAGAGAGTGATAGAGAATGTCAGAGAGTGATAGAGAGTGTCAGAGAGTGATAGAGACTGTCTGAGAGTGTCAGAGAGTGTCAGAGAGTGATAGAGAGTGTCTGAGAGTGTCAGAGAGTGTCTGAGAGTGTCAGAGAGTGATAGAAAGTGTCTGAGAGTGTCTGAGAGCTTCAGAGAGTGTCAAACAGTGTCAGAGAGTGATAGAAAGTGACAGAGAGTGTCTGAGAGTGTCAGAGAGTGATAGAAAGTGTCAGCGAGTGTCTGAGAGGGTCTGAGAGAGTCAGAGAGTGTCTGAGTGTGTCAGAGAGTGTCAGAGAGTGATAGAGAATGTCAGAGAGTGATCGAGAGTGTCTGAGAGTGTCTGTGAGTGACAGAGTGTGTCAGAGAGTGATAGAGAGTTTCAGAGATTGTCAGAGTGTTTCAGAGAATGTCAGAGAGTGTCAGAGAGTGTCAGAGTGTGGCAGAGAGTAACAGAGAGTGATAGAGAGTGTCAGAGAGTGTCAGAGACTGTCAGAGTGTGTCAGAGTTTGAAAGAGAGTGACAGAGTGTCTGAGAGTGTCAGAAAGTGTCAGAGTGAGTCAGAGAGTGATAGAGAGTGATAGAGGGTGTCAGAGAGTGATAGAGAGTGTCAGAGAGTGATAGAGAGTGATAGCGAGTGTCTGGGAGTGTCAGAGAGTGTCAGAGTGTGTCAGAGAGTGATAGAGAGTGTCAGAGAGTGATAGAGAGTGATAGCGAATGTCTGGGAGTGTCAGAGAGTGTCAGAGTGTGTCAGAGAGTGATAGAGAGTGTCTGAGAGTGTCATAGAGTGATAGAGAGTGTCTGAGAGTGTCAGAGAGTGATAGAGAGTGTCAAATTGTGTCAGAGAGTGATAGAGAGTGATAGAGAGTGTCAGAGACTTTCAGAGTGTGTCAGAGAGTGTCAGAGAGTGATAGAAAGTGTCAGAGAGTGTTAGACAGTGTCTGAGAGTGTCTGAGAGTGTCAGAGAGTGTCAGAGTGTGTCAGAGAATGTCAGAGAGCGATAGAGTGTGTCAGAGTGTGTCAGAAGGTGTCAGAGAGTTTCCGAGAGTGATAGAGAATGTCAGAGAGTGTCAGAGAGTGTTAGAGAGTGTTAGAGAGTCTCAGAGAGTGTGTGAGTGTGTCAGAGAGTTTCAGAGATTGTCAGAGAGTGAGAGAGAGTGTCTGAGTGTGACAGAGAGTGTCTGATAGTTTCAGTGAGTGTCAGAGAGTGACAGAGAGTGTCTGAGTGTGTCTGAGAGTGTCAGCGAGTGTTAAAGAGTGATAGAGAGTGTCTGAGAGTGTCTGAGAGTGTCAGCAAGTGATAGAGAGTGATAGAGAGTGTCTGAGAATGTCAGAGAGTGTCAGAGAGTGATAGAGAGTGTCTGAGAGTGTCAGAGAGTGACAGAGCGTGTCTGAGAGTGTCTGAGAGTGTCAGAGATTGTCAGAGTGTGTCAGAGAGTGATAGAGAGTATAGAGAGTGTCTGAGAGTGCCTGAGAGTGTCAGAGTGTGTCCGAGCATGCCAGTGAGTGAAAGAGAGTGCCAGAGAGTGATAGAGAGTATCTGAGAGCGTCAGAATGTGATAGAGAGTGTCAGAGAGTGATAGAGAGTGTCAGAGAGTGTCAGAGATTGTCAGAGTGTGCCAGAGAGTGATAGAGCGTGATAGAGAGTGCCAGAGAGTTTCTGAGAGTATCGGAGATTGTCAGAGTGTGCCAGAGAGTGATAGAGAGTGATAGAGAGTGCCAGAGAGTTTCTGAGAATGCCTGAGAGAGTCAGTGTGTGTCAGAGAGTGTCTGAGAGTGTCAGAGAGTGATAGAGAGTGATAGCGAGTGTCTGGGAGTGTCAGAGAGTGTCAGAGTGTGTCTGAGAGTGACAGAGAGTGTCTGAGAGTGTCAGAGAGTGATAGAGAGTGTCAAATTGTGTCAGAGAGTGATAGAGAGTGATAGAGAGTGTCAGAGAGTTTCAATGTGTGTCAGAGAGTGTCAGAGAGTGATAGAAAGTGTCAGAGATTGATAGAGAGAGTCTGAGAGTGTCAGAGAGTGACAGCGAGTGATCGAGAGTGATAGAGAGTGTCTGAGAATGTCAGAGAGTGTCAGAGAGTGATAGAGATTGATAGAGAGTGTCTGAGAGTGTCAGAGAGTGACAGAGCGTGTCTGAGAGTGTCAGTGAGTGTCAGAGAGTGTTTAGAGAGTGTCTGAGAGTGTCTGAGAGTGTCAGAGATTGTCAGAGTGTGTCAGAGAGTGATAGAGACTGATAGAGAGTGTCTGAGAGTGTCTGTGATTGTCAGAGTGTGGCAGAGAGTAACAGAGAGGGATAGAGAGTGATAGATAGTGTCTGAGAGTGTCAGAAAGTGTCAGAGAGTGTCAGAGAGTGATAGAGAGTGTCAGAGAGTGTCTGAGAGTGTCAGAGAGTGTCTGAAAGTGTCAGAGAGTGATGGAGAGTGAAAGAGAGTGTCATCGAGAATCTGAGAGTGTTAGGGAGTGATAGGGAGCGTCATAGAGGGATAGAGAGTGAAAGAGAGTGTCTGAGAGTGTCAGAGATTGTCAGACAGTGTCAGAGAGTGATAGAAAGTGTCTGAGACTGTCTGAGATTATCTGAGAGTGTCAGAGTGTGATAGAAAGTGTCAGAGAATGTCTGAGAGATTCAGAGAGTGATAAAAAGTGTCAGAGAGTGTCTGAGAGAGTCAGAGAGTGTCAGAGAGTGTCAGAGAGTAATAGAGAGTGTCCGAGAGAGTCAGAGTGTGATAGAGAGTGATAGCTTGTGATCGAGAGTGTCTTTGAGTGTCAGAGAGTGTCAGAGAGTGATAGAGAATGTCAGAGAGTGATCAAGAGTGTCTGAGAGTGTCTGTGAGTGACAGAGAATGTCAGAGAATGTCAGAGAGTGTCAGAGAGTGTCAGAGTGTGGCAGAGAGTAACAGAGAGGGATAGAGAGTGATAGAGAGTGTCTGAGAGTGTCAGAAAGTGTCAGAGTGTGTCAGAGAGTGATAGAGATTGATAGAGAGTGTCTGAGAGTGTCAGAGTGTGTCAGAGAGTGTCAGAGAGTGACAGAGAGTGTCAGTGAGTGATTGAGAGTGTCTGAGAGTGTCAGAGATTGGTAGAGAGTATCTGAGAGTGTCAGAGAGTGATAAAGAGTGTCAGAAAGTGATAGAAAGTGTCAGAGATTGTGAGAGTGTGTCAGAAAATGTCAGAGTGTGTCAGAGAGTAACAGAGAGTGATAGAGATTGTCAGAGAGTGTCAGAGACTGTCAGAGTGTGTCAGAGTGTGTCAGAGTTTGAAAGAGAGTGAGAGAGAGTGTCTGAGAGTGTCAGAAAGTGTCAGAGTGTGTCAGAGAGTGTCAGAGAGTGATAGAGAGTGTCAGAGAATGATAGAGAGTGTCAGAGAGTGATAGAGACTGTCTGAGAGTGTCAGAGAGTGTCAGAGAGTGATAGAGAGTGTCTGAGAGTGTCAGAGAGTGTCTGAGAGTGTCAGAGAGTGATAGAAAGTGTCTGAGAGTGTCTGAGAGCGTCAGAGAGTGTCAAACAGTGTCAGAGAGTGATAGAAAGTGTCTGAGAGTGTCTGAGAGCGTCAGAGAGTGTCAAACAGTGTCAGAGAGTGATAGAAAGTGACAGAGAGTGTCTGTGTGTGTCAGAGAGTGTCAGAGAGTGATAGAGAATGTCAGAGTGATCGAGAGTGTCTGAGAGTGTCTGTGAGTGACAGAGGGTGTCAGAGAGTGTCAAACAGTGTCAGAGAGTGATAGAAAGTGACAGAGAGTGTCTGAGAGTGTCAGAGAGTGATAGAAAGTGACAGAGAGTGTCTGAGAGTGTCAGAGAGAGTCAGAGAGTGTCTGAGAGTGTCTGAGAGTGTCAGAGAGTGTCAGAGAGTGATAGACAGTGCCTGAGAATGATAGAGAGTTTCAGAGAGTGTCAGAGAGTGACAGAGAGTGGTAGAGAATGGTAGAGAATGTCAGAGAGTGACAGAGTGTCATTGAGTGTCAGAGAGTGATAGAGAGTGCCTGAGAGTGATAGAGAGTGACATGGAGTGATAGAGAGTGTCAGAGAGTGATAGAGTGTCAGAAAGTGATAGAAAGTGTCAGAGAATGTCAGAGTGTGTCAGAGAATGTCAGAAAATGTTAGAGTGTGTCAGAGAGCAACAGAGAGTGATAGAGAGTGTCAGAGAGTGTCAGAGACTGTCAGAGTGTGTCAGAGAGTGATAGAGAGTGTCAGAGAGTGATAGACAGTGTCTGAGAGTGTCAGAGAGTGATAGATAGTGTCTGAGAGTTTCAGAGAATGTCAGAGAGTGATAGAGAGTGTCTAAGAGTGATAGAGAGTGTCTGAGAGCATCAGAGAGTGACAGAGAGTGATAGAGAGTGTCAGAGAGTGTCAGAGAGTGTCAGCGAGTGATAGAGAGTGATAGAGAGTGAAAGAGAGTGTCTGAGTGTGTCAGATTGTGTCAGAGAGTGTCAGAGAGTGTCTGAGAGTGTCAGAGAGTGATAGAGAGTGTCAGAGATTGTCAGAGAGTGTTAGAGAGTGATAGAGAGTGTCTGAGACAGTCAGAGTGTGTCAGAGAGTGATAGAGAGTGATAGAGAGTTTCAGAGAGTTTCATAGAATGATAGATTGTGTCAGAGAGCAACAGAGAGTGATAGAGAGTGATAGAGAGTGTCAGAGAGTGTCAGAGACTGTCAGAGTGTGTCAGAGAGTGATAGAGAGTGTCAGAGAGTGATAGGGAGTGATAGGGAGTGTCTGAGAGTGTCAGAGAGTGATAGATAGTGTCTGAGAGTTTCAGAGAATGTCAGAGAGTGATAGAGAGTGTCTGAGAGTGATAGAGAGTGTCTGAGAGCGTCAGAGAGTGACAGAGAGTGATAGAGAGTGTCAGAGAGTGTCAGCGAGTGATAGAGTGATAGAGAGTGAAAGAGAGTGTCTGAGTGTGTCAGAGTGTGTCAGAGAGTGTCAGAGAGTGTCTGAGAGTGTCAGAGAGTGATAGAGAGTGTCAGAGATTGTCAGAGAGTGTTAGAGAGTGATAGAGATTGTCTGAGACAGTCAGAGTGTGTCAGAGAGTGATAGAGAGTGATAGAGAGTTTCAGAGAGTTTCATAGAATGATAGATTGTGTCAGAGAGTGTCAGAGAGTGATATAGAGTGATAGAGAGTGTCTGAGTGTCACCGAGAGTCTGAGAGTGTCAGAAAGTGTCTGAGAGTGTCAGAGAGTGTCAGAGAGTGTCAGAGAGTGATGGAGAGTGTCAGAGAGTGTCAGAGAGAGTCAGAGTGTGCCAGAGAGTGATAGAGAGTGTCAGAGAGTTTCATAGAGTGATAGATAGTGACAGAGAGTGTCAGAGAGTGATATAGAGTGATAGAGAGTGGCTGATAGTGTCTGAGAGAGTCTGAGAGTGTCAGAGAGTATCTGAGAGTGTCAGAGAGTGTCTGACAGTGTCAGAGAGTGATGGAGATTGAAAGAGACTGTCTGAGATTAGCTGAGAGTTTCTTAGAGTGTCAGAGTGTGATAGAAAGTGTCAGAGAGTGTCTGAGAGATTCAGAGAGTGATAGAGAGTGTCTGAGAGAGTCTGAGAGTGTCAGAGTGTGTCAGAGAGTGTCTGAGAGTGATGGAGAGTGAAAGAGATTGTCATAGACAATCTGATAGTGTTAGGGAGTGATAGGGAGTGTCATAGAGGGATAGAGAGTGAAAGTGAGTGTCTGAGAGTGTCTGAGATTGTCAGACAGTGTCAGAGAGTGATAGAAAGTGTCTGAGACTGTCTGAGAGTCTCTGAGAGTGTCAGCGAGTGATAGAAAGTGTCAGAGATTGTCTGAGAGTGTCAGCGAGCGATAGAAAGTGTCAGAGAGTGTCAGAGAGTGATAGAGAGTGATAGAGAGTGTCTGAGTGTGTCAGAGTGTGTCAGACAGCGTCCGAGAGTGATAGAGAGTGTCAGAGAGTGGTAGAGAGTGTCTGAGAGTGTCAGAGAGTGATAGAGAGTGTCTGAGAGTGTCAGAGAGTGTCAGAGAGTGATAGAGAGTGTCTGAGAGTGTCTGAGACAGTCAGAGTGTGTCAGAGAGTGATAGAGAGTGATAGAGAGTGTGTGAGAGTGTCAGAGAGTTTCATAGAGTGTTAAATAGTATCAGAGAGTGTCAGAGAGTGATATAGAGTGATAGAGAGCGTCTGAGAGTCTCCGATAGTCTGAGAGTGTCAGAAAGTGTCTGAGAGTGTCAGGGAGTGTCTGAAAGTGTCAGAGAGTGTCTGAAAGTTTCAGAGAGTCATAGAGAGTGTCAGAGAGTGTCAGAGAGTGATGGAGAGTGTCAGAGAGTGATGGAGAGTGTCAGAGAGTGTCAGGAGGTGTCAGAGTGTATCAGAGAGTGTCAGAGTGTATCAGAGAGTGTCAGAGATTGATAGAGAGTGGTAGAGAGTGTCTGAGAGTGTCGGAAAGTGTCAGAGAGTGTCAGAGAGTGATGGAGAGTGTCAGAGAGTGTCAGAGAGAGTCAGAGTGTGCCAGAGAGTGATAGAGAGTGTCAGAGAGTTTCATAGAGTGATAGATAGTGACAGAGAGTGACAGAGAGTGATATAGAGTGATAGAGGGTGTCTGATAGTGTCTGAGAGAGTCTGAGAGTGTCAGAGAGTATCTGAGAGTGTCAGAGAGTGTCTGACAGTGTCAGAGAGTGATGGAGATTGAAAGAGACTGTCTGAGATTATCTGAGAGTTTCAGAGAGTGTCAGAGTGTGATAGAAAGTGTCAGAGAGTGTCTGAGAGATTCAGAGAGTGATAGAGAGTGATAGAGAGTGTCTGAGAGTGTCAGAGAGTGTCTGAGAGTATCTGTGAGTGATGGAGAGTGCAAGAGATTGTCATAGAGAATCTGAGAGTGTTAGGGAGTGATAGGGAGTGTCATAGAGAGATAGAGAGTGAAAGTGAGTGTCTGAGAGTGTCAGAGATTGTCAGACAGTGTCAGAGAGTGATAGAAAGTGTCTGAGACTGTCTGAGAGTCTCTGAGAGTGTCAGCGAGTGATAGAAAGTGTCAGAGAGTGTCTGAGAGTGTCAGAGAGTGATAGAAAGTGTCTGAGAGTGTCTGAGAGTGTCAGAGAGTTTCAAACAGTGTCAGAGAGTGATAGAAAGTGACAGAGAGTGTCTGAGAGTGTCAGAGAGTGACAGAAAGTGTCAGAGAGGGTCTGAGCGGGTCTGAGAGAGTCAGAGAGGGTCTGAGAGTGTCAGAGTGTGGCAGAGAGTAACAGAGAGGGATAGAGAGTGATAGAGAGTTTCTGAGATTGTCAGAAAGTGTCAGAGTGTGTCAGAGAGTGATAGAGATTGATAGAGAGTGTCTGAGAGTGTCAGAGTGTGTCAGAGAGTGTCAGAGAGTGACAGAGAGTGTCAGTGAGTGATTGAGAGTGTCTGAGAGTGTCAGAGATTGGTAGAGAGTGTCTGAGAGTGTCAGAGAGTGATAAAGAGTGTCAGAAAGTGATAGAAAGTGTCAGAGATTGTGAGAGTGTGTCAGAAAATGTCAGAGTGTGTCAGAGAGTAACAGAGAGTGATAGAGAGTGTCAGAGAGTGTCAGAGACTGTCAGAGTGTGTCAGAGTGTGTCAGGGTTTGAAAGAGAGTGAGAGAGAGTGTCTGAGAGTGTCAGAAAGTGTCAGAGTGTGTCAGAGAATGTCAGAGAGTGATAGAGAGTGTCAGAGAGTGATAGAGACTGTCTGAGAGTGTCAGAGAGTGTCAGAGAGTGTCAGAGAGTGTCTGAGAGTGTCAGAGAGTGTCTGAGAGTGTCAGAGAGTGATAGAAAGTGTCTGAGAGTGTCTGAGAGCTTCAGAGAGTGTCAAACAGTGTCAGAGAGTGATAGAAAGTGACAGAGAGTGTCTGAGAGTGTCAGAGAGTGATAGAAAGTGTCAGCGAGTGTCTGAGAGGGTCTGAGAGAGTCAGAGAGTGTCTGAGTGTGTCAGAGAGTGTCAGAGAGTGATAGAGAATGTCAGAGAGTGATCGAGAGTGTCTGAGAGTGTCTGTGAGTGACAGAGTGTGTCAGAGAGTGATAGAGAGTTTCAGAGATTGTCAGAGTGTTTCAGAGAATGTCAGAGAGTGTCAGAGAGTGTCAGAGTGTGGCAGAGAGTAACAGAGAGTGATAGAGAGTGTCAGAGAGTGTCAGAGACTGTCAGAGTGTGTCAGAGTTTGAAAGAGAGTGACAGAGTGTCTGAGAGTGTCAGAAAGTGTCAGAGTGAGTCAGAGAGTGATAGAGAGTGATAGAGGGTGTCAGAGAGTGATAGAGAGTGTCAGAGAGTGATAGAGACTGTCTGAGAGTGTCAGAGAGTGTCAGAGAGTGATAGAGAGTGTCAGAGAGTGATAGAGACTGTCTGAGAGTGTCAGAGAGTGTCAGAGAGTGATAGAGAGTGTCTGAGTGTGTCAGAGAGTGATAGAGTGTGTCAGAGAGTGATAGAAAGTGTCTGAGACTGTCTGAGAGTCTCTGAGAGTGTCAGCGAGTGATAGAATGTGTCAGATAGTGTCTGAGAGAGTCAGAGAGTGATAGAAAGTGTCTGAGAGTGTCTCAGAGTGTCAGAGAGTGATAGAAAGTGACAGAGAGTGTCTGAGATTTTCAGAGAGAGTCAGAGAGTGTCTGAGAGTGTCTGAGAGTGTCAGAGAGTGTCAGAGAGTGATAGACAGTGCCTGAGAATGATAGAGAGTTTCAGAGAGTGTCAGAGAGTGACAGAGTGGTAGAGAATGGTAGAGAATGTCAGAGAGTGACAGAGTGTCATTGAGTGTCAGAGAGTGATAGAGAGTGCCTGAGAGTGATAGAGAGTGACATGGAGTGATAGAGAGTGTCAGAGAGTGATAGAGTGTCAGAAAGTGATAGAAAGTGTCAGAGAATGTCAGAGTGTGTCAGAGAATGTCAGAAAATGTCAGAGTGTGTCAGAGAGCAACAGAGAGTGATAGAGAGTGATAGAGAGTGTCAGAGAGTGTCAGAGACTGTCAGAGTGTGTCAGAGAGTGATAGAGAGTGTCAGAGAGTGATAGAGAGTGTCTGAGACAGTCAGAGTGTGTCAGAGAGTGATAGAGAGTGATAGAGAGTTTCAGAGAGTTTCATAGAATGATAGATTGTGTCAGAGAGCAACAGAGAGTGATAGAGAGTGATAGAGAGTGTCAGAGAGTGTCAGAGACTGTCAGAGTGTGTCAGAGAGTGATAGAGAGTGTCAGAGAGTGATAGAGAGTGTATGAGAGTGTCAGAGAGTGATAGATAGTGTCTGAGAGTTTCAGAGAATGTCAGACAGTGATAGTGAGTGTCTGAGAGTGATAGAGAGTGTCTGAGAGCGTCAGAGAGTGACATAGAGTGATAGAGAGTGTCAGAGAGTGTCAGAGAGTGTCAGCGAGTGATAGAGAGTGATAGAGAGTGAAGGAGAGTGTCTGAGTGTGTCAGAGAGTGTCAGAGAGTGTCAGAGAGTGTCTGAGAGTGTCAGAGAGTGATAGAGAGTGTCAGAGATTGTCAGAGAGTGTTAGAGAGTGATAGAGAGTGTCTGGGAATGCAGAGAGTGTCAGAGAGTGATAGAGATTGATAGAGAGAGTCTGAGAGTGTCAGAGAGTGACAGCGAGTGATCGAGAGTTATAGAGAGTGTCTGAGAATGTCAGAGAGTGTCAGAGAGTGATAGAGATTGATAGAGAGTGTCTGAGAGTGTCAGAGAGTGACAGAGCGTGTCTGACAGTGTCAGTGAGTGTCAGAGAGTGTTTAGAGAGTGTCTGAGAGTGTCTGAGAGTGTCAGAGATTGTCAGAGTGTGTCAGGGTTTGAAAGAGAGTGAGAGAGAGTGTCTGAGAGTGTCAGAAAGTGTCAGAGTGTGTCAGAGAGTGTCAGAGAGTGATAGAGAGTGTCAGAGAGTGATAGAGAGTGTCAGAGAGTGATAGAGACTGTCTGAGAGTGTCAGAGAGTGTCAGAGAGTGATAGAGAGTGTCTGAGAGTGTCAGAGAGTGTCTGAGAGTGTCAGAGAGTGATAGAAAGTGTCTGAGAGTGTCTGAGAGCGTCAGAGAGTGTCAAACAGTGTCAGAGAGTGATAGAAAGTGTCTGAGAGTGTCTGAGAGCGTCAGAGAGTGTCAAACAGTGTCAGAGAGTGATAGAAAGTGACAGAGAGTGTCTGTGTGTGTCAGAGAGTGTCAGAGAGTGATAGAGAATGTCACAGAGTGATCGAGAGTGTCTGAGAGTGTCCGTGAGTGACAGAGGGTGTCAGAGAGTTATAGAGAGTTTCAGAGATTGTCAGAGTGTTTCAGAGAATGTCAGAGAGTGTCAGAGTGTGGCAGAGAGTAACAGAGAGTGATAGAGAGTGTCAGAGAGTGTCAGAGACTGTCAGAGTGTGTCAGAGTTTGAAAGAGAGTGACAGAGTGTCTGAGAGTGTCAGAAAGTGTCAGAGTGAGTCAGAGAGTGATAGAGAGTGATAGAGGGTGTCAGAGAGTGATAGAGAGTGTCAGAGAGTGATAGAGAGTGTCAGAGAGTGATAGAGACTGTCTGAGAGTGTCAGAGAGTGTCAGAGAGTGATAGAGAGTGTCTGAGTGTGTCAGAGAGTGATAGAGTGTGTCAGAGAGTGATAGAAAGTGTCTGAGACTGTCTGAGAGTCTCTGAGAGTGTCAGCGAGTGATAGAATGTGTCAGATAGTGTCTGAGAGTGTCAGAGAGTGATAGAAAGTGTCTGAGAGTGTCTCAGAGTGATACAGAGTGTCTGAGAGTGTCAGAGAGTGATAGAGAGTGTCAAATTGTGTCAGAGAGTGATAGAGAGTGATAGAGAGTGTCAGAGACTTTCAGAGTGTGTCAGAGAGTGTCAGAGAGTGATAGAAAGTGTCAGAGAGTGTTAGACAGTGTCTGAGAGTGTCTGAGAGTGTCAGAGAGTGTCAGAGTGTGTCAGAGAATGTCAGAGAGCGATAGAGTGTGTCAGAGTGTGTCAGAAGGTGTCAGAGAGTTTCCGAGAGTGATAGAGAATGTCAGAGAGTGTCAGAGAGTGTTAGAGAGTGTTAGAGAGTCTCAGAGAGTGTGTGAGTGTGTCAGAGAGTTTCAGAGATTGTCAGAGAGTGAGAGAGAGTGTCTGAGAGTGTCTGAGTGTGACAGAGAGTGTCTGATAGTTTCAGTGAGTGTCAGAGAGTGACAGAGAGTGTCTGAGTGTGTCTGAGAGTGTCAGCGAGTGTTAAAGAGTGATAGAGAGTGTCTGAGAGTGTCTGAGAGTGTCAGCAAGTGATAGAGAGTGATAGAGAGTGTCTGAGAATGTCAGAGAGTGTCAGAGAGTGATAGAGAGTGATAGAGAGTGTCTGAGAGTGTCAGAGAGTGACAGAGCGTGTCTGAGAGTGTCTGAGAGTGTCAGAGATTGTCAGAGTGTGTCAGAGAGTGATAGAGAGTATAGAGAGTGTCTGAGAGTTCCTGAGAGTGTCAGAGTGTGTCCGAGCATGCCAGTGAGTGAATGAGAGTGTCAGAGAGTGATAGAGAGTGTCTGAGAGCGTCAGAATGTGATAGAGAGTGTCAGAGAGTGATAGAGAGCGTCAGAGAGTGTCAGAGATTGTCAGAGCGTGCCAGAGAGTGATAGAGCGTGATAGAGAGTGCCAGAGAGTTTCTGAGAGTATCAGAGATTGTCAGAGTGTGCCAGAGAGTGATAGAGAGTGATAGAGAGTGCCAGAGAGTTTCTGAGAATGCCTGAGAGAGTCAGTGTGTGTCAGAGAGTGTCTGAGAGTGTCTGAGAGTGTCAGAGAGTGATAGAGAGTGATAGCGAGTGTCTGGGAGTGTCAGAGAGTGTCAGAGTGTGTCTGAGAGTGACAGAGAGTGTCTGAGAGTGTCAGAGAGTGATAGAGAGTGTCAAATTGTGTCAGAGAGTGATAGAGAGTGATAGAGAGTGTCAGAGAGTTTCAATGTGTGTCAGAGAGTGTCAGAGAGTGATAGAAAGTGTCAGAGAGTGATAGAGAGTGTCTGAAAGTGTCTGAGAGTGACAGAGAGTGTCTGAGGGTGTCAGTCAGTGTCAGAGAGTGATGGAGAGTGATAGAGAGTGTCTGACACTGTCAGAGAGTGTCAGAGTGTGTCAGAGAATGTCAGAGAGCGATAGAGTGTGTCAGAGTGTGTCAGAGTGTGTCAGAGAGTGTCAGAGAGTTTCAAAGAGTGATAGAGAGTGTCAGAGAGTGTCAGAGTGTGTCAGAGAGTGTCAGAGAGTGTTAGAGAGTGTCAGAGAGTGTGTGAGTGTGTCAGAGAGTTTCAGAGAGTGTCAGAGAGTGAGAGAGAGTGTCTGAGAGTGTCTGAGAGTGACAGAGAGTGTCTGAGAGTTTCAGTGAGTGACAGAGAGTGTCTGAGAGTGTCTGAGAGTGTCAGCGAGTGATAGAGAGTGTCTGAGAGTGTCTGAGAGTGTCAGCGAGTGATAGAGAGTGATAGAGAGTGTCTGGGAATGCAGAGAGTGTCAGAGAGTGACAGAAAGTGCAGAGTGAGATGGAGAGTTTCAGAGAGTGACAGAGAGTGGTAGAGAATGGTAGAGAGTGTCAGAGAGTGACAGAGAGTGTCAGTGAGTGTCAGAGAGCAATAGAGAGTGCCTGAGAGTGATAGAGAGTGACAGAGAGTGTCAGAGAGTCACAGAAAGTGTCAAAGTGCGATAGAGAGTGTCAGAGAGTGACAGAGAGTTCCAGAGAGTGTCTGAGAGTGTCTGAGATTGTCTGAGAGTGTCAGAAAGTGATAAAAAGTGTCAGAGAGTGTCTGCGAGTGTCAGTGAGTTTCAGAGAGTGATAGTGTGTTACAGAGAGTGCCTGAGAGTGTCAGTGTGTGTCAGGCAGAGTCAGAAAGTGATATAGAGTGTCAGAGAGTGATAGAGAGTGTCAGAGAGCGTCTGAGAGTGTCAGAGAGTGATAGAGAGTGTCTGAGAGTGTCATAGAGTGACAGAGAGTGTCTGAGAGTGTCAGAGAGTGATAGAGAGTGTCAAATTGTGTCAGCGAGTGTTTAGAGAGTGATAGAGAGTGTCAGAGAGTTTCAGAGAGTGATAGAAAGTGTCAGAGAGTGACAGAGAGCGTCTGAGAGTATCTGAGAGTGACAGAGTGTCTGAGGGTGTCAGTCAGTGTCAGAGAGTGATAGAGAGTGTCTGAGAGTGTCAGAGAGTGATAGAAAGGGTCAGAGAGTGTCTGAGAGAGTCTGAGAGTGTCAGAGAGTGTCTGAGAGTGTCTGAGAGTGTTAGAGAGTGATAGAGAGTGTCAGAGAGTTTCAGAGAGTGATAGAAAGTGTCAGAGAGTGATAGAGAGCGTCTGAGATTATCTGAGAGTGACAGACAGTGTCTGAGGGTGTCAGTCAGTGTCAGAGAGTGAAAGAGAGTGTCTGAGAGTGTCAGAAATTGTCAGATTGCGTCAGCGTGTGTCAGAGAGTGATGGGGAGTGATAGAGATTGTCTGACAGTGTCAGAGTGTGTCAGAGAGTGTCAGAGAGTGATAGAGAGTTTCAGAGAGTGTCAGAGTGTGTCAGAGAGTGTCAGAGAGTGATAGAGAGTGTCAGAGAGAGTGTGAGTGTGTCAGAGAGCTTCAGAGAGTGTCAGAGAGTGAGAGAGAGTGTCTGAGAGTGCCTGAGCGTGACAGAAATGTGTCTGAGGCATTGAGTGAGTGTCAGGGAGTGATAGAGAGTGTCTGAGAGTGTCTGAGAGTGTCAGCGAACGATAGAGAGTGATAGAGAGTGTCTGAGAATGTCAGAGAGTGTCAGAGAGTGATAGAGAGTGATAGAGAGTGTCTGAGAGTGTCAGAGAGTGTCAGAGAGTGTCAGAGAGTCTTTAGAGAGGGTCTGAGAGTTTCAGAGTGTGTCAGAGAGTGTCAGTGAGTGATAGAGAGTGTCAGAGAGTGATAGAGAGTGTCTGAGAGTGTCAGAAAGTGATAGATAGTGTCAGAGAGTGATAGAGAGTGTCATTGAGTGTCAGAAACAGTCAGAGTGTGTCAGAGAGTGTCAGAGTGTGTCGGAGAGTGATAGAGAGTGATAGGCAGTGATCGAGAGTGATAGAGAGTGTCTGAGTGTGTCAGAGTGTGTCAGAGAGTGTCAGATAGTGTCAGAGAGTTTCAGAGAGTGTCAGAGAATTTCAGAGAGTGATAGAGAGTGATAGAGAGTGTCTGAGAGTGATAGAGAGTGTCTGAGAGTGTGTGAGAGTGTCAGATTGAGTCAGAGTGTGCCAGAGAGTGATAGAGAGTGACGGAGAGTGTCAGAGTGTGTCAGAGAGTGATAGAGAATGATAGAGAGTGTCTGAGAGTGTCTGAGAGTGTCAGATTGAGTCAGAGTGTGCCAGAGAGTGATAGAGAGTGACGGAGAGTGTCAGAGAGTTTAATAGAGTGATAGATAGTGTCAGAGATTGATATAGAGTGATAGAGAGTGTCTGAGATTGTCTGAGGGAGTCAGAGAGTGTCAGAGAGTGTCAGAGAGTGTCAGAGAGTGATGGAGAGTGAAAGAGAGTGTCTGAGAGTGTCAGAGATTGTCAGACAGTGTCAGAGAGTGATAGAAAGTGTCTGAGACTGTCTGAGATTATCTGAGAGTGTCAGAGAGGGTCAGAGTGTGATAGAAAGTGTCAGAGAGTTTCTGAGAGATTCAGAGAGTGATATAAAGTGTCAGAGAGTGTCAGAGTGTGTCAGAGTGTGTCAGAGAGTAATAGAGAGTGATAGATAGTGATAGAGAGTGTCTGAGAGTGTCACAAAGTGTCAGAGTGTGTCAGAGAGTGATAGAGAGTGATAGAGAGTGATAGAGCGTGTCTGAGAGTGTCAGAGATAGATAGAGAGTGTCTGAGAGTGTCAGAGAGTGATAGAGAATGTCAGAGAATGATAGAAAGTGTCAGAGATTGTCAGAGTATGTCAGAGAGTGTCAGAGAATGTCGGAGTGTGTCAGAGAGTAACAGAGAGTGATAGAGAGTGATAGAGAGTCTCAGAGAGTGTCAGAGTGTGTCAGAGTTTGATAGAGAGTGTGAGAGAGTGTCAGAGAGTGACAGAGAGTGATAGAAAGTGTCAGAGAGTGATATAGATTGCCTGAGAGTGATAGAGAGTGACAGAGAGTGTCAGAGAGTGACAGAAACTGTCAGAGTGTGATAGAGAGTTTCAGAGAGAGACAGAGAGTGGTAGAGAATGGTAGAGAGTGTCAGAGAGTGACAGAGAGTGTCAGTGAGTGTCAGAGAGTGATAGAGTGTGCCTGAGAGTGATAGAGAGTGACAGAGAGTGTCGGAGAGTCACAGAAAGTTTCAAAGTGTGATAGAGAGTGTCAGAGAGTGACAGAGAGTGCCAGAGAGTGTCTGAGAGTGTCTGAGAGTGATATTGATTGATATAGAGTGATAGAGAGTGTCTGAGAGTATCTGAGAGAGTCTGAGAGTGTCTGCGAGTGTCTGAGAGTGTCAGAGAGTGTCTGACAGTGTCAGAGAGTGATGGAGAGTGAAAGAGAGTGTCATAGAGAATCTGAGAGTGTTAGGGAGTGATAGGGTGTGTCATAGAGGGATAGAGAGTGAAAGAGAGTGTCTGAGAGTGTCAGAGATTGTCAGACAGTGACAGAGAGTGATAGAAAGTGTCTGAGACAGTCTGGGAGTCTCTGAGAGTGTCAGAGAGTGTCAGAGAGTGATAGAAAGTGTCAGAGAGTGCCTGAGAGTGTCAGAGAGTGAAATAGAGTGTCTGAGAGTGTCTGAGAGTGTCTGAGAGTGTCATAGAGTGACAGAGAGTGTCTGAGAGTGTCAGAGAGTGATAGAGAGTGTCAAATTGTGTCAGAGAGTGTTAGAGAGTGATAGAGAGTGTCAGAGAGTTTCAGAGTGTGTCAGAGAGTTTCAGAGAGTGATAGAAAGTGTCAGAGAGTGATAGAGAGCGGCTGAGAGTATCTGAGAGTGATAGAGAGTGTCTGAGAGTGTCAGAGATTGTCAGTGTGTGATAGAGAGTGTCTGAGAGTGATAGAGAGTGTCTGAGAGGGTCAGAGAAATATAGAGAGTGATAGAGAGTGTCAGAGAGTGTCAGAGAGTGTCAGAGAGTGATAGAGAGTGATAGAGAGTGTCTGAGTGTGTCAGAGTGTGTCAGAGAGTGTCCGAGAGTGGTAGAGAGTGTCTGAGAGTGTCAGAGAGTGATAGAGAGTGTCTGAGAGTGTCAGAGATTGTCAGAGAGTGTCAGAGAGTGATAGAGAGTGTCTGAGACTGTCAGAGTGTGTCAGAGAGTGATAGAGAGTGTCTGAGGGTGTCAGAGAGCGTCAGAGTGTACCAGGGAGTGATATAGAGTGATAGAGAGTGTCTGAGAGTATCTGAGAGAGTCTGAGAGTGTCAGAGAGTGTCTGAGAGTGTCAGAGAGTGTCTGACAGTGTCAGAGAGTGATGGAGAGTGAAAGAGAGTGTCATAGAGAATCTGAGAATGTTAGGGAGTGATAGGGCCTGTCATAGAGGGATAGAGAGTGAAAGAGAGTGTCTGAGAGTGTCAGAGATTGTCCGACAGTGTCAGAGAGTGATAGAAAGTGTCTGAGACTGTCTGAGAGTCTCTGAGATTGTCAGAGAGTGTCAGAGAGTGATAGAATGTGTCAGAGAGTGTCTGAGAGTTTCAGAGAGTGATAGAAAGTGTCAGAGAGTGTCTCAGAGAGTCAGAGAGAGTCAGAGAGTGTCAGAGAGTGTCAGAGAGTGATAGAGAGTGTCTGAGAGTGTCAGAGAGTGATAGAGAGTTTCTGAGAGTGTCAGAGAGTGATAAAGAGTGATAGAGTGTGATATAGAGAGTGTCTTTGAGTTTCAGACAGTGCCAGAGAGCGATAGAGAATGTCAGAGAGTGATCGAGAGGGTCTGAGAGTGTCTGTAAGTGACAGAGTGTGTCAGAGAGTGATTGAGAGTGTCAGAGATTGTCAGGGTGTGTCCGAGAGTGTCAGCGAGTGTCAGAGTGTGTCAGAGAGTAACAGAGAGTGATAGAGAGTGAAAGAGTGTCTGAGTGTATCAGAGTGTGTCAGAGAGTGATAGAGAGTGTCTGAGAGTGTCAGTGAGAGTCAGAGAGTGTCTGAGAGTGTCAGAGAGTGTCTGAGAGCGATCGAGATTGTCTGAGAGTGATAGAGTGTCTGAGAGTGTCTGAGACTGTCAAAGAGTGATAGATAGTGTCAGTGTGTCAGAGAGTGATAGAGAGTGTCAGAGAGTGTCACAGTGTGCCAGAGAGTGATAGAGAGTGATAGAGAGTGTCAGAGAGTGTCAAAGAGTGATAGATAGTGTCAGAGTGTGTCAGAGAGTGATAGAGAGTGATAGAGAGTGTCTGAGAGGGTCTGAGAGTGTCAGAGAGAGTCTGAGAGTGTCTGAGAGTGATGGAGAGTGAAAGAGATTGTCAGAGAGTGTCTGGGAGTGTCAGAGTGTTTCTGAGAGTGTCTGAGAGTGTCTGAGAGTGTCTGAGAGTGTCTGAGAGTGATAGAGAGTGTCTGAGAGTGATAGAGAGTGTCAGAGAGTGACAGAAAGTGTCAGAGTGTGTTAGAGAGTTTCAGAGAATGACAGAGAGTGGTAGAGAATGGTAGAGAGTGTCAGAGAGTGACAGAGAGTGTCAGTGCGTGTCAGAGAGTGATAGAGAGAGCCTGAGAGTGATAGAGAGTGACAGAGACTGTCAGAGAGTGACAGAAAGTGTCAGAGTGTGATAGAGAGTGTCAGAGAGTGATGGAGAGTGCCAGAGATTGTCTGAGAGTGTCTGAGACTGACTGAGATTGTCTGAGAGTGTCAGAAAGTGATAAAAAGTGTCAGAGAGTGTCTGCGAGTGTCAGAGAGTTTCAGAGAGTGATAGAGAGTTTCAGTGTGTGCCTGAGAGTGTCAGTGTGTGTCAGGCAGAGTCAGAAAGTGATATAGAGTGTCAGAGAGTGATAGAGAGTGTCAGAGTGTGTCTGAGAGTGTCAGAGAGTGATAGAGAGTGTCAGAGAGTGTCAGAAAGTGACAGAGAGTGTTAGAGAGTGTTAGAGAGTGTCAGAGAGTGACAGAGAGTGTCAGAGAGTGATAGAAATTGTCAGAGAGTGATAGAGAGTGTCAGAGAGTGTCAGAAAGTGACAGAGTGTGGTAGAGAGTGTTAGAGAGTGTCAGAGAGTGACAGAGAGTGTCAGAGAGTGATAGAGAGTGCCTGAGAGTGATAGAGAGTGACAGAGAGTGTCATAGAGTGACAGAAAGTGTCAGAGTGTGATAGAGAGTGTCAGAGAGTGATAGAGAGTGCCAGAGAGTGTCTGAGAGTTTCAGTGAGTGTCACAGAGTGACAGAGAGTGTCTGAGAGTGTCTGCGAGTGTCAGACATTTGCAGCGAGTGAGAGAGTTTCAGAGAATGCCTGAGAGTGTCAGTGTGTGTCAGAGAGTGTCTGAGAGTGTCTGAGAGTGTCAGAGAGTGATAGAGAGTGATAGCGAGTGTCTGGGAGTGTCAGAGAGTGTCAGAGTGTGTCAGAGAGTGATAGAGAGTGTCAGAGAGTGATAGAGAGTGATAGCGAATGTCTGGGAGTGTCAGAGAGTGTCAGAGTGTGTCAGAGAGTGATAGAGAGTGTCTGAGAGTGTCATAGAGTGATAGAGAGTGTCTGAGAGTGTCAGAGAGTGATAGAGAGTGTCAAATTGTGTCAGAGAGTGATAGAGAGTGATAGAGAGTGTCAGAGACTTTCAGAGTGTGTCAGAGAGTGTCAGAGAGTGATAGAAAGTGTCAGAGAGTGTTAGACAGTGTCTGAGAGTGTCTGAGAGTGTCAGAGAGTGTCAGAGTGTGTCAGAGAATGTCAGAGAGCGATAGAGTGTGTCAGAGTGTGTCAGAAGGTGTCAGAGAGTTTCCGAGAGTGATAGAGAATGTCAGAGAGTGTCAGAGAGTGTTAGAGAGTGTTAGAGAGTCTCAGAGAGTGTGTGAGTGTGTCAGAGAGTTTCAGAGATTGTCAGAGAGTGAGAGAGAGTGTCTGAGTGTGACAGAGAGTGTCTGATAGTTTCAGTGAGTGTCAGAGAGTGATAGAGAGTGATAGAGGGTGTCAGAGAGTGATAGAGAGTGTCAGAGAGTGATAGAGAGTGATAGCGAGTGTCTGGGAGTGTCAGAGAGTGTCAGAGTGTGTCAGAGAGTGATAGAGAGTGTCAGAGAGTGATAGAGAGTGATAGCGAATGTCTGGGAGTGTCAGAGAGTGTCAGAGTGTGTCAGAGAGTGATAGAGAGTGTCTGAGAGTGTCATAGAGTGATAGAGAGTGTCTGAGAGTGTCAGAGAGTGATAGAGAGTGTCAAATTGTGTCAGAGAGTGATAGAGAGTGATAGAGAGTGTCAGAGACTTTCAGAGTGTGTCAGAGAGTGTCAGAGAGTGATAGAAAGTGTCAGAGAGTGTTAGACAGTGTCTGAGAGTGTCTGAGAGTGTCAGAGAGTGTCAGAGTGTGTCAGAGAATGTCAGAGAGCGATAGAGTGTGTCAGAGTGTGTCAGAAGGTGTCAGAGAGTTTCCGAGAGTGATAGAGAATGTCAGAGAGTGTCAGAGTGTTAGAGAGTGTTAGAGAGTCTCAGAGAGTGTGTGAGTGTGTCAGAGAGTTTCAGAGATTGTCAGAGAGTGAGAGAGAGTGTCTGAGTGTGACAGAGAGTGTCTGATAGTTTCAGTGAGTGTCAGAGAGTGACAGAGAGTGTCTGAGTGTGTCTGAGAGTGTCAGCGAGTGTTAAAGAGTGATAGAGAGTGTCTGAGAGTGTCTGAGAGTGTCAGCAAGTGATAGAGAGTGATAGAGAGTGTCTGAGAATGTCAGAGAGTGTCAGAGAGTGATAGAGAGTGTCTGAGAGTGTCAGAGAGTGACAGAGCGTGTCTGAGAGTGTCTGAGAGTGTCAGAGATTGTCAGAGTGTGTCAGAGAGTGATAGAGAGTATAGAGAGTGTCTGAGAGTGCCTGAGAGTGTCAGAGTGTGTCCGAGCATGCCAGTGAGTGAAAGAGAGTGCCAGAGAGTGATAGAGAGTGTCTGAGAGCGTCAGAATGTGATAGAGAGTGTCAGAGAATGATAGAGAGTGTCAGAGAGTGTCAGAGATTGTCAGAGTGTGCCAGAGAGTGATAGAGCGTGATAGAGAGTGCCAGAGAGTTTCTGAGAGTATCGGAGATTGTCAGAGTGTGCCAGAGAGTGATAGAGAGTGATAGAGAGTGCCAGAGAGTTTCTGAGAATGCCTGAGAGAGTCAGTGTGTGTCAGAGAGTGTCTGAGAGTGTCTGAGAGTGTCAGAGAGTGATAGAGAGTGATAGCGAGTGTCTGGGAGTGTCAGAGAGTGTCAGAGTGTGTCTGAGAGTGACAGAGAGTGTCTGAGAGTGTCAGAGAGTGATAGAGAGTGTCAAATTGTGTCAGAGAGTGATAGAGAGTGATAGAGAGTGTCAGAGAGTTTCAATGTGTGTCAGAGAGTGTCAGAGAGTGATAGAAAGTGTCAGAGAGTGATAGAGAGTGTCTGAGGGTGTCAGTCAGTGTCAGAGAGTGATGGAGAGTGATAGAGAGTGTCTGACACTGTCAGAGAGTGTCAGAGTGTGTCAGAGAATGTCAGAGAGCGATAGAGTGTGTCAGAGTGTGTCAGAGAGTGTCAGAGAGTTTCAAAGAGTGATAGAGAGTGTCAGAGAGTGTCAGAGTGTGTCAGAGAGTGTCAGAGAGTGATAGAGAGTGTCAGAGAGTGATAGAGAGTGATAGCGAATGTCTGGGAGTGTCAGAGAGTGTCAGAGTGTGTCAGAGAGTGATAGAGAGTGTCTGAGAGTGTCATAGAGTGATAGAGAGTGTCTGAGAGTGTCAGAGAGTGATAGAGAGTGTCAAATTGTGTCAGAGAGTGATAGAGAGTGATAGAGAGTGTCAGAGACTTTCAGAGTGTGTCAGAGAGTGTCAGAGAGTGATAGAAAGTGTCAGAGAGTGTTAGACAGTGTCTGAGAGTGTCTGAGAGTGTCAGAGAGTGTCAGAGTGTGTCAGAGAATGTCAGAGAGCGATAGAGTGTGTCAGAGTGTGTCAGAAGGTGTCAGAGAGTTTCCGAGAGTGATAGAGAATGTCAGAGAGTGTCAGAGAGTGTTAGAGAGTGTTAGAGAGTCTCAGAGAGTGTGTGAGTGTGTCAGAGAGTTTCAGAGATTGTCAGAGAGTGAGAGAGAGTGTCTGAGTGTGACAGAGAGTGTCTGATAGTTTCAGTGAGTGTCAGAGAGTGACAGAGAGTGTCTGAGTGTGTCTGAGAGTGTCAGCGAGTGTTAAAGAGTGATAGAGAGTGTCTGAGAGTGTCTGAGAGTGTCAGCAAGTGATAGAGAGTGATAGAGAGTGTCTGAGAATGTCAGAGAGTGTCAGAGAGTGATAGAGAGTGTCTGAGAGTGTCAGAGAGTGACACAGCGTGTCTGAGAGTGTCTGAGAGTGTCAGAGATTGTCAGAGTGTGTCAGAGAGTGATAGAGAGTATAGAGAGTGTCTGAGAGTGCCTGAGAGTGTCAGAGTGTGTCCGAGCATGCCAGTGAGTGAAAGAGAGTGCCAGAGAGTGATAGAGAGTGTCTGAGAGCGTCAGAATGTGATAGAGAGTGTCAGAGAATGATAGAGAGTGTCAGAGAGTGTCAGAGATTGTCAGAGTGTGCCAGAGAGTGATAGAGCGTGATAGAGAGTGCCAGAGAGTTTCTGAGAGTATCGGAGATTGTCAGAGTGTGCCAGAGAGTGATAGAGAGTGATAGAGAGTGCCAGAGAGTTTCTGAGAATGCCTGAGAGAGTCAGTGTGTGTCAGAGAGTGTCTGAGAGTGTCTGAGAGTGTCAGAGAGTTTCCGAGAGTGATAGAGAATGTCAGAGAGTGTCAGAGAGTGTTAGAGAGTGTTAGAGAGTCTCAGAGAGTGTGTGAGTGTGTCAGAGAGTTTCAGAGATTGTCAGAGAGTGAGAGAGAGTGTCTGAGTGTGACAGAGAGTGTCTGATAGTTTCAGTGAGTGTCAGAGAGTGACAGAGAGTGTCTGAGTGTGTCTGAGAGTGTCAGCGAGTGTTAAAGAGTGATAGAGAGTGTCTGAGAGTGTCTGAGAGTGTCAGCAAGTGATAGAGAGTGATAGAGAGTGTCTGAGAATGTCAGAGAGTGTCAGAGAGTGATAGAGAGTGTCTGAGAGTGTCAGAGAGTGACACAGCGTGTCTGAGAGTGTCTGAGAGTGTCAGAGATTGTCAGAGTGTGTCAGAGAGTGATAGAGAGTATAGAGAGTGTCTGAGAGTGCCTGAGAGTGTCAGAGTGTGTCCGAGCATGCCAGTGAGTGAAAGAGAGTGCCAGAGAGTGATAGAGAGTGTCTGAGAGCGTCAGAATGTGATAGAGAGTGTCAGAGAATGATAGAGAGTGTCAGAGAGTGTCAGAGATTGTCAGAGTGTGCCAGAGAGTGATAGAGCGTGATAGAGAGTGCCAGAGAGTTTCTGAGAGTATCGGAGATTGTCAGAGTGTGCCAGAGAGTGATAGAGAGTGATAGAGAGTGCCAGAGAGTTTCTGAGAATGCCTGAGAGAGTCAGTGTGTGTCAGAGAGTGTCTGAGAGTGTCTGAGAGTGTCAGAGAGTGATAGAGAGTGATAGCGAGTGTCTGGGAGTGTCAGAGAGTGTCAGAGTGTGTCTGAGAGTGACAGAGAGTGTCTGAGAGTGTCAGAGAGTGATAGAGAGTGTCAAATTGTGTCAGAGAGTGATAGAGAGTGATAGAGAGTGTCAGAGAGTTTCAATGTGTGTCAGAGAGTGTCAGAGAGTGATAGAAAGTGTCAGAGAGTGATAGAGAGTGTCTGAGGGTGTCAGTCAGTGTCAGAGAGTGATGGAGAGTGATAGAGAGTGTCTGACACTGTCAGAGAGTGTCAGAGTGTGTCAGAGAATGTCAGAGAGCGATAGAGTGTGTCAGAGTGTGTCAGAGAGTGTCAGAGAGTTTCAAAGAGTGATAGAGAGTGTCAGAGAGTGTCAGAGTGTGTCAGAGAGTGTCAGAGAGTGTTAGAGAGTGTCAGAGAGTGTGTGAGTGTGTCAGAGAGTTTCAGAGAGTGTCAGAGAGTGAGAGAGAGTGTCTGAGAGTGTCTGAGAGTGACAGAGAGTGTCTGAGAGTGTCTGAGAGTGTCAGCGAGTGATAGAGAGTGTCTGAGAGTGTCAGAGACTGTCAGACAGTGTCAGAGAGTGATAGAAAGTGTCTGAGACTGTCTGAGAGTCTCTGAGAGTGTCAGCGAGTGATAGAAAGTGTCAGAGAGTGTCTGAGAGTGTCAGAGAGTGATAGAAAGTGTCTGAGAGTGTCTGAGAGTATCAGAGAGTTTCAAACAGTGTCAGAGAGTGATAGAAAGTGACAGAGAGTGTCTGAGAGTGTCAGAGAGTGACAGAAAGTGTCAGAGAGGGTCTGAGCGGGTCTGAGAGAGTCAGAGAGGGTCTGAGAGTGTCAGAGTGTGGCAGAGAGTAACAGAGAGGGATAGAGAGTGATAGAGAGTTTCTGAGAGTGTCAGAAAGTGTCAGAGTGTGTCAGAGAGTGATAGAGATTGATAGAGAGTGTCTGAGAGTGTCAGAGTGTGTCAGAGAGTGTCAGAGAGTGACAGAGAGTGTCAGTGAGTGATTGAGAGTGTCTGAGAGTGTCAGAGATTGGTAGAGAGTGTCTGAGAGTGTCAGAGAGTGATAAAGAGTGTCAGAAAGTGATAGAAAGTGTCAGAGATTGTGAGAGTGTGTCAGAAAATGTCAGAGTGTGTCAGAGAGTAACAGAGAGTGATAGAGAGTGTCAGAGAGTGTCAGAGACTGTCAGAGTGTGTCAGAGTGTGTCAGGGTTTGAAAGAGAGTGAGAGAGAGTGTCTGAGAGTGTCAGAAAGTGTCAGAGTGTGTCAGAGAGTGTCAGAGAGTGATAGAGAATGTCAGAGAGTGATAGAGAGTGTCAGAGAGTGATAGAGACTGTCTGAGAGTGTCAGAGAGTGTCAGAGAGTGATAGAGAGTGTCTGAGAGTGTCAGAGAGTGTCTGAGAGTGTCAGAGAGTGATAGAAAGTGTCTGAGAGTGTCTGAGAGCTTCAGAGAGTGTCAAACAGTGTCAGAGAGTGATAGAAAGTGACAGAGAGTGTCTGAGAGTGTCAGAGAGTGATAGAAAGTGTCAGCGAGTGTCTGAGAGGGTCTGAGAGAGTCAGAGAGTGTCTGAGTGTGTCAGAGAGTGTCAGAGAGTGATAGAGAATGTCAGAGAGTGATCGAGAGTGTCTGAGAGTGTCTGTGAGTGACAGAGTGTGTCAGAGAGTGATAGAGAGTTTCAGAGATTGTCAGAGTGTTTCAGAGAATGTCAGAGAGTGTCAGAGAGTGTCAGAGTGTGGCAGAGAGTAACAGAGAGTGATAGAGAGTGTCAGAGAGTGTCAGAGACTGTCAGAGTGTGTCAGAGTTTGAAAGAGAGTGACAGAGTGTCTGAGAGTGTCAGAAAGTGTCAGAGTGAGTCAGAGAGTGATAGAGAGTGATAGAGGGTGTCAGAGAGTGATAGAGAGTGTCAGAGAGTGATAGAGAGTGATAGCGAGTGTCTGGGAGTGTCAGAGAGTGTCAGAGTGTGTCAGAGAGTGATAGAGAGTGTCAGAGAGTGATAGAGAGTGATAGCGAATGTCTGGGAGTGTCAGAGAGTGTCAGAGTGTGTCAGAGAGTGATAGAGAGTGTCTGAGAGTGTCATAGAGTGATAGAGAGTGTCTGAGAGTGTCAGAGAGTGATAGAGAGTGTCAAATTGTGTCAGAGAGTGATAGAGAGTGATAGAGAGTGTCAGAGACTTTCAGAGTGTGTCAGAGAGTGTCAGAGAGTGATAGAAAGTGTCAGAGAGTGTTAGACAGTGTCTGAGAGTGTCTGAGAGTGTCAGAGAGTGTCAGAGTGTGTCAGAGAATGTCAGAGAGCGATAGAGTGTGTCAGAGTGTGTCAGAAGGTGTCAGAGAGTTTCCGAGAGTGATAGAGAATGTCAGAGAGTGTCAGAGAGTGTTAGAGAGTGTTAGAGAGTCTCAGAGAGTGTGTGAGTGTGTCAGAGAGTTTCAGAGATTGTCAGAGAGTGAGAGAGAGTGTCTGAGTGTGACAGAGAGTGTCTGATAGTTTCAGTGAGTGTCAGAGAGTGACAGAGAGTGTCTGAGTGTGTCTGAGAGTGTCAGCGAGTGTTAAAGAGTGATAGAGAGTGTCTGAGAGTGTCTGAGAGTGTCAGCAAGTGATAGAGAGTGATAGAGAGTGTCTGAGAATGTCAGAGAGTGTCAGAGAGTGATAGAGAGTGTCTGAGAGTGTCAGAGAGTGACAGAGCGTGTCTGAGAGTGTCTGAGAGTGTCAGAGATTGTCAGAGTGTGTCAGAGAGTGATAGAGAGTATAGAGAGTGTCTGAGAGTGCCTGAGAGTGTCAGAGTGTGTCCGAGCATGCCAGTGAGTGAAAGAGAGTGCCAGAGAGTGATAGAGAGTATCTGAGAGCGTCAGAATGTGATAGAGAGTGTCAGAGAGTGATAGAGAGTGTCAGAGAGTGTCAGAGATTGTCAGAGTGTGCCAGAGAGTGATAGAGCGTGATAGAGAGTGCCAGAGAGTTTCTGAGAGTATCGGAGATTGTCAGAGTGTGCCAGAGAGTGATAGAGAGTGATAGAGAGTGCCAGAGAGTTTCTGAGAATGCCTGAGAGAGTCAGTGTGTGTCAGAGAGTGTCTGAGAGTGTCAGAGAGTGATAGAGAGTGATAGCGAGTGTCTGGGAGTGTCAGAGAGTGTCAGAGTGTGTCTGAGAGTGACAGAGAGTGTCTGAGAGTGTCAGAGAGTGATAGAGAGTGTCAAATTGTGTCAGAGAGTGATAGAGAGTGATAGAGAGTGTCAGAGAGTTTCAATGTGTGTCAGAGAGTGTCAGAGAGTGATAGAAAGTGTCAGAGAGTGATAGAGAGTGTCTGAGGGTGTCAGTCAGTGTCAGAGAGTGATGGAGAGTGATAGAGAGTGTCTGACACTGTCAGAGAGTGTCAGAGTGTGTCAGAGAATGTCAGAGAGCGATAGAGTGTGTCAGAGTGTGTCAGAGAGTGTCAGAGAGTTTCAAAGAGTGATAGAGAGTGTCAGAGAGTGTCAGAGTGTGTCAGAGAGTGTCAGAGAGTGTTAGAGAGTGTCAGAGAGTGTGTGAGTGTGTCAGAGAGTTTCAGAGAGTGTCAGAGAGTGAGAGAGAGTGTCTGAGAGTGTCTGAGAGTGACAGAGAGTGTCTGAGAGTGTCTGAGAGTATCAGCGAGTGATAGAGAGTGTCTGAGAGTGTCTGAGAGTGTCAGCGAGTGATAGAGAGTGATAGAGAGTGTCTGGGAATGCAGAGAGTGTCAGAGAGTGATAGAGATTGATAGAGAGAGTCTGAGAGTGTCAGAGAGTGACAGCGAGTGATCGAGAGTGATAGAGAGTGTCTGAGAATGTCAGAGAGTGTCAGAGAGTGATAGAGATTGATAGAGAGTGTCTGAGAGTGTCAGAGAGTGACAGAGCGTGTCTGAGAGTGTCAGTGAGTGTCAGAGAGTGTTTAGAGAGTGTCTGAGAGTGTCTGAGAGTGTCAGAGATTGTCAGAGTGTGTCAGAGAGTGATAGAGACTGATAGAGAGTGTCTGAGAGTGTCTGTGAGTGTCAGAGTGTGGCAGAGAGTAACAGAGAGGGATAGAGAGTGATAGATAGTGTCTGAGAGTGTCAGAAAGTGTCAGAGAGTGTCAGAGAGTGATAGAGAGTGTCAGAGAGTGTCTGAGAGTGTCAGAGAGTGTCTGAAAGTGTCAGAGAGTGATGGAGAGTGAAAGAGAGTGTCATCGAGAATCTGAGAGTGTTAGGGAGTGATAAGGAGTGTCATAGAGGGATAGAGAGTGAAAGAGAGTGTCTGAGAGTGTCAGAGATTGTCAGACAGTGTCAGAGAGTGATAGAAAGTGTCTGAGACTGTCTGAGATTATCTGAGAGTGTCAGAGTGTGATAGAAAGTGTCAGAGAATGTCTGAGAGATTCAGAGAGTGATAAAAAGTGTCAGAGAGTGTCTGAGAGAGTCAGAGAGTGTCAGAGAGTGTCAGAGAGTAATAGAGAGTGTCCGAGAGAGTCAGAGTGTGATAGAGAGTGATAGCTTGTGATCGAGAGTGTCTTTGAGTGTCAGAGAGTGTCAGAGAGTGATAGAGAATGTCAGAGAGTGATCAAGAGTGTCTGAGAGTGTCTGTGAGTGACAGAGAATGTCAGAGAATGTCAGAGAGTGTCAGAGAGTGTCAGAGTGTGGCAGAGAGTAACAGAGAGGGATAGAGAGTGATAGAGAGTGTCTGAGAGTGTCAGAAAGTGTCAGAGTGTGTCAGAGAGTGATAGAGATTGATAGAGAGTGTCTGAGAGTGTCAGAGTGTGTCAGAGAGTGTCAGAGAGTGATAGAAAGTGTCAGAGAGTGATAGAGAGTGTCTGAGGGTGTCAGTCAGTGTCAGAGAGTGATGGAGAGTGATAGAGAGTGTCTGACACTGTCAGAGAGTGTCAGAGTGTGTCAGAGAATGTCAGAGAGCGATAGAGTGTGTCAGAGAGTGTCAGAGAGTTTCAAAGAGTGATAGAGAGTGTCAGAGAGTGTCAGAGTGTGTCAGAGAGTGTCAGAGAGTGTTAGAGAGTGTCAGAGAGTGTGTGAGTGTGTCAGAGAGTTTCAGAGAGTGTCAGAGAGTGAGAGAGAGTGTCTGAGAGTGTCTGAGAGTGACAGAGAGTGTCTGAGAGTGTCTGAGAGTGTCAGCGAGTGATAGAGAGTGTCTGAGAGTGTCTGAGAGTGTCAGCGAGTGATAGAGAGTGTCTGAGAGTGTCAGAGAGTGACAGAGCGTGTCTGAGAGTGTCTGAGAGTGTCAGAGATTGTCAGAGTGTGTCAGAGAGTGATAGAGAGTATAGAGAGTGTCTGAGAGTGCCTGAGAGTGTCAGAGTGTGTCCGAGCATGCCAGTGAGTGAAAGAGAGTGCCAGAGAGTGATAGAGAGTATCTGAGAGCGTCAGAATGTGATAGAGAGTGTCAGAGAGTGATAGAGAGTGTCAGAGAGTGTCAGAGATTGTCAGAGTGTGCCAGAGAGTGATAGAGCGTGATAGAGAGTGCCAGAGAGTTTCTGAGAGTATCGGAGATTGTCAGAGTGTGCCAGAGAGTGATAGAGAGTGATAGAGAGTGCCAGAGAGTTTCTGAGAATGCCTGAGAGAGTCAGTGTGTGTCAGAGAGTGTCTGAGAGTGTCAGAGAGTGATAGAGAGTGATAGCGAGTGTCTGGGAGTGTCAGAGAGTGTCAGAGTGTGTCTGAGAGTGACAGAGAGTGTCTGAGAGTGTCAGAGAGTGATAGAGAGTGTCAAATTGTGTCAGAGAGTGATAGAGAGTGATAGAGAGTGTCAGAGAGTTTCAATGTGTGTCAGAGAGTGTCAGAGAGTGATAGAAAGTGTCAGAGAGTGATAGAGAGTGTCTGAGGGTGTCAGTCAGTGTCAGAGAGTGATGGAGAGTGATAGAGAGTGTCTGACACTGTCAGAGAGTGTCAGAGTGTGTCAGAGAATGTCAGAGAGCGATAGAGTGTGTCAGAGTGTGTCAGAGAGTGTCAGAGAGTTTCAAAGAGTGATAGAGAGTGTCAGAGAGTGTCAGAGTGTGTCAGAGAGTGTCAGAGAGTGTTAGAGAGTGTCAGAGAGTGTGTGAGTGTGTCAGAGAGTTTCAGAGAGTGTCAGAGAGTGAGAGAGAGTGTCTGAGAGTGTCTGAGAGTGACAGAGAGTGTCTGAGAGTGTCTGAGAGTATCAGCGAGTGATAGAGAGTGTCTGAGAGTGTCTGAGAGTGTCAGCGAGTGATAGAGAGTGATAGAGAGTGTCTGGGAATGCAGAGAGTGTCAGAGAGTGATAGAGATTGATAGAGAGAGTCTGAGAGTGTCAGAGAGTGACAGCGAGTGATCGAGAGTGATAGAGAGTGTCTGAGAATGTCAGAGAGTGTCAGAGAGTGATAGAGATTGATAGAGAGTGTCTGAGAGTGTCAGAGAGTGACAGAGCGTGTCTGAGAGTGTCAGTGAGTGTCAGAGAGTGTTTAGAGAGTGTCTGAGAGTGTCTGAGAGTGTCAGAGATTGTCAGAGTGTGTCAGAGAGTGATAGAGACTGATAGAGAGTGTCTGAGAGTGTCTGTGAGTGTCAGAGTGTGGCAGAGAGTAACAGAGAGGGATAGAGAGTGATAGATAGTGTCTGAGAGTGTCAGAAAGTGTCAGAGAGTGTCAGAGAGTGATAGAGAGTGTCAGAGAGTGTCTGAGAGTGTCAGAGAGTGTCTGAAAGTGTCAGAGAGTGATGGAGAGTGAAAGAGAGTGTCATCGAGAATCTGAGAGTGTTAGGGAGTGATAAGGAGTGTCATAGAGGGATAGAGAGTGAAAGAGAGTGTCTGAGAGTGTCAGAGATTGTCAGACAGTGTCAGAGAGTGATAGAAAGTGTCTGAGACTGTCTGAGATTATCTGAGAGTGTCAGAGTGTGATAGAAAGTGTCAGAGAATGTCTGAGAGATTCAGAGAGTGATAAAAAGTGTCAGAGAGTGTCTGAGAGAGTCAGAGAGTGTCAGAGAGTGTCAGAGAGTAATAGAGAGTGTCCGAGAGAGTCAGAGTGTGATAGAGAGTGATAGCTTGTGATCGAGAGTGTCTTTGAGTGTCAGAGAGTGTCAGAGAGTGATAGAGAATGTCAGAGAGTGATCAAGAGTGTCTGAGAGTGTCTGTGAGTGACAGAGAATGTCAGAGAATGTCAGAGAGTGTCAGAGAGTGTCAGAGTGTGGCAGAGAGTAACAGAGAGGGATAGAGAGTGATAGAGAGTGTCTGAGAGTGTCAGAAAGTGTCAGAGTGTGTCAGAGAGTGATAGAGATTGATAGAGAGTGTCTGAGAGTGTCAGAGTGTGTCAGAGAGTGTCAGAGAGTGATAGAAAGTGTCAGAGAGCGATAGAGTGTGTCAGAGAGTGTCAGAGAGTTTCAAAGAGTGATAGAGAGTGTCAGAGAGTGTCAGAGTGTGTCAGAGAGTGTCAGAGAGTGTTAGAGAGTGTCAGAGAGTGTGTGAGTGTGTCAGAGAGTTTCAGAGAGTGTCAGAGAGTGAGAGAGAGTGTCTGAGAGTGTCTGAGAGTGACAGAGAGTGTCTGAGAGTGTCTGAGAGTGTCAGCGAGTGATAGAGAGTGTCTGAGAGTGTCTGAGAGTGTCAGCGAGTGATAGAGAGTGATAGAGAGTGTCTGGGAATGCAGAGAGTGATAGAGAGTGATAGAGATTGATAGAGAGAGTCTGAGAGTGTCAGAGAGTGACAGCGAGTGATCGAGAGTGACAGAGAGTGTCAGAGAGTGTCAGCGAGTGATAGAGAGTGATAGAGAGTGAAAGAGAGTGTCTGAGTGTGTCAGATTGTGTCAGAGAGTGTCAGAGAGTGTCTGAGAGTGTCAGAGAGTGATAGAGAGTGTCAGAGATTGTCAGAGAGTGTTAGAGAGTGATAGAGAGTGTCTGAGACAGTCAGAGTGTGTCAGAGAGTGATAGAGAGTGATAGAGAGTTTCAGAGAGTTTCATAGAATGATAGATTGTGTCAGAGAGCAACAGAGAGTGATAGAGAGTGATAGAGAGTGTCAGAGAGTGTCAGAGACTGTCAGAGTGTGTCAGAGAGTGATAGAGAGTGTCAGAGAGTGATAGGGAGTGATAGGGAGTGTCTGAGAGTGTCAGAGAGTGATAGATAGTGTCTGAGAGTTTCAGAGAATGTCAGAGAGTGATAGAGAGTGTCTGAGAGTGATAGAGAGTGTCTGAGAGCGTCAGAGAGTGACAGAGAGTGATAGAGAGTGTCAGAGAGTGTCAGCGAGTGATAGAGTGATAGAGAGTGAAAGAGAGTGTCTGAGTGTGTCAGAGAGTGTCAGAGAGTGTCTGAGAGTGTCAGAGAGTGATAGAGAGTGTCAGAGATTGTCAGAGAGTTTCAAAGAGTGATAGAGAGTGTCAGAGAGTGTCAGAGTGTGTCAGAGAGTGTCAGAGAGTGTTAGAGAGTGTCAGAGAGTGTGTGAGTGTGTCAGAGAGTTTCAGAGAGTGTCAGAGAGTGAGAGAGAGTGTCTGAGAGTGTCTGAGAGTGACAGAGAGTGTCTGAGAGTGTCTGAGAGTGTCAGCGAGTGATAGAGAGTGTCTGAGAGTGTCTGAGAGTGTCAGCGAGTGATAGAGAGTGTCTGAGAGTGTCAGAGAGTGACAGAGCGTGTCTGAGAGTGTCTGAGAGTGTCAGAGATTGTCAGAGTGTGTCAGAGAGTGATAGAGAGTATAGAGAGTGTCTGAGAGTGCCTGAGAGTGTCAGAGTGTGTCCGAGCATGCCAGTGAGTGAAAGAGAGTGCCAGAGAGTGATAGAGAGTATCTGAGAGCGTCAGAATGTGATAGAGAGTGTCAGAGAGTGATAGAGAGTGTCAGAGAGTGTCAGAGATTGTCAGAGTGTGCCAGAGAGTGATAGAGCGTGATAGAGAGTGCCAGAGAGTTTCTGAGAGTATCGGAGATTGTCAGAGTGTGCCAGAGAGTGATAGAGAGTGATAGAGAGTGCCAGAGAGTTTCTGAGAATGCCTGAGAGAGTCAGTGTGTGTCAGAGAGTGTCTGAGAGTGTCAGAGAGTGATAGAGAGTGATAGCGAGTGTCTGGGAGTGTCAGAGAGTGTCAGAGTGTGTCTGAGAGTGACAGAGAGTGTCTGAGAGTGTCAGAGAGTGATAGAGAGTGTCAAATTGTGTCAGAGAGTGATAGAGAGTGATAGAGAGTGTCAGAGAGTTTCAATGTGTGTCAGAGAGTGTCAGAGAGTGATAGAAAGTGTCAGAGAGTGATAGAGAGTGTCTGAGGGTGTCAGTCAGTGTCAGAGAGTGATGGAGAGTGATAGAGAGTGTCTGACACTGTCAGAGAGTGTCAGAGTGTGTCAGAGAATGTCAGAGAGCGATAGAGTGTGTCAGAGTGTGTCAGAGAGTGTCAGAGAGTTTCAAAGAGTGATAGAGAGTGTCAGAGAGTGTCAGAGTGTGTCAGAGAGTGTCAGAGAGTGTTAGAGAGTGTCAGAGAGTGTGTGAGTGTGTCAGAGAGTTTCAGAGAGTGTCAGAGAGTGAGAGAGAGTGTCTGAGAGTGTCTGAGAGTGACAGAGAGTGTCTGAGAGTGTCTGAGAGTATCAGCGAGTGATAGAGAGTGTCTGAGAGTGTCTGAGAGTGTCAGCGAGTGATAGAGAGTGATAGAGAGTGTCTGGGAATGCAGAGAGTGTCAGAGAGTGATAGAGATTGATAGAGAGAGTCTGAGAGTGTCAGAGAGTGACAGCGAGTGATCGAGAGTGATAGAGAGTGTCTGAGAATGTCAGAGAGTGTCAGAGAGTGATAGAGATTGATAGAGAGTGTCTGAGAGTGTCAGAGAGTGACAGAGCGTGTCTGAGAGTGTCAGTGAGTGTCAGAGAGTGTTTAGAGAGTGTCTGAGAGTGTCTGAGAGTGTCAGAGATTGTCAGAGTGTGTCAGAGAGTGATAGAGACTGATAGAGAGTGTCTGAGAGTGTCTGTGAGTGTCAGAGTGTGGCAGAGAGTAACAGAGAGGGATAGAGAGTGATAGATAGTGTCTGAGAGTGTCAGAAAGTGTCAGAGAGTGTCAGAGAGTGATAGAGAGTGTCAGAGAGTGTCTGAGAGTGTCAGAGAGTGTCTGAAAGTGTCAGAGAGTGATGGAGAGTGAAAGAGAGTGTCATCGAGAATCTGAGAGTGTTAGGGAGTGATAAGGAGTGTCATAGAGGGATAGAGAGTGAAAGAGAGTGTCTGAGAGTGTCAGAGATTGTCAGACAGTGTCAGAGAGTGATAGAAAGTGTCTGAGACTGTCTGAGATTATCTGAGAGTGTCAGAGTGTGATAGAAAGTGTCAGAGAATGTCTGAGAGATTCAGAGAGTGATAAAAAGTGTCAGAGAGTGTCTGAGAGAGTCAGAGAGTGTCAGAGAGTGTCAGAGAGTAATAGAGAGTGTCCGAGAGAGTCAGAGTGTGATAGAGAGTGATAGCTTGTGATCGAGAGTGTCTTTGAGTGTCAGAGAGTGTCAGAGAGTGATAGAGAATGTCAGAGAGTGATCAAGAGTGTCTGAGAGTGTCTGTGAGTGACAGAGAATGTCAGAGAATGTCAGAGAGTGTCAGAGAGTGTCAGAGTGTGGCAGAGAGTAACAGAGAGGGATAGAGAGTGATAGAGAGTGTCTGAGAGTGTCAGAAAGTGTCAGAGTGTGTCAGAGAGTGATAGAGATTGATAGAGAGTGTCTGAGAGTGTCAGAGTGTGTCAGAGAGTGTCAGAGAGTGATAGAAAGTGTCAGAGAGTGATAGAGAGTGTCTGAGGGTGTCAGTCAGTGTCAGAGAGTGATGGAGAGTGATAGAGAGTGTCTGACACTGTCAGAGAGTGTCAGAGTGTGTCAGAGAATGTCAGAGAGCGATAGAGTGTGTCAGAGAGTGTCAGAGAGTTTCAAAGAGTGATAGAGAGTGTCAGAGAGTGTCAGAGTGTGTCAGAGAGTGTCAGAGAGTGTTAGAGAGTGTCAGAGAGTGTGTGAGTGTGTCAGAGAGTTTCAGAGAGTGTCAGAGAGTGAGAGAGAGTGTCTGAGAGTGTCTGAGAGTGACAGAGAGTGTCTGAGAGTGTCTGAGAGTGTCAGCGAGTGATAGAGAGTGTCTGAGAGTGTCTGAGAGTGTCAGCGAGTGATAGAGAGTGATAGAGAGTGTCTGGGAATGCAGAGAGTGTCAGAGAGTGATAGAGATTGATAGAGAGAGTCTGAGAGTGTCAGAGAGTGACAGCGAGTGATCGAGAGTGATAGAGAGTGTCTGAGAATGTCAGAGAGTGTCAGAGAGTGATAGAGATTGATAGAGAGTGTCTGAGAGTGTCAGAGAGTGACAGAGCGTGTCTGAGAGTGTCAGTGAGTGTCAGAGAGTGTTTAGAGAGTGTCTGAGAGTGTCTGAGAGTGTCAGAGATTGTCAGAGTGTGTCAGAGAGTGATAGAGACTGATAGAGAGTGTCTGAGAGTGTCTGTGAGTGTCAGAGTGTGGCAGAGAGTAACAGAGAGGGATAGAGAGTGATAGATAGTGTCTGAGAGTGTCAGAAAGTGTCAGAGAGTGTCAGAGAGTGATAGAGAGTGTCAGAGAGTGTCTGAGAGTGTCAGAGAGTGTCTGAAAGTGTCAGAGAGTGATGGAGAGTGAAAGAGAGTGTCATCGAGAATCTGAGAGTGTTAGGGAGTGATAGGGAGCGTCATAGAGGGATAGAGAGTGAAAGAGAGTGTCTGAGAGTGTCAGAGATTGTCAGACAGTGTCAGAGAGTGATAGAAAGTGTCTGAGACTGTCTGAGATTATCTGAGAGTGTCAGAGTGTGATAGAAAGTGTCAGAGAATGTCTGAGAGATTCAGAGAGTGATAAAAAGTGTCAGAGAGTGTCTGAGAGAGTCAGAGAGTGTCAGAGAGTGTCAGAGAGTAATAGAGAGTGTCCGAGAGAGTCAGAGTGTGATAGAGAGTGATAGCTTGTGATCGAGAGTGTCTTTGAGTGTCAGAGAGTGTCAGAGCGTGATAGAGAATGTCAGAGAGTGATCAAGAGTGTCTGAGAGTGTCTGTGAGTGACAGAGAATGTCAGAGAATGTCAGAGAGTGTCAGAGAGTGTCAGAGTGTGGCAGAGAGTAACAGAGAGGGATAGAGAGTGATAGAGAGTGTCTGAGAGTGTCAGAAAGTGTCAGAGTGTGTCAGAGAGTGATAGAGATTGATAGAGAGTGTCTGAGAGTGTCAGAGTGTGTCAGAGAGTGTCAGAGAGTGACAGAGAGTGTCAGTGAGTGATTGAGAGTGTCTGAGAGTGTCAGAGATTGGTAGAGAGTATCTGAGAGTGTCAGAGAGTGATAAAGAGTGTCAGAAAGTGATAGAAAGTGTCAGAGATTGTGAGAGTGTGTCAGAAAATGTCAGAGTGTGTCAGAGAGTAACAGAGAGTGATAGAGATTGTCAGAGAGTGTCAGAGACTGTCAGAGTGTGTCAGAGTGTGTCAGAGTTTGAAAGAGAGTGAGAGAGAGTGTCTGAGTGTGTCAGAAAGTGTCAGAGTGTGTCAGAGAGTGTCAGAGAGTGATAGAGACTGTCTGAGAGTGTCAGAGAGTGTCAGAGAGTGATAGAGAGTGTCTGAGAGTGTCAGAGAGTGTCTGAGAGTGTCAGAGAGTGATAGAAAGTGTCTGAGAGTGTCTGAGAGCGTCAGAGAGTGTCAAACAGTGTCAGAGAGTGATAGAAAGTGACAGAGAGTGTCTGTGTGTGTCAGAGAGTGTCAGAGAGTGATAGAGAATGTCAGAGTGATCGAGAGTGTCTGAGAGTGTCTGTGAGTGACAGAGGGTGTCAGAGAGTGTCAAACAGTGTCAGAGAGTGATAGAAAGTGACAGAGAGTGTCTGAGAGTGTCAGAGAGTGATAGAAAGTGACAGAGAGTGTCTGAGAGTGTCAGAGAGAGTCAGAGAGTGTCTGAGAGTGTCTGAGAGTGTCAGAGAGTGTCAGAGAGTGATAGACAGTGCCTGAGAATGATAGAGAGTTTCAGAGAGTGTCAGAGAGTGACAGAGAGTGGTAGAGAATGGTAGAGAATGTCAGAGAGTGACAGAGTGTCATTGAGTGTCAGAGAGTGATAGAGAGTGCCTGAGAGTGATAGAGAGTGACATGGAGTGATAGAGAGTGTCAGAGAGTGATAGAGTGTCAGAAAGTGATAGAAAGTGTCAGAGAATGTCAGAGTGTGTCAGAGAATGTCAGAAAATGTCAGAGTGTGTCAGAGAGCAACAGAGAGTGATAGAGAGTGTCAGAGAGTGTCAGAGACTGTCAGAGTGTGTCAGAGAGTGATAGAGAGTGTCAGAGAGTGATAGACAGTGTCTGAGAGTGTCAGAGAGTGATAGATAGTGTCTGAGAGTTTCAGAGAATGTCAGAGAGTGATAGAGAGTGTCTAAGAGTGATAGAGAGTGTCTGAGAGCATCAGAGAGTGACAGAGAGTGATAGAGAGTGTCAGAGAGTGTCAGAGAGTGTCAGCGAGTGATAGAGAGTGATAGAGAGTGAAAGAGAGTGTCTGAGTGTGTCAGATTGTGTCAGAGAGTGTCAGAGAGTGTCTGAGAGTGTCAGAGAGTGATAGAGAGTGTCAGAGATTGTCAGAGAGTGTTAGAGAGTGATAGAGAGTGTCTGAGACAGTCAGAGTGTGTCAGAGAGTGATAGAGAGTGATAGAGAGTTTCAGAGAGTTTCATAGAATGATAGATTGTGTCAGAGAGCAACAGAGAGTGATAGAGAGTGATAGAGAGTGTCAGAGAGTGTCAGAGACTGTCAGAGTGTGTCAGAGAGTGATAGAGAGTGTCAGAGAGTGATAGGGAGTGATAGGGAGTGTCTGAGAGTGTCAGAGAGTGATAGATAGTGTCTGAGAGTTTCAGAGAATGTCAGAGAGTGATAGAGAGTGTCTGAGAGTGATAGAGAGTGTCTGAGAGCGTCAGAGAGTGACAGAGAGTGATAGAGAGTGTCAGAGAGTGTCAGCGAGTGATAGAGTGATAGAGAGTGAAAGAGAGTGTCTGAGTGTGTCAGAGAGTGTCAGAGAGTGTCTGAGAGTGTCAGAGAGTGATAGAGAGTGTCAGAGATTGTCAGAGAGTGTTAGAGAGTGATAGAGATTGTCTGAGACAGTCAGAGTGTGTCAGAGAGTGATAGAGAGTGATAGAGAGTTTCAGAGAGTTTCATAGAATGATAGATTGTGTCAGAGAGTGTCAGAGAGTGATATAGAGTGATAGAGAGTGTCTGAGTGTCACCGAGAGTCTGAGAGTGTCAGAAAGTGTCTGAGAGTGTCAGAGAGTGTCAGAGAGTGTCAGAGAGTGATGGAGAGTGTCAGAGAGTGTCAGAGAGAGTCAGAGTGTGCCAGAGAGTGATAGAGAGTGTCAGAGAGTTTCATAGAGTGATAGATAGTGACAGAGAGTGTCAGAGAGTGATATAGAGTGATAGAGAGTGGCTGATAGTGTCTGAGAGAGTCTGAGAGTGTCAGAGAGTATCTGAGAGTGTCAGAGAGTGTCTGACAGTGTCAGAGAGTGATGGAGATTGAAAGAGACTGTCTGAGATTAGCTGAGAGTTTCTTAGAGTGTCAGAGTGTGATAGAAAGTGTCAGAGAGTGTCTGAGAGATTCAGAGAGTGATAGAGAGTGTCTGAGAGAGTCTGAGAGTGTCAGAGTGTGTCAGAGAGTGTCTGAGAGTGATGGAGAGTGAAAGAGATTGTCATAGACAATCTGATAGTGTTAGGGAGTGATAGGGAGTGTCATAGAGGGATAGAGAGTGAAAGTGAGTGTCTGAGAGTGTCTGAGATTGTCAGACAGTGTCAGAGAGTGATAGAAAGTGTCTGAGACTGTCTGAGAGTCTCTGAGAGTGTCAGCGAGTGATAGAAAGTGTCAGAGAGTGTCTGAGAGTGTCAGAGAGTGATAGAAAGTGTCTGAGAGTGTCTGAGAGCGTCAGAGAGTGTCAAACAGTGTCAGAGAGTGATAGAAAGTGACAGAGAGTGTCTGTGTGTGTCAGAGAGTGTCAGAGAGTGATAGAGAATGTCAGAGTGATCGAGAGTGTCTGAGAGTGTCTGTGAGTGACAGAGGGTGTCAGAGAGTGTCAAACAGTGTCAGAGAGTGATAGAAAGTGACAGAGAGTGTCTGAGAGTGTCAGAGAGTGATAGAAAGTGACAGAGAGTGTCTGAGAGTGTCAGAGAGAGTCAGAGAGTGTCTGAGAGTGTCTGAGAGTGTCAGAGAGTGTCAGAGAGTGATAGACAGTGCCTGAGAATGATAGAGAGTTTCAGAGAGTGTCAGAGAGTGACAGAGAGTGGTAGAGAATGGTAGAGAATGTCAGAGAGTGACAGAGTGTCATTGAGTGTCAGAGAGTGATAGAGAGTGCCTGAGAGTGATAGAGAGTGACATGGAGTGATAGAGAGTGTCAGAGAGTGATAGAGTGTCAGAAAGTGATAGAAAGTGTCAGAGAATGTCAGAGTGTGTCAGAGAATGTCAGAAAATGTCAGAGTGTGTCAGAGAGCAACAGAGAGTGATAGAGAGTGTCAGAGAGTGTCAGAGACTGTCAGAGTGTGTCAGAGAGTGATAGAGAGTGTCAGAGAGTGATAGACAGTGTCTGAGAGTGTCAGAGAGTGATAGATAGTGTCTGAGAGTTTCAGAGAATGTCAGAGAGTGATAGAGAGTGTCTAAGAGTGATAGAGAGTGTCTGAGAGCATCAGAGAGTGACAGAGAGTGATAGAGAGTGTCAGAGAGTGTCAGAGAGTGTCAGCGAGTGATAGAGAGTGATAGAGAGTGAAAGAGAGTGTCTGAGTGTGTCAGATTGTGTCAGAGAGTGTCAGAGAGTGTCTGAGAGTGTCAGAGAGTGATAGAGAGTGTCAGAGATTGTCAGAGAGTGTTAGAGAGTGATAGAGAGTGTCTGAGACAGTCAGAGTGTGTCAGAGAGTGATAGAGAGTGATAGAGAGTTTCAGAGAGTTTCATAGAATGATAGATTGTGTCAGAGAGCAACAGAGAGTGATAGAGAGTGATAGAGAGTGTCAGAGAGTGTCAGAGACTGTCAGAGTGTGTCAGAGAGTGATAGAGAGTGTCAGAGAGTGATAGGGAGTGATAGGGAGTGTCTGAGAGTGTCAGAGAGTGATAGATAGTGTCTGAGAGTTTCAGAGAATGTCAGAGAGTGATAGAGAGTGTCTGAGAGTGATAGAGAGTGTCTGAGAGCGTCAGAGAGTGACAGAGAGTGATAGAGAGTGTCAGAGAGTGTCAGCGAGTGATAGAGTGATAGAGAGTGAAAGAGAGTGTCTGAGTGTGTCAGAGAGTGTCAGAGAGTGTCTGAGAGTGTCAGAGAGTGATAGAGAGTGTCAGAGATTGTCAGAGAGTGTTAGAGAGTGATAGAGATTGTCTGAGACAGTCAGAGTGTGTCAGAGAGTGATAGAGAGTGATAGAGAGTTTCAGAGAGTTTCATAGAATGATAGATTGTGTCAGAGAGTGTCAGAGAGTGATATAGAGTGATAGAGAGTGTCTGAGTGTCACCGAGAGTCTGAGAGTGTCAGAAAGTGTCTGAGAGTGTCAGAGAGTGTCAGAGAGTGTCAGAGAGTGATGGAGAGTGTCAGAGAGTGTCAGAGAGAGTCAGAGTGTGCCAGAGAGTGATAGAGAGTGTCAGAGAGTTTCATAGAGTGATAGATAGTGACAGAGAGTGTCAGAGAGTGATATAGAGTGATAGAGAGTGGCTGATAGTGTCTGAGAGAGTCTGAGAGTGTCAGAGAGTATCTGAGAGTGTCAGAGAGTGTCTGACAGTGTCAGAGAGTGATGGAGATTGAAAGAGACTGTCTGAGATTAGCTGAGAGTTTCTTAGAGTGTCAGAGTGTGATAGAAAGTGTCAGAGAGTGTCTGAGAGATTCAGAGAGTGATAGAGAGTGTCTGAGAGAGTCTGAGAGTGTCAGAGTGTGTCAGAGAGTGTCTGAGAGTGATGGAGAGTGAAAGAGATTGTCATAGACAATCTGATAGTGTTAGGGAGTGATAGGGAGTGTCATAGAGGGATAGAGAGTGAAAGTGAGTGTCTGAGAGTGTCTGAGATTGTCAGACAGTGTCAGAGAGTGATAGAAAGTGTCTGAGACTGTCTGAGAGTCTCTGAGAGTGTCAGCGAGTGATAGAAAGTGTCAGAGATTGTCTGAGAGTGTCAGCGAGCGATAGAAAGTGTCAGAGAGTGTCAGAGAGTGATAGAGAGTGATAGAGAGTGTCTGAGTGTGTCAGAGTGTGTCAGACAGCGTCCGAGAGTGATAGAGAGTGTCAGAGAGTGGTAGAGAGTGTCTGAGAGTGTCAGAGAGTGATAGAGAGTGTCTGAGAGTGTCAGAGAGTGTCAGAGAGTGATAGAGAGTGTCTGAGAGTGTCTGAGACAGTCAGAGTGTGTCAGAGAGTGATAGAGAGTGATAGAGAGTGTGTGAGAGTGTCAGAGAGTTTCATAGAGTGTTAAATAGTATCAGAGAGTGTCAGAGAGTGATATAGAGTGATAGAGAGCGTCTGAGAGTCTCCGATAGTCTGAGAGTGTCAGAAAGTGTCTGAGAGTGTCAGGGAGTGTCTGAAAGTGTCAGAGAGTGTCTGAAAGTTTCAGAGAGTCATAGAGAGTGTCAGAGAGTGTCAGAGAGTGATGGAGAGTGTCAGAGAGTGATGGAGAGTGTCAGAGAGTGTCAGGAGGTGTCAGAGTGTATCAGAGAGTGTCAGAGTGTATCAGAGAGTGTCAGAGAGTGTCAGAGATTGATAGAGAGTGGTAGAGAGTGTCTGAGAGTGTCGGAAAGTGTCAGAGAGTGTCAGAGAGTGATGGAGAGTGTCAGAGAGTGTCAGAGAGAGTCAGAGTGTGCCAGAGAGTGATAGAGAGTGTCAGAGAGTTTCATAGAGTGATAGATAGT
The DNA here is from genome assembly GCF_036365525.1 of Heterodontus francisci. Taxonomy (NCBI): domain Eukaryota; kingdom Metazoa; phylum Chordata; class Chondrichthyes; order Heterodontiformes; family Heterodontidae; genus Heterodontus; species Heterodontus francisci. The sequence continues at coordinate 1,934,081 of NW_027141280.1, forward strand.
GACAGAGAGTGACAGAGAGTGATATAGAGTGATAGAGGGTGTCTGATAGTGTCTGAGAGAGTCTGAGAGTGTCAGAGAGTATCTGAGAGTGTCAGAGAGTGTCTGACAGTGTCAGAGAGTGATGGAGATTGAAAGAGACTGTCTGAGATTATCTGAGAGTTTCAGAGAGTGTCAGAGTGTGATAGAAAGTGTCAGAGAGTGTCTGAGAGATTCAGAGAGTGATAGAGAGTGATAGAGAGTGTCTGAGAGTGTCAGAGAGTGTCTGAGAGTATCTGTGAGTGATGGAGAGTGCAAGAGATTGTCATAGAGAATCTGAGAGTGTTAGGGAGTGATAGGGAGTGTCATAGAGAGATAGAGAGTGAAAGTGAGTGTCTGAGAGTGTCAGAGATTGTCAGACAGTGTCAGAGAGTGATAGAAAGTGTCTGAGACTGTCTGAGAGTCTCTGAGAGTGTCAGCGAGTGATAGAAAGTGTCAGAGAGTGTCTGAGAGTGTCAGAGAGTGATAGAAAGTGTCTGAGAGTGTCTGAGAGTGTCAGAGAGTTTCAAACAGTGTCAGAGAGTGATAGAAAGTGACAGAGAGTGTCTGAGAGTGTCAGAGAGTGACAGAAAGTGTCAGAGAGGGTCTGAGCGGGTCTGAGAGAGTCAGAGAGGGTCTGAGAGTGTCAGAGTGTGGCAGAGAGTAACAGAGAGGGATAGAGAGTGATAGAGAGTTTCTGAGAGTGTCAGAAAGTGTCAGAGTGTGTCAGAGAGTGATAGAGATTGATAGAGAGTGTCTGAGAGTGTCAGAGTGTGTCAGAGAGTGTCAGAGAGTGACAGAGAGTGTCAGTGAGTGATTGAGAGTGTCTGAGAGTGTCAGAGATTGGTAGAGAGTGTCTGAGAGTGACAGAGAGTGATAAAGAGTGTCAGAAAGTGATAGAAAGTGTCAGAGATTGTGAGAGTGTGTCAGAAAATGTCAGAGTGTGTCAGAGAGTAACAGAGAGTGATAGAGATTGTCAGAGAGTGTCAGAGACTGTCAGAGTGTGTCAGAGTGTGTCAGGGTTTGAAAGAGAGTGAGAGAGAGTGTCTGAGAGTGTCAGAAAGTGTCAGAGTGTGTCAGAGAGTGTCAGAGAGTGATAGAGAATGTCAGAGAGTGATAGAGAGTGTCAGAGAGTGATAGAGACTGTCTGAGAGTGTCAGAGAGTGTCAGAGAGTGATAGAGAGTGTCTGAGAGTGTCAGAGAGTGTCTGAGAGTGTCAGAGAGTGATAGAAAGTGTCTGAGAGTGTCTGAGAGCTTCAGAGAGTGTCAAACAGTGTCAGAGAGTGATAGAAAGTGACAGAGAGTGTCTGAGAGTGTCAGAGAGTGATAGAAAGTGTCAGCGAGTGTCTGAGAGGGTCTGAGAGAGTCAGAGAGTGTCTGAGTGTGTCAGAGAGTGTCAGAGAGTGATAGAGAATGTCAGAGAGTGATCGAGAGTGTCTGAGAGTGTCTGTGAGTGACAGAGTGTGTCAGAGAGTGATAGAGAGTTTCAGAGATTGTCAGAGTGTTTCAGAGAATGTCAGAGAGTGTCAGAGAGTGTCAGAGTGTGGCAGAGAGTAACAGAGAGTGATAGAGAGTGTCAGAGAGTGTCAGAGACTGTCAGAGTGTGTCAGAGTTTGAAAGAGAGTGACAGAGTGTCTGAGAGTGTCAGAAAGTGTCAGAGTGAGTCAGAGAGTGATAGAGAGTGATAGAGGGTGTCAGAGAGTGATAGAGAGTGTCAGAGAGTGATAGAGACTGTCTGAGAGTGTCAGAGAGTGATAGAGAGTGTCAGAGAGTGATAGAGACTGTCTGAGAGTGTCAGAGAGTGTCAGAGAGTGATAGAGAGTGTCTGAGTGTGTCAGAGAGTGATAGAGTGTGTCAGAGAGTGATAGAAAGTGTCTGAGACTGTCTGAGAGTCTCTGAGAGTGTCAGCGAGTGATAGAATGTGTCAGATAGTGTCTGAGAGTGTCAGAGAGTGATAGAAAGTGTCTGAGAGTGTCTCAGAGTGTCAGAGAGTGATAGAAAGTGACAGAGAGTGTCTGAGATTTTCAGAGAGAGTCAGAGAGTGTCTGAGAGTGTCTGAGAGTGTCAGAGAGTGTCAGAGAGTGATAGACAGTGCCTGAGAATGATAGAGAGTTTCAGAGAGTGTCAGAGAGTGACAGAGTGGTAGAGAATGGTAGAGAATGTCAGAGAGTGACAGAGTGTCATTGAGTGTCAGAGAGTGATAGAGAGTGCCTGAGAGTGATAGAGAGTGACATGGAGTGATAGAGAGTGTCTGAGAGTGATAGAGTGTCAGAAAGTGATAGAAAGTGTCAGAGAATGTCAGAGTGTGTCAGAGAATGTCAGAAAATGCCAGAGTGTGTCAGAGAGCAACAGAGAGTGATAGAGAGTGATAGAGAGTGTCAGAGAGTGTCAGAGACTGTCAGAGTGTGTCAGAGAGTGATAGAGAGTGTCAGAGAGTGATAGAGAGTGTCTGAGACAGTCAGAGTGTGTCAGAGAGTGATAGAGAGTGATAGAGAGTTTCAGAGAGTTTCATAGAATGATAGATTGTGTCAGAGAGCAACAGAGAGTGATAGAGAGTGATAGAGAGTGTCAGAGAGTGTCAGAGACTGTCAGAGTGTGTCAGAGAGTGATAGAGAGTGTCAGAGAGTGATAGAGAGTGTATGAGAGTGTCAGAGAGTGATAGATAGTGTCTGAGAGTTTCAGAGAATGTCAGACAGTGATAGTGAGTGTCTGAGAGTGATAGAGAGTGTCTGAGAGCGTCAGAGAGTGACAGAGAGTGATAGAGAGTGTCAGAGAGTGTCAGAGAGTGTCAGCGAGTGATAGAGAGTGATAGAGAGTGAAGGAGAGTGTCTGAGTGTGTCAGAGTGTGTCAGAGAGTGTCAGAGAGTGTCTGAGAGTGTCAGAGATTGTCAGAGAGTGTTAGAGAGTGATAGAGAGTGTCTGGGAATGCAGAGAGTGTCAGAGAGTGATAGAGATTGATAGAGAGAGTCTGAGAGTGTCAGAGAGTGACAGCGAGTGATCGAGAGTGATAGAGAGTGTCTGAGAATGTCAGAGAGTGTCAGAGAGTGATAGAGATTGATAGAGAGTGTCTGAGAGTGTCAGAGAGTGACAGAGCGTGTCTGACAGTGTCAGTGAGTGTCAGAGAGTGTTTAGAGAGTGTCTGAGAGTGTCTGAGAGTGTCAGAGATTGTCAGAGTGTGTCAGAGAGTGATAGAGACTGATAGAGAGTGTCTGAGAGTGTCTGTGAGTGTCAGAGTGTGGCAGAGAGTAACAGAGAGGGATAGAGAGTGATAGATAGTGTGTGAGAGTGTCAGAAAGTGTCAGAGAGTGTCGGTGAGTGATAGAGAGTGTCAGAGAGTGTCTGAGAGTGTCAGAGAGTGTCTGAAAGTGTCAGAGAGTGATGGAGAGTGAAAGAGAGTGTCATCGAGAATCTGAGAGTGTTAGGGAGTGATAGGGAGTGTCATAGAGGGATAGAGAGTGAAAGAGAGTGTCAGAGAGTGATAGAGAGTGTCAGAGAGTGATAGAGACTGTCTGAGAGTGTCAGAGAGTGTCAGAGAGTGATAGAGAGTGTCTGAGAGTGTCAGAGAGTGTCTGAGAGTGTCTGAGAGTGTCAGAGAGTGATAGAAAGTGTCTGAGAGTGTCTGAGAGCGTCAGAGAGTGTCAAACAGTGTCAGAGAGTGATAGAAAGTGTCTGAGAGTGTCTGAGAGCGTCAGAGAGTGTCAAACAGTGTCAGAGAGTGATAGAAAGTTTCAGAGAGTGTCTGTGTGTGTCAGAGAGTGTCAGAGAGTGATAGAGAATGTCACAGAGTGATCGAGAGTGTCTGAGAGTGTCCGTGAGTGACAGAGGGTGTCAGAGAGTTATAGAGAGTTTCAGAGATTGTCAGAGTGTTTCAGAGAATGTCAGAGAGTGTCAGAGTGTGGCAGAGAGTAACAGAGAGTGATAGAGAGTGTCAGAGAGTGTCAGAGACTGTCAGAGTGTGTCAGAGTTTGAAAGAGAGTGACAGAGTGTCTGAGAGTGTCAGAAAGTGTCAGAGTGAGTCAGAGAGTGATAGAGAGTGATAGAGGGTGTCAGAGAGTGATAGAGAGTGTCAGAGAGTGATAGAGAGTGTCAGAGAGTGATAGAGACTGTCTGAGAGTGTCAGAGAGTGTCAGAGAGTGATAGAGAGTGTCTGAGTGTGTCAGAGAGTGATAGAGTGTGTCAGAGAGTGATAGAAAGTGTCTGAGACTGTCTGAGAGTCTCTGAGAGTGTCAGCGAGTGATAGAATGTGTCAGATAGTGTCTGAGAGTGTCAGAGAGTGATAGAAAGTGTCTGAGAGTGTCAGAGAGTGATAGAGAGTGTCAAATTGTGTCAGAGAGTGATAGAGAGTGATAGAGAGTGTCAGAGACTTTCAGAGTGTGTCAGAGAGTGTCAGAGAGTGATAGAAAGTGTCAGAGAGTGTTAGACAGTGTCTGAGAGTGTCTGAGAGTGTCAGAGAGTGTCAGAGTGTGTCAGAGAATGTCAGAGAGCGATAGAGTGTGTCAGAGTGTGTCAGAAGGTGTCAGAGAGTTTCCGAGAGTGATAGAGAATGTCAGAGAGTGTCAGAGAGTGTTAGAGAGTGTTAGAGAGTCTCAGAGAGTGTGTGAGTGTGTCAGAGAGTTTCAGAGATTGTCAGAGAGTGAGAAAGAGTGTCTGAGAGTGTCTGAGTGTGACAGAGAGTGTCTGATAGTTTCAGTGAGTGTCAGAGAGTGACAGAGAGTGTCTGAGTGTGTCTGAGAGTGTCAGCGTGTGTTAAAGAGTGATAGAGAGTGTCTGAGAGTGTCTGAGAGTGTCAGCAAGTGATAGAGAGTGATAGAGAGTGTCTGAGAATGTCAGAGAGTGTCAGAGAGTGATAGAGAGTGATAGAGAGTGTCTGAGAGTGTCAGAGAGTGACAGAGCGTGTCTGAGAGTGTCTGAGAGTGTCAGAGATTGTCAGAGTGTGTCAGAGAGTGATAGAGAGTATAGAGAGTGTCTGAGAGTGCCTGAGAGTGTCAGAGTGTGTCCGAGCATGCCAGTGAGTGAATGAGAGTGTCAGAGAGTGATAGAGAGTGTCTGAGAGCGTCAGAATGTGATAGAGAGTGTCAGAGAGTGATAGAGAGCGTCAGAGAGTGTCAGAGATTGTCAGAGCGTGCCAGAGAGTGATAGAGCGTGATAGAGAGTGCCAGAGAGTTTCTGAGAGTATCAGAGATTGTCAGAGTGTGCCAGAGAGTGATAGAGAGTGATAGAGAGTGCCAGAGAGTTTCTGAGAATGCCTGAGAGAGTCAGTGTGTGTCAGAGAGTGTCTGAGAGTGTCTGAGAGTGTCAGAGAGTGATAGAGAGTGATAGCGAGTGTCTGGGAGTGTCAGAGAGTGTCAGAGTGTGTCTGAGAGTGACAGAGAGTGTCTGAGAGTGTCAGAGAGTGATAGAGAGTGTCAAATTGTGTCAGAGAGTGATAGAGAGTGATAGAGAGTGTCAGAGAGTTTCAATGTGTGTCAGAGAGTGTCAGAGAGTGATAGAAAGTGTCAGAGAGTGATAGAGAGTGTCTGAAAGTGTCTGAGAGTGACAGAGAGTGTCTGAGGGTGTCAGTCAGTGTCAGAGAGTGATGGAGAGTGATAGAGAGTGTCTGACACTGTCAGAGAGTGTCAGAGTGTGTCAGAGAATGTCAGAGAGCGATAGAGTGTGTCAGAGTGTGTCAGAGAGTTTCAAAGAGTGATAGAGAGTGTCAGAGAGTGTCAGAGTGTGTCAGAGAGTGTCAGAGAGTGTTAGAGAGTGTCAGAGAGTGTGTGAGTGTGTCAGAGAGTTTCAGAGAGTGTCAGAGAGTGAGAGAGAGTGTCTGAGAGTGTCTGAGAGTGACAGAGAGTGTCTGAGAGTTTCAGTGAGTGACAGAGAGTGTCTGAGAGTGTCTGAGAGTGTCAGCGAGTGATAGAGAGTGTCTGAGAGTGTCTGAGAGTGTCAGCGAGTGATAGAGAGTGATAGAGAGTGTCTGGGAATGCAGAGAGTGTCAGAGAGTGACAGAAAGTGCAGAGTGAGATGGAGAGTTTCAGAGAGTGACAGAGAGTGGTAGAGAATGGTAGAGAGTGTCAGAGAGTGACAGAGAGTGACAGAGAGTGTCAGTGAGTGTCAGAGAGCAATAGAGAGTGCCTGAGAGTGATAGAGAGTGACAGAGAGTGTCAGAGAGTCACAGAAAGTGTCAAAGTGTGATAGAGAGTGTCAGAGAGTGACAGAGAGTTCCAGAGAGTGTCTGAGAGTGTCTGAGATTGTCTGAGAGTGTCAGAAAGTGATAAAAAGTGTCAGAGAGTGTCTGCGAGTGTCAGTGAGTTTCAGAGAGTGATAGTGTGTTACAGAGAGTGCCTGAGAGTGTCAGTGTGTGTCAGGCAGAGTCAGAAAGTGATATAGAGTGTCAGAGAGTGATAGAGAGTGTCAGAGAGCGTCTGAGAGTGTCAGAGAGTGATAGAGAGTGTCTGAGAGTGTCATAGAGTGACAGAGAGTGTCTGAGAGTGTCAGAGAGTGATAGAGAGTGTCAAATTGTGTCAGCGAGTGTTTAGAGAGTGATAGAGAGTGTCAGAGAGTTTCAGAGAGTGATAGAAAGTGTCAGAGAGTGACAGAGAGCGTCTGAGAGTATCTGAGAGTGACAGAGTGTCTGAGGGTGTCAGTCAGTGTCAGAGAGTGATAGAGAGTGTCTGAGAGTGTCAGAGAGTGATTGAAAGGGTCAGAGAGTGTCTGAGAGAGTCTGAGAGTGTCAGAGAGTGTCTGAGAGTGTCTGAGAGTGTTAGAGAGTGATAGAGAGTGTCAGAGAGTTTCAGAGAGTGATAGAAAGTGTCAGAGAGTGATAGAGAGCGTCTGAGATTATCTGAGAGTGACAGACAGTGTCTGAGGGTGTCAGTCAGTGTCAGAGAGTGAAAGAGAGTGTCTGAGAGTGTCAGAAATTGTCAGATTGCGTCAGCGTGTGTCAGAGAGTGATGGGGAGTGATAGAGATTGTCTGACAGTGTCAGAGTGTGTCAGAGAGTGTCAGAGAGTGATAGAGAGTTTCAGAGAGTGTCAGAGTGTGTCAGAGAGTGTCAGAGAGTGATAGAGAGTGTCAGAGAGAGTGTGAGTGTGTCAGAGAGCTTCAGAGAGTGTCAGAGAGTGAGAGAGAGTGTCTGAGAGTGCCTGAGCGTGACAGAAATGTGTCTGAGGCATTGAGTGAGTGTCAGGGAGTGATAGAGAGTGTCTGAGAGTGTCTGAGAGTGTCAGCGAACGATAGAGAGTGATAGAGAGTGTCTGAGAATGTCAGAGAGTGTCAGAGAGTGATAGAGAGTGATAGAGAGTGTCTGAGAGTGTCAGAGAGTGTCAGAGAGTGTCAGAGAGTGTCAGAGAGTCTTTAGAGAGGGTCTGAGAGTTTCAGAGTGTGTCAGAGAGTGTCAGTGAGTGATAGAGAGTGTCAGAGAGTGATAGAGAGTGTCTGAGAGTGTCAGAAAGTGATAGATAGTGTCAGAGAGTGATAGAGAGTGTCATTGAGTGTCAGAAACAGTCAGAGTGTGTCAGAGAGTGTCAGAGTGTGTCGGAGAGTGATAGAGAGTGATAGGCAGTGATCGAGAGTGATAGAGAGTGTCTGAGTGTGTCAGAGTGTGTCAGAGAGTGTCAGATAGTGTCAGAGAGTTTCAGAGAGTGTCAGAGAATTTCAGAGAGTGATAGAGAGTGATAGAGAGTGTCTGAGAGTGATAGAGAGTGTCTGAGAGAGTGTGAGAATGTCTGAGATTGTCAGAGACTGTCAGAGTGTGTCAGAGAGTGATAGAGAATGATAGAGAGTGTCTGAGAGTGTCTGAGAGTGTCAGAGTGAGTCAGAGTGTGCCAGAGAGTGATAGAGAGTGACGGAGAGTGTCAGAGAGTTTAATAGAGTGATAGATAGTGTCAGAGATTGATATAGAGTGATAGAGAGTGTCTGAGATTGTCTGAGGGAGTCAGAGAGTGTCAGAGAGTGTCAGAGAGTGTCAGAGAGTGATGGAGAGTGAAAGAGAGTGTCTGAGAGTGTCAGAGATTGTCAGACAGTGTCAGAGAGTGATAGAAAGTGTCTGAGACTGTCTGAGATTATCTGAGAGTGTCAGAGAGGGTCAGAGTGTGATAGAAAGTGTCAGAGAGTTTCTGAGAGATTCAGAGAGTGATATAAAGTGTCAGAGAGTGTCAGAGTGTGTCAGAGTGTGTCAGAGAGTAATAGAGAGTGATAGATAGTGATAGAGAGTGTCTGAGAGTGTCACAAAGTGTCAGAGTGTGTCAGAGAGTGATAGAGAGTGATAGAGAGTGATAGAGCGTGTCTGAGAGTGTCAGAGATAGATAGAGAGTGTCTGAGAGTGTCAGAGAGTGATAGAGAATGTCAGAGAATGATAGAAAGTGTCAGAGATTGTCAGAGTATGTCAGAGAGTGTCAGAGAATGTCGGAGTGTGTCAGAGAGTAACAGAGAGTGATAGAGAGTGATAGAGAGTCTCAGAGAGTGTCAGAGTGTGTCAGAGTTTGATAGAGAGTGTGAGAGAGTGTCAGAGAGTGACAGAGAGTGTCAGTGAGTGTCAGAGAGTGATAGAGTGTGCCTGAGAGTGATAGAGAGTGACAGAGAGTGTCGGAGAGTCACAGAAAGTTTCAAAGTGTGATAGAGAGTGTCAGAGAGTGACAGAGAGTGCCAGAGAGTGTCTGAGAGTGTCTGAGAGTGATATTGATTGATATAGAGTGATAGAGAGTGTCTGAGAGTATCTGAGAGAGTCTGAGAGTGTCTGCGAGTGTCTGAGAGTGTCAGAGAGTGTCTGACAGTGTCAGAGAGTGATGGAGAGTGAAAGAGAGTGTCATAGAGAATCTGAGAGTGTTAGGGAGTGATAGGGTGTGTCATAGAGGGATAGAGAGTGAAAGAGAGTGTCTGAGAGTGTCAGAGATTGTCAGACAGTGACAGAGAGTGATAGAAAGTGTCTGAGACAGTCTGGGAGTCTCTGAGAGTGTCAGAGAGTGTCAGAGAGTGATAGAAAGTGTCAGAGAGTGCCTGAGAGTGTCAGAGAGTGAAATAGAGTGTCTGAGAGTGTCTGAGAGTGTCTGAGAGTGTCATAGAGTGACAGAGAGTGTCTGAGAGTTTCAGAGAGTGATAGAGAGTGTCAAATTGTGTCAGAGAGTGTTAGAGAGTGATAGAGAGTGTCAGAGAGTTTCAGAGTGTGTCAGAGAGTTTCAGAGAGTGATAGAAAGTGTCAGAGAGTGATAGAGAGCGGCTGAGAGTATCTGAGAGTGATAGAGAGTGTCTGAGAGTGTCAGAGATTGTCAGTGTGTGATAGAGAGTGTCTGAGAGTGATAGAGAGTGTCTGAGAGGGTCAGAGAAATATAGAGAGTGATAGAGAGTGTCAGAGAGTGTCAGAGAGTGTCAGAGAGTGATAGAGAGTGATAGAGAGTGTCTGAGTGTGTCAGAGTGTGTCAGAGAGTGTCCGAGAGTGGTAGAGAGTGTCTGAGAGTGTCAGAGAGTGATAGAGAGTGTCTGAGAGTGTCAGAGATTGTCAGAGAGTGTCAGAGAGTGATAGAGAGTGTCTGAGACTGTCAGAGTGTGTCAGAGAGTGATAGAGAGTGTCTGAGGGTGTCAGAGAGCGTCAGAGTGTACCAGGGAGTGATATAGAGTGATAGAGAGTGTCTGAGAGTATCTGAGAGAGTCTGAGAGTGTCAGAGAGTGTCTGAGAGTGTCAGAGAGTGTCTGACAGTGTCAGAGAGTGATGGAGAGTGAAAGAGAGTGTCATAGAGAATCTGAGAATGTTAGGGAGTGATAGGGCCTGTCATAGAGGGATAGAGAGTGAAAGAGAGTGTCTGAGAGTGTCAGAGATTGTCCGACAGTGTCAGAGAGTGATAGAAAGTGTCTGAGACTGTCTGAGAGTCTCTGAGATTGTCAGAGAGTGTCAGAGAGTGATAGAATGTGTCAGAGAGTGTCTGAGAGTTTCAGAGAGTGATAGAAAGTGTCAGAGAGTGTCTCAGAGAGTCAGAGAGAGTCAGAGAGTGTCAGAGAGTGTCAGAGAGTGATAGAGAGTGTCTGAGAGTGTCAGAGAGTGATAGAGAGTTTCTGAGAGTGTCAGAGAGTGATAAAGAGTGATAGAGTGTGATATAGAGAGTGTCTTTGAGTTTCAGACAGTGCCAGAGAGCGATAGAGAATGTCAGAGAGTGATCGAGAGGGTCTGAGAGTGTCTGTAAGTGACAGAGTGTGTCAGAGAGTGATTGAGAGTGTCAGAGATTGTCAGGGTGTGTCCGAGAGTGTCAGCGAGTGTCAGAGTGTGTCAGAGAGTAACAGAGAGTGATAGAGAGTGAAAGAGTGTCTGAGTGTATCAGAGTGTGTCAGAGAGTGATAGAGAGTGTCTGAGAGTGTCAGTGAGAGTCAGAGAGTGTCTGAGAGTGTCAGAGAGTGTCTGAGAGCGATCGAGATTGTCTGAGAGTGATAGAGTGTCTGAGAGTGTCTGAGACTGTCAAAGAGTGATAGATAGTGTCAGTGTGTCAGAGAGTGATAGAGAGTGTCTGAGAGTGTCAGAGAGTGTCACAGTGTGCCAGAGAGTGATAGAGAGTGATAGAGAGTGTCAGAGAGTGTCAAAGAGTGATAGATAGTGTCAGAGTGTGTCAGAGAGTGATAGAGAGTGTCTGAGAGGGTCTGAGAGTGTCAGAGAGAGTCTGAGAGTGTCTGAGAGTGATGGAGAGTGAAAGAGATTGTCAGAGAGTGTCTGGGAGTGTCAGAGTGTTTCTGAGAGTGTCTGAGAGTGTCTGAGAGTGTCTGAGAGTGTCTGAGAGTGATAGAGAATGTCTGAGAGTGATAGAGAGTGTCAGAGAGTGACAGCAAGTGTCAGAGTGTGTTAGAGAGTTTCAGAGAATGACAGAGAGTGGTAGAGAATGGTAGAGAGTGTCAGAGAGTGACAGAGAGTGTCAGTGCGTGTCAGAGAGTGATAGAGAGAGCCTGAGAGTGATAGAGAGTGACAGAGACTGTCAGAGAGTGACAGAAAGTGTCAGAGTGTGATAGAGAGTGTCAGAGAGTGATGGAGAGTGCCAGAGATTGTCTGAGAGTGTCTGAGACTGACTGAGATTGTCTGAGAGTGTCAGAAAGTGATAAAAAGTGTCAGAGAGTGTCTGCGAGTGTCAGAGAGTTTCAGAGAGTGATAGAGAGTTTCAGTGTGTGCCTGAGAGTGTCAGTGTGTGTCAGGCAGAGTCAGAAAGTGATATAGAGTGTCAGAGAGTGATAGAGAGTGTCAGAGTGTGTCTGAGAGTGTCAGAGAGTGATAGAGAGTGTCAGAGAGTGTCAGAAAGTGACAGAGAGTGGTAGAGAGTGTTAGAGAGTGTCAGAGAGTGACAGAGAGTGTCAGAGAGTGATAGAAATTGTCAGAGAGTGATAGAGAGTGTCAGAGAGTGTCGGAAAGTGACAGAGTGTGGTAGAGAGTGTTAGAGAGTGTCTGGGAGTGTCAGAGAGTGTCAGAGTGTGTCTGAGAGTGACAGAGAGTGTCTGAGTGTGTCAGAGAGTGATAGAGAGTGTCAAATTGTGTCAGAGAGTGATAGAGAGTGATAGAGAGTGTCAGAGAGTTTCAATGTGTGTCAGAGAGTGTCAGAGAGTGATAGAAAGTGTCAGAGAGTGATAGAGAGTGTCTGAGGGTGTCAGTCAGTGTCAGAGAGTGATGGAGAGTGATAGAGAGTGTCTGACACTGTCAGAGAGTGTCAGAGTGTGTCAGAGAATGTCAGAGAGCGATAGAGTGTGTCAGAGTGTGTCAGAGAGTGTCAGAGAGTTTCAAAGAGTGATAGAGAGTGTCAGAGAGTGTCAGAGTGTGTCAGAGAGTGTCAGAGAGTGATAGAGAGTGTCAGAGAGTGATAGAGAGTGATAGCGAATGTCTGGGAGTGTCAGAGAGTGTCAGAGTGTGTCAGAGAGTGATAGAGAGTGTCTGAGAGTGTCATAGAGTGATAGAGAGTGTCTGAGAGTGTCAGAGAGTGATAGAGAGTGTCAAATTGTGTCAGAGAGTCATAGAGAGTGATAGAGAGTGTCAGAGACTTTCAGAGTGTGTCAGAGAGTGTCAGAGAGTGATAGAAAGTGTCAGAGAGTGTTAGACAGTGTCTGAGAGTGTCTGAGAGTGTCAGAGAGTGTCAGAGTGTGTCAGAGAATGTCAGAGAGCGATAGAGTGTGTCAGAGTGTGTCAGAAGGTGTCAGAGAGTTTCCGAGAGTGATAGAGAATGTCAGAGAGTGTCAGAGAGTGTTAGAGAGTGTTAGAGAGTCTCAGAGAGTGTGTGAGTGTGTCAGAGAGTTTCAGAGATTGTCAGAGAGTGAGAGAGAGTGTCTGAGTGTGACAGAGAGTGTCTGATAGTTTCAGTGAGTGTCAGAGAGTGATAGAGAGTGATAGAGGGTGTCAGAGAGTGATAGAGAGTGTCAGAGAGTGATAGAGAGTGATAGCGAGTGTCTGGGAGTGTCAGAGAGTGTCAGAGTGTGTCAGAGAGTGATAGAGAGTGTCAGAGAGTGATAGAGAGTGATAGCGAATGTCTGGGAGTGTCAGAGAGTGTCAGAGTGTGTCAGAGAGTGATAGAGAGTGTCTGAGAGTGTCATAGAGTGATAGAGAGTGTCTGAGAGTGTCAGAGAGTGATAGAGAGTGTCAAATTGTGTCAGAGAGTGATAGAGAGTGATAGAGAGTGTCAGAGACTTTCAGAGTGTGTCAGAGAGTGTCAGAGAGTGATAGAAAGTGTCAGAGAGTGTTAGACAGTGTCTGAGAGTGTCTGAGAGTGTCTGAGAGTGTCAGAGAGTGTCAGAGTGTGTCAGAGAATGTCAGAGAGCGATAGAGTGTGTCAGAGTGTGTCAGAAGGTGTCAGAGAGTTTCCGAGAGTGATAGAGAATGTCAGAGAGTGTCAGAGAGTGTTAGAGAGTGTTAGAGAGTCTCAGAGAGTGTGTGAGTGTGTCAGAGAGTTTCAGAGATTGTCAGAGAGTGAGAGAGAGTGTCTGAGTGTGACAGAGAGTGTCTGATAGTTTCAGTGAGTGTCAGAGAGTGACAGAGAGTGTCTGAGTGTGTCTGAGAGTGTCAGCGAGTGTTAAAGAGTGATAGAGAGTGTCTGAGAGTGTCTGAGAGTGTCAGCAAGTGATAGAGAGTGATAGAGAGTGTCTGAGAATGTCAGAGAGTGTCAGAGAGTGACAGAGCGTGTCTGAGAGTGTCTGAGAGTGTCAGAGATTGTCAGAGTGTGTCAGAGAGTGATAGAGAGTATAGAGAGTGTCTGAGAGTGCCTGAGAGTGTCAGAGTGTGTCCGAGCATGCCAGTGAGTGAAAGAGAGTGCCAGAGAGTGATAGAGAGTGTCTGAGAGCGTCAGAATGTGATAGAGAGTGTCAGAGAATGATAGAGAGTGTCAGAGAGTGTCAGAGATTGTCAGAGTGTGCCAGAGAGTGATAGAGCGTGATAGAGAGTGCCAGAGAGTTTCTGAGAGTATCGGAGATTGTCAGAGTGTGCCAGAGAGTGATAGAGAGTGATAGAGAGTGCCAGAGAGTTTCTGAGAATGCCTGAGAGAGTCAGTGTGTGTCAGAGAGTGTCTGAGAGTGTCTGAGAGTGTCAGAGAGTGATAGAGAGTGATAGCGAGTGTCTGGGAGTGTCAGAGAGTGTCAGAGTGTGTCTGAGAGTGACAGAGAGTGTCTGAGAGTGTCAGAGAGTGATAGAGAGTGTCAAATTGTGTCAGAGAGTGATAGAGAGTGATAGAGAGTGTCAGAGAGTTTCAATGTGTGTCAGAGAGTGTCAGAGAGTGATAGAAAGTGTCAGAGAGTGATAGAGAGTGTCTGAGGGTGTCAGTCAGTGTCAGAGAGTGATGGAGAGTGATAGAGAGTGTCTGACACTGTCAGAGAGTGTCAGAGTGTGTCAGAGAATGTCAGAGAGCGATAGAGTGTGTCAGAGTGTGTCAGAGAGTGTCAGAGAGTTTCAAAGAGTGATAGAGAGTGTCAGAGAGTGTCAGAGTGTGTCAGAGAGTGTCAGAGAGTGATAGAGAGTGTCAGAGAGTGATAGAGAGTGATAGCGAATGTCTGGGAGTGTCAGAGAGTGTCAGAGTGTGTCAGAGAGTGATAGAGAGTGTCTGAGAGTGTCATAGAGTGATAGAGAGTGTCTGAGAGTGTCAGAGAGTGATAGAGAGTGTCAAATTGTGTCAGAGAGTGATAGAGAGTGATAGAGAGTGTCAGAGACTTTCAGAGTGTGTCAGAGAGTGTCAGAGAGTGATAGAATGTGTCAGAGAGTGTTAGACAGTGTCTGAGAGTGTCTGAGAGTGTCAGAGAGTGTCAGAGTGTGTCAGAGAATGTCAGAGAGCGATAGAGTGTGTCAGAGTGTGTCAGAAGGTGTCAGAGAGTTTCCGAGAGTGATAGAGAATGTCAGAGAGTGTCAGAGAGTGTTAGAGAGTGTTAGAGAGTCTCAGAGAGTGTGTGAGTGTGTCAGAGAGTTTCAGAGATTGTCAGAGAGTGAGAGAGAGTGTCTGAGTGTGACAGAGAGTGTCTGATAGTTTCAGTGAGTGTCAGAGAGTGACAGAGAGTGTCTGAGTGTGTCTGAGAGTGTCAGCGAGTGTTAAAGAGTGATAGAGAGTGTCTGAGAGTGTCTGAGAGTGTCAGCAAGTGATAGAGAGTGATAGAGAGTGTCTGAGAATGTCAGAGAGTGTCAGAGAGTGATAGAGAGTGTCTGAGAGTGTCAGAGAGTGACAGAGCGTGTCTGAGAGTGTCTGAGAGTGTCAGAGATTGTCAGAGTGTGTCAGAGAGTGATAGAGAGTATAGAGAGTGTCTGAGAGTGCCTGAGAGTGTCAGAGTGTGTCCGAGCATGCCAGTGAGTGAAAGAGAGTGCCAGAGAGTGATAGAGAGTGTCTGAGAGCGTCAGAATGTGGTAGAGAGTGTCAGAGAATGATAGAGAGTGTCAGAGAGTGTCAGAGATTGTCAGAGTGTGCCAGAGAGTGATAGAGCGTGATAGAGAGTGCCAGAGAGTTTCTGAGAGTATCGGAGATTGTCAGAGTGTGCCAGAGAGTGATAGAGAGTGATAGAGAGTGCCAGAGAGTTTCTGAGAATGCCTGAGAGAGTCAGTGTGTGTCAGAGAGTGTCTGAGAGTGTCTGAGAGTGTCAGAGAGTGATAGAGAGTGATAGCGAGTGTCTGGGAGTGTCAGAGAGTGTCAGAGTGTGTCTGAGAGTGACAGAGAGTGTCTGAGAGTGTCAGAGAGTGATAGAGAGTGTCAAATTGTGTCAGAGAGTGATAGAGAGTGATAGAGAGTGTCAGAGAGTTTCAATGTGTGTCAGAGAGTGTCAGAGAGTGATAGAAAGTGTCAGAGAGTGATAGAGAGTGTCTGAGGGTGTCAGTCAGTGTCAGAGAGTGATGGAGAGTGATAGAGAGTGTCTGAGACTGTCAGAGAGTGTCAGAGTGTGTCAGAGAATGTCAGAGAGCGATAGAGTGTGTCAGAGTGTGTCAGAGAGTGTCAGAGAGTTTCAAAGAGTGATAGAGAGTGTCAGAGAGTGTCAGAGTGTGTCAGAGAGTGTCAGAGAGTGTTAGAGAGTGTCAGAGAGTGTGTGAGTGTGTCAGAGAGTTTCAGAGAGTGTCAGAGAGTGAGAGAGAGTGTCTGAGAGTGTCTGAGAGTGACAGAGAGTGTCTGAGAGTGTCTGAGAGTGTCAGCGAGTGATAGAGAGTGTCTGAGAGTGTCAGAGACTGTCAGACAGTGTCAGAGAGTGATAGAAAGTGTCTGAGACTGTCTGAGAGTCTCTGAGAGTGTCAGCGAGTGATAGAAAGTGTCAGAGAGTGTCTGAGAGTGTCAGAGAGTGATAGAAAGTGTCTGAGAGTGTCTGAGAGTATCAGAGAGTTTCAAACAGTGTCAGAGAGTGATAGAAAGTGACAGAGAGTGTCTGAGAGTGTCAGAGAGTGACAGAAAGTGTCAGAGAGGGTCTGAGCGGGTCTGAGAGAGTCAGAGAGGGTCTGAGAGTGTCAGAGTGTGGCAGAGAGTAACAGAGAGGGATAGAGAGTGATAGAGAGTTTCTGAGAGTGTCAGAAAGTGTCAGAGTGTGTCAGAGAGTGATAGAGATTGATAGAGAGTGTCTGAGAGTGTCAGAGTGTGTCAGAGAGTGTCAGAGAGTGACAGAGAGTGTCAGTGAGTGATTGAGAGTGTCTGAGAGTGTCAGAGATTGGTAGAGAGTGTCTGAGAGTGTCAGAGAGTGATAAAGAGTGTCAGAAAGTGATAGAAAGTGTCAGAGATTGTGAGAGTGTGTCAGAAAATGTCAGAGTGTGTCAGAGAGTAACAGAGAGTGATAGAGAGTGTCAGAGAGTGTCAGAGACTGTCAGAGTGTGTCAGAGTGTGTCAGGGTTTGAAAGAGAGTGAGAGAGAGTGTCTGAGAGTGTCAGAAAGTGTCAGAGTGTGTCAGAGAGTGTCAGAGAGTGATAGAGAATGTCAGAGAGTGATAGAGAGTGTCAGAGAGTGATAGAGACTGTCTGAGAGTGTCAGAGAGTGTCAGAGAGTGATAGAGAGTGTCTGAGAGTGTCAGAGAGTGTCTGAGAATGTCAGAGAGTGATAGAAAGTGTCTGAGAGTGTCTGAGAGCTTCAGAGAGTGTCAAACAGTGTCAGAGAGTGATAGAAAGTGACAGAGAGTGTCTGAGAGTGTCAGAGAGTGATAGAAAGTGTCAGCGAGTGTCTGAGAGGGTCTGAGAGAGTCAGAGAGTGTCTGAGTGTGTCAGAGAGTGTCAGAGAGTGATAGAGAATGTCAGAGAGTGATCGAGAGTGTCTGAGAGTGTCTGTGAGTGACAGAGTGTGTCAGAGAGTGATAGAGAGTTTCAGAGATTGTCAGAGTGTTTCAGAGAATGTCAGAGAGTGTCAGAGAGTGTCAGAGTGTGGCAGAGAGTAACAGAGAGTGATAGAGAGTGTCAGAGAGTGTCAGAGACTGTCAGAGTGTGTCAGAGTTTGAAAGAGAGTGACAGAGTGTCTGAGAGTGTCAGAAAGTGTCAGAGTGAGTCAGAGAGTGATAGAGAGTGATAGAGGGTGTCAGAGAGTGATAGAGAGTGTCAGAGAGTGATAGAGAGTGATAGCGAGTGTCTGGGAGTGTCAGAGAGTGTCAGAGTGTGTCAGAGAGTGATAGAGAGTGTCAGAGAGTGATAGAGAGTGATAGCGAATGTCTGGGAGTGTCAGAGAGTGTCAGAGTGTGTCAGAGAGTGATAGAGAGTGTCTGAGAGTGTCATAGAGTGATAGAGAGTGTCTGAGAGTGTCAGAGAGTGATAGAGAGTGTCAAATTGTGTCAGAGAGTGATAGAGAGTGATAGAGAGTGTCAGAGACTTTCAGAGTGTGTCAGAGAGTGTCAGAGAGTGATAGAAAGTGTCAGAGAGTGTTAGACAGTGTCTGAGAGTGTCTGAGAGTGTCAGAGAGTGTCAGAGTGTGTCAGAGAATGTCAGAGAGCGATAGAGTGTGTCAGAGTGTGTCAGAAGGTGTCAGAGAGTTTCCGAGAGTGATAGAGAATGTCAGAGAGTGTCAGAGAGTGTTAGAGAGTGTTAGAGAGTCTCAGAGAGTGTGTGAGTGTGTCAGAGAGTTTCAGAGATTGTCAGAGAGTGAGAGAGAGTGTCTGAGTGTGACAGAGAGTGTCTGATAGTTTCAGTGAGTGTCAGAGAGTGACAGAGAATGTCTGAGTGTGTCTGAGAGTGTCAGCGAGTGTTAAAGAGTGATAGAGAGTGTCTGAGAGTGTCTGAGAGTGTCAGCAAGTGATAGAGAGTGATAGAGAGTGTCTGAGAATGTCAGAGAGTGTCAGAGAGTGATAGAGAGTGTCTGAGAGTGTCAGAGAGTGACAGAGCGTGTCTGAGAGTGTCTGAGAGTGTCAGAGATTGTCAGAGTGTGTCAGAGAGTGATAGAGAGTATAGAGAGTGTCTGAGAGTGCCTGAGAGTGTCAGAGTGTGTCCGAGCATGCCAGTGAGTGAAAGAGAGTGCCAGAGAGTGATAGAGAGTATCTGAGAGCGTCAGAATGTGATAGAGAGTGTCAGAGAGTGATAGAGAGTGTCAGAGAGTGTCAGAGATTGTCAGAGTGTGCCAGAGAGTGATAGAGCGTGATAGAGAGTGCCAGAGAGTTTCTGAGAGTATCGGAGATTGTCAGAGTGTGCCAGAGAGTGATAGAGAGTGATAGAGAGTGCCAGAGAGTTTCTGAGAATGCCTGAGAGAGTCAGTGTGTGTCAGAGAGTGTCTGAGAGTGTCAGAGAGTGATAGAGAGTGATAGCGAGTGTCTGGGAGTGTCAGAGAGTGTCAGAGTGTGTCTGAGAGTGACAGAGAGTGTCTGAGAGTGTCAGAGAGTGATAGAGAGTGTCAAATTGTGTCAGAGAGTGATAGAGAGTGATAGAGAGTGTCAGAGAGTTTCAATGTGTGTCAGAGAGTGTCAGAGAGTGATAGAAAGTGTCAGAGAGTGATAGAGAGTGTCTGAGGGTGTCAGTCAGTGTCAGAGAGTGATGGAGAGTGATAGAGAGTGTCTGACACTGTCAGAGAGTGTCAGAGTGTGTCAGAGAATGTCAGAGAGCGATAGAGTGTGTCAGAGTGTGTCAGAGAGTGTCAGAGAGTTTCAAAGAGTGATAGAGAGTGTCAGAGAGTGTCAGAGTGTGTCAGAGAGTGTCAGAGAGTGTTAGAGAGTGTCAGAGAGTGTGTGAGTGTGTCAGAGAGTTTCAGAGAGTGTCAGAGAGTGAGAGAGAGTGTCTGAGAGTGTCTGAGAGTGACAGAGAGTGTCTGAGAGTGTCTGAGAGTGTCAGCGAGTGATAGAGAGTGTCTGAGAGTGTCTGAGAGTGTCAGCGAGTGATAGAGAGTGATAGAGAGTGTCTGGGAATGCAGAGAGTGTCAGAGAGTGATAGAGATTGATAGAGAGAGTCTGAGAGTGTCAGAGAGTGACAGCGAGTGATCGAGAGTGATAGAGAGTGTCTGAGAATGTCAGAGAGTGTCAGAGAGTGATAGAGATTGATAGAGAGTGTCTGAGAGTGTCAGAGAGTGACAGAGCGTGTCTGAGAGTGTCAGTGAGTGTCAGAGAGTGTTTAGAGCGTGTCTGAGAGTGTCTGAGAGTGTCAGAGATTGTCAGAGTGTGTCAGAGAGTGATAGAGACTGATAGAGAGTGTCTGAGAGTGTCTGTGAGTGTCAGAGTGTGGCAGAGAGTAACAGAGAGGGATAGAGAGTGATAGATAGTGTCTGAGAGTGTCAGAAAGTGTCAGAGAGTGTCAGAGAGTGATAGAGAGTGTCAGAGAGTGTCTGAGAGTGTCAGAGAGTGTCTGAAAGTGTCAGAGAGTGATGGAGAGTGAAAGAGAGTGTCATCGAGAATCTGAGAGTGTTAGGGAGTGATAAGGAGTGTCATAGAGGGATAGAGAGTGAAAGAGAGTGTCTGAGAGTGTCAGAGATTGTCAGACAGTGTCAGAGAGTGATAGAAAGTGTCTGAGACTGTCTGAGATTATCTGAGAGTGTCAGAGTGTGATAGAAAGTGTCAGAGAATGTCTGAGAGATTCAGAGAGTGATAAAAAGTGTCAGAGAGTGTCTGAGAGAGTCAGAGAGTGTCAGAGAGTGTCAGAGAGTAATAGAGAGTGTCCGAGAGAGTCAGAGTGTGATAGAGAGTGATAGCTTGTGATCGAGAGTGTCTTTGAGTGTCAGAGAGTGTCAGAGAGTGATAGAGAATGTCAGAGAGTGATCAAGAGTGTCTGAGAGTGTCTGTGAGTGACAGAGAATGTCAGAGAATGTCAGAGAGTGTCAGAGAGTGTCAGAGTGTGGCAGAGAGTAACAGAGAGGGATAGAGAGTGATAGAGAGTGTCTGAGAGTGTCAGAAAGTGTCAGAGTGTGTCAGAGAGTGATAGAGATTGATAGAGAGTGTCTGAGAGTGTCAGAGTGTGTCAGAGAGTGTCAGAGAGTGATAGAAAGTGTCAGAGAGTGATAGAGAGTGTCTGAGGGTGTCAGTCAGTGTCAGAGAGTGATGGAGAGTGATAGAGAGTGTCTGACACTGTCAGAGAGTGTCAGAGTGTGTCAGAGAATGTCAGAGAGCGATAGAGTGTGTCAGAGTGTGTCAGAGAGTGTCAGAGAGTTTCAAAGAGTGATAGAGAGTGCCAGAGAGTGTCAGAGTGTGTCAGAGAGTGTCAGAGAGTGTTAGAGAGTGTCAGAGAGTGTGTGAGTGTGTCAGAGAGTTTCAGAGAGTGTCAGAGAGTGAGAGAGAGTGTCTGAGAGTGTCTGAGAGTGACAGAGAGTGTCTGAGAGTGTCTGAGAGTGTCAGCGAGTGATAGAGAGTGTCTGAGAGTGTCTGAGAGTGTCAGCGAGTGATAGAGAGTGATAGAGAGTGTCTGGGAATGCAGAGAGTGTCAGAGAGTGATAGAGATTGATAGAGAGAGTCTGAGAGTGTCAGAGAGTGACAGCGAGTGATCGAGAGTGATAGAGAGTGTCTGAGAATGTCAGAGAGTGTCAGAGAGTGATAGAGATTGATAGAGAGTGTCTGAGAGTGTCAGAGAGTGACAGAGCGTGTCTGAGAGTGTCAGTGAGTGTCAGAGAGTGTTTAGAGAGTGTCTGAGAGTGTCTGAGAGTGTCAGAGATTGTCAGAGTGTGTCAGAGAGTGATAGAGACTGATAGAGAGTGTCTGAGAGTGTCTGTGAGTGTCAGAGTGTGGCAGAGAGTAACAGAGAGGGATAGAGAGTGATAGATAGTGTCTGAGAGTGTCAGAAAGTGTCAGAGAGTGTCAGAGAGTGATAGAGAGTGTCAGAGAGTGTCTGAGAGTGTCAGAGAGTGTCTGAAAGTGTCAGAGAGTGATGGAGAGTGAAAGAGAGTGTCATCGAGAATCTGAGAGTGTTAGGGAGTGATAGGGAGCGTCATAGAGGGATAGAGAGTGAAAGAGAGTGTCTGAGAGTGTCAGAGATTGTCAGACAGTGTCAGAGAGTGATAGAAAGTGTCTGAGACTGTCTGAGATTATCTGAGAGTGTCAGAGTGTGAAAGAAAGTGTCAGAGAATGTCTGAGAGATTCAGAGAGTGATAAAAAGTGTCAGAGAGTGTCTGAGAGAGTCAGAGAGTGTCAGAGAGTGTCAGAGAGTAATAGAGAGTGTCCGAGAGAGTCAGAGTGTGATAGAGAGTGATAGCTTGTGATCGAGAGTGTCTTTGAGTGTCAGAGAGTGTCAGAGCGTGATAGAGAATGTCAGAGAGTGATCAAGAGTGTCTGAGAGTGTCTGTGAGTGACAGAGAATGTCAGAGAATGTCAGAGAGTGTCAGAGAGTGTCAGAGTGTGGCAGAGAGTAACAGAGAGGGATAGAGAGTGATAGAGAGTGTCTGAGAGTGTCAGAAAGTGTCAGAGTGTGTCAGAGAGTGATAGAGATTGATAGAGAGTGTCTGAGAGTGTCAGAGTGTGTCAGAGAGTGTCAGAGAGTGACAGAGAGTGTCAGTGAGTGATTGAGAGTGTCTGAGAGTGTCAGAGATTGGTAGAGAGTATCTGAGAGTGTCAGAGAGTGATAAAGAGTGTCAGAAAGTGATAGAACGTGTCAGAGATTGTGAGAGTGTGTCAGAAAATGTCAGAGTGTGTCAGAGAGTAACAGAGAGTGATAGAGATTGTCAGAGAGTGTCAGAGACTGTCAGAGTGTGTCAGAGTGTGTCAGAGTTTGAAAGAGAGTGAGAGAGAGTGTCTGAGTGTGTCAGAAAGTGTCAGAGTGTGTCAGAGAGTGTCAGAGAGTGATAGAGACTGTCTGAGAGTGTCAGAGAGTGTCAGAGAGTGATAGAGAGTGTCTGAGAGTGTCAGAGAGTGTCTGAGAGTGTCAGAGAGTGATAGAAAGTGTCTGAGAGTGTCTGAGAGCGTCAGAGAGTGTCAAACAGTGTCAGAGAGTGATAGAAAGTGACAGAGAGTGTCTGTGTGTGTCAGAGAGTGTCAGAGAGTGATAGAGAATGTCAGAGTGATCGAGAGTGTCTGAGAGTGTCTGTGAGTGACAGAGGGTGTCAGAGAGTGTCAAACAGTGTCAGAGAGTGATAGAAAGTGACAGAGAGTGTCTGAGAGTGTCAGAGAGTGATAGAAAGTGACAGAGAGTGTCTGAGAGTGTCAGAGAGAGTCAGAGAGTGTCTGAGAGTGTCTGAGAGTGTCAGAGAGTGTCAGAGAGTGATAGACAGTGCCTGAGAATGATAGAGAGTTTCAGAGAGTGTCAGAGAGTGACAGAGAGTGGTAGAGAATGGTAGAGAATGTCAGAGAGTGACAGAGTGTCATTGAGTGTCAGAGAGTGATAGAGAGTGCCTGAGAGTGATAGAGAGTGACATGGAGTGATAGAGAGTGTCAGAGAGTGATAGAGTGTCAGAAAGTGATAGAAAGTGTCAGAGAATGTCAGAGTGTGTCAGAGAATGTCAGAAAATGTCAGAGTGTGTCAGAGAGCAACAGAGAGTGATAGAGAGTGTCAGAGAGTGTCAGAGACTGTCAGAGTGTGTCAGAGAGTGATAGAGAGTGTCAGAGAGTGATAGACAGTGTCTGAGAGTGTCAGAGAGTGATAGATAGTGTCTGAGAGTTTCAGAGAATGTCAGAGAGTGATAGAGAGTGTCTAAGAGTGATAGAGAGTGTCTGAGAGCATCAGAGAGTGACAGAGAGTGATAGAGAGTGTCAGAGAGTGTCAGAGAGTGTCAGCGAGTGATAGAGAGTGATAGAGAGTGAAAGAGAGTGTCTGAGTGTGTCAGATTGTGTCAGAGAGTGTCAGAGAGTGTCTGAGAGTGTCAGAGAGTGATAGAGAGTGTCAGAGATCGTCAGAGAGTGTTAGAGAGTGATAGAGAGTGTCTGAGACAGTCAGAGTGTGTCAGAGAGTGATAGAGAGTGATAGAGAGTTTCAGAGAGTTTCATAGAATGATAGATTGTGTCAGAGAGCAACAGAGAGTGATAGAGAGTGATAGAGAGTGTCAGAGAGTGTCAGAGACTGTCAGAGTGTGTCAGAGAGTGATAGAGAGTGTCAGAGAGTGATAGGGAGTGATAGGGAGTGTCTGAGAGTGTCAGAGAGTGATAGATAGTGTCTGAGAGTTTCAGAGAATGTCAGAGAGTGATAGAGAGTGTCTGAGAGTGATAGAGAGTGTCTGAGAGCGTCAGAGAGTGACAGAGAGTGATAGAGAGTGTCAGAGAGTGTCAGCGAGTGATAGAGTGATAGAGAGTGAAAGAGAGTGTCTGAGAGTGTCTGAGAGTGTCAGAGAGTGATAGAGAGTGTCAGAGATTGTCAGAGAGTGTTAGAGAGTGATAGAGATTGTCTGAGACAGTCAGAGTGTGTCAGAGAGTGATAGAGAGTGATAGAGAGTTTCAGAGAGTTTCATAGAATGATAGATTGTGTCAGAGAGTGTCAGAGAGTGATATAGAGTGATAGAGAGTGTCTGAGTGTCACCGAGAGTCTGAGAGTGTCAGAAAGTGTCTGAGAGTGTCAGAGAGTGTCAGAGAGTGTCAGAGAGTGATGGAGAGTGTCAGAGAGTGTCAGAGAGAGTCAGAGTGTGCCAGAGAGTGATAGAGAGTGTCAGAGAGTTTCATAGAGTGATAGATAGTGACAGAGAGTGTCAGAGAGTGATATAGAGTGATAGAGAGTGGCTGATAGTGTCTGAGAGAGTCTGAGAGTGTCAGAGAGTATCTGAGAGTGTCAGAGAGTGTCTGACAGTGTCAGAGAGTGATGGAGATTGAAAGAGACTGTCTGAGATTAGCTGAGAGTTTCTTAGAGTGTCAGAGTGTGATAGAAAGTGACAGAGAGTGTCTGAGAGTGTCTGAGACAGTCAGAGTGTGTCAGAGAGTGATAGAGAGTGATAGAGAGTTTCAGAGAGTTTCATAGAATGATAGATTGTGTCAGAGAGCAACAGAGAGTGATAGAGAGTGATAGAGAGTGTCAGAGAGTGTCAGAGACTGTCAGAGTGTGTCAGAGAGTGATAGAGAGTGTCAGAGAGTGATAGGGAGTGATAGGGAGTGTCTGAGAGTGTCAGAGAGTGATAGATAGTGTCTGAGAGTTTCAGAGAATGTCAGAGAGTGATAGAGAGTGTCTGAGAGTGATAGAGAGTGTCTGAGAGCGTCAGAGAGTGACAGAGAGTGATAGAGAGTGTCAGAGAGTGTCAGCGAGTGATAGAGTGATAGAGAGTGAAAGAGAGTGTCTGAGAGTGTCTGAGAGTGTCAGAGAGTGATAGAGAGTGTCAGAGATTGTCAGAGAGTGTTAGAGAGTGATAGAGATTGTCTGAGACAGTCAGAGTGTGTCAGAGAGTGATAGAGAGTGATAGAGAGTTTCAGAGAGTTTCATAGAATGATAGATTGTGTCAGAGAGTGTCAGAGAGTGATATAGAGTGATAGAGAGTGTCTGAGTGTCACCGAGAGTCTGAGAGTGTCAGAAAGTGTCTGAGAGTGTCAGAGAGTGTCAGAGAGTGTCAGAGAGTGATGGAGAGTGTCAGAGAGTGTCAGAGAGAGTCAGAGTGTGCCAGAGAGTGATAGAGAGTGTCAGAGAGTTTCATAGAGTGATAGATAGTGACAGAGAGTGTCAGAGAGTGATATAGAGTGATAGAGAGTGGCTGATAGTGTCTGAGAGAGTCTGAGAGTGTCAGAGAGTATCTGAGAGTGTCAGAGAGTGTCTGACAGTGTCAGAGAGTGATGGAGATTGAAAGAGACTGTCTGAGATTAGCTGAGAGTTTCTTAGAGTGTCAGAGTGTGATAGAAAGTGTCAGAGAGTGTCTGAGAGATTCAGAGAGTGATAGAGAGTGTCTGAGAGAGTCTGAGAGTGTCAGAGTGTGTCAGAGAGTGTCTGAGAGTGATGGAGAGTGAAAGAGATTGTCATAGACAATCTGATAGTGTTAGGGAGTGATAGGGAGTGTCATAGAGGGATAGAGAGTGAAAGTGAGTGTCTGAGAGTGTCTGAGATTGTCAGACAGTGTCAGAGAGTGATAGAAAGTGTCTGAGACTGTCTGAGAGTCTCTGAGAGTGTCAGCGAGTGATAGAAAGTGTCAGAGATTGTCTGAGAGTGTCAGCGAGCGATAGAAAGTGTCAGAGAGTGTCAGAGAGTGATAGAGAGTGATAGAGAGTGTCTGAGTGTGTCAGAGTGTGTCAGACAGCGTCCGAGAGTGATAGAGAGTGTCAGAGAGTGGTAGAGAGTGTCTGAGAGTGTCAGAGAGTGATAGAGAGTGTCTGAGAGTGTCAGAGAGTGTCAGAGAGTGATAGAGAGTGTCTGAGAGTGTCTGAGACAGTCAGAGTGTGTCAGAGAGTGATAGAGAGTGATAGAGAGTGTGTGAGAGTGTCAGAGAGTTTCATAGAGTGTTAAATAGTATCAGAGAGTGTCAGAGAGTGATATAGAGTGATAGAGAGCGTCTGAGAGTCTCCGATAGTCTGAGAGTGTCAGAAAGTGTCTGAGAGTGTCAGGGAGTGTCTGAAAGTGTCAGAGAGTGTCTGAAAGTTTCAGAGAGTCATAGAGAGTGTCAGAGAGTGTCAGAGAGTGATGGAGAGTGTCAGAGAGTGATGGAGAGTGTCAGAGAGTGTCAGGAGGTGTCAGAGTGTATCAGAGAGTGTCAGAGTGTATCAGAGAGTGTCAGAGAGTGTCAGAGATTGATAGAGAGTGGTAGAGAGTGTCTGAGAGTGTCGGAAAGTGTCAGAGAGTGTCAGAGAGTGATGGAGAGTGTCAGAGAGTGTCAGAGAGAGTCAGAGTGTGCCAGAGAGTGATAGAGAGTGTCAGAGAGTTTCATAGAGTGATAGATAGTGACAGAGAGTGACAGAGAGTGATATAGAGTGATAGAGGGTGTCTGATAGTGTCTGAGAGAGTCTGAGAGTGTCAGAGAGTATCTGAGAGTGTCAGAGAGTGTCTGACAGTGTCAGAGAGTGATGGAGATTGAAAGAGACTGTCTGAGATTATCTGAGAGTTTCAGAGAGTGTCAGAGTGTGATAGAAAGTGTCAGAGAGTGTCTGAGAGATTCAGAGAGTGATAGAGAGTGATAGAGAGTGTCTGAGAGTGTCAGAGAGTGTCTGAGAGTATCTGTGAGTGATGGAGAGTGCAAGAGATTGTCATAGAGAATCTGAGAGTGTTAGGGAGTGATAGGGAGTGTCATAGAGAGATAGAGAGTGAAAGTGAGTGTCTGAGAGTGTCAGAGATTGTCAGACAGTGTCAGAGAGTGATAGAAAGTGTCTGAGACTGTCTGAGAGTCTCTGAGAGTGTCAGCGAGTGATAGAAAGTGTCAGAGAGTGTCTGAGAGTGTCAGAGAGTGATAGAAAGTGTCTGAGAGTGTCTGAGAGTGTCAGAGAGTTTCAAACAGTGTCAGAGAGTGATAGAAAGTGACAGAGAGTGTCTGAGAGTGTCAGAGAGTGACAGAAAGTGTCAGAGAGGGTCTGAGCGGGTCTGAGAGAGTCAGAGAGGGTCTGAGAGTGTCAGAGTGTGGCAGAGAGTAACAGAGAGGGATAGAGAGTGATAGAGAGTTTCTGAGAGTGTCAGAAAGTGTCAGAGTGTGTCAGAGAGTGATAGAGATTGATAGAGAGTGTCTGAGAGTGTCAGAGTGTGTCAGAGAGTGTCAGAGAGTGACAGAGAGTGTCAGTGAGTGATTGAGAGTGTCTGAGAGTGTCAGAGATTGGTAGAGAGTGTCTGAGAGTGTCAGAGAGTGATAAAGAGTGTCAGAAAGTGATAGAAAGTGTCAGAGATTGTGAGAGTGTGTCAGAAAATGTCAGAGTGTGTCAGAGAGTAACAAAGAGTGATAGAGAGTGTCAGAGAGTGTCAGAGACTGTCAGAGTGTGTCAGAGTGTGTCAGGGTTTGAAAGAGAGTGAGAGAGAGTGTCTGAGAGTGTCAGAAAGTGTCAGAGTGTGTCAGAGAGTGTCAGAGAGTGATAGAGAATGTCAGAGAGTGATAGAGAGTGTCAGAGAGTGATAGAGACTGTCTGAGAGTGTCAGAGAGTGTCAGAGAGTGATAGAGAGTGTCTGAGAGTGTCAGAGAGTGTCTGAGAGTGTCAGAGAGTGATAGAAAGTGTCTGAGAGTGTCTGAGAGCTTCAGAGAGTGTCAAACAGTGTCAGAGAGTGATAGAAAGTGACAGAGAGTGTCTGAGAGTGTCAGAGAGTGATAGAAAGTGTCAGCGAGTGTCTGAGAGGGTCTGAGAGAGTCAGAGAGTGTCTGAGTGTGTCAGAGAGTGTCAGAGAGTGATAGAGAATGTCAGAGAGTGATCGAGAGTGTCTGAGAGTGTCTGTGAGTGACAGAGTGTGTCAGAGAGTGATAGAGAGTTTCAGAGATTGTCAGAGTGTTTCAGAGAATGTCAGAGAGTGTCAGAGAGTGTCAGAGTGTGGCAGAGAGTAACAGAGAGTGATAGAGAGTGTCAGAGAGTGTCAGAGACTGTCAGAGTGTGTCAGAGTTTGAAAGAGAGTGACAGAGTGTCTGAGAGTGTCAGAAAGTGTCAGAGTGAGTCAGAGAGTGATAGAGAGTGATAGAGGGTGTCAGAGAGTGATAGAGAGTGTCAGAGAGTGATAGAGACTGTCTGAGAGTGTCAGAGAGTGTCAGAGAGTGATAGAGAGTGTCAGAGAGTGATAGAGACTGTCTGAGAGTGTCAGAGAGTGTCAGAGAGTGATAGAGAGTGTCTGAGTGTGTCAGAGAGTGATAGAGTGTGTCAGAGAGTGATAGAAAGTGTCTGAGACTGTCTGAGAGTCTCTGAGAGTGTCAGCGAGTGATAGAATGTGTCAGATAGTGTCTGAGAGTGTCAGAGAGTGATAGAAAGTGTCTGAGAGTGTCTCAGAGTGTCAGAGAGTGATAGAAAGTGACAGAGAGTGTCTGAGATTTTCAGAGAGAGTCAGAGAGTGTCTGAGAGTGTCTGAGAGTGTCAGAGAGTGTCAGAGAGTGATAGACAGTGCCTGAGAATGATAGAGAGTTTCAGAGAGTGTCAGAGAGTGACAGAGTGGTAGAGAATGGTAGAGAATGTCAGAGAGTGACAGAGTGTCATTGAGTGTCAGAGAGTGATAGAGAGTGCCTGAGAGTGATAGAGAGTGACATGGAGTGATAGAGAGTGTCAGAGAGTGATAGAGTGTCAGAAAGTGATAGAAAGTGTCAGAGAATGTCAGAGTGTGTCAGAGAATGTCAGAAAATGCCAGAGTGTGTCAGAGAGCAACAGAGAGTGATAGAGAGTGATAGAGAGTGTCAGAGAGTGTCAGAGACTGTCAGAGTGTGTCAGAGAGTGATAGAGAGTGTCAGAGAGTGATAGAGAGTGTCTGAGACAGTCAGAGTGTGTCAGAGAGTGATAGAGAGTGATAGAGAGTTTCAGAGAGTTTCATAGAATGATAGATTGTGTCAGAGAGCAACAGAGAGTGATAGAGAGTGATAGAGAGTGTCAGAGAGTGTCAGAGAGTGTCAGAGACTGTCAGAGTGTGTCAGAGAGTGATAGAGAGTGTCAGAGAGTGATAGAGAGTGTATGAGAGTGTCAGAGAGTGATAGATAGTGTCTGAGAGTTTCAGAGAATGTCAGACAGTGATAGTGAGTGTCTGAGAGTGATAGAGAGTGTCTGAGAGCGTCAGAGAGTGACAGAGAGTGATAGAGAGTGTCAGAGAGTGTCAGAGAGTGTCAGCGAGTGATAGAGAGTGATAGAGAGTGAAGGAGAGTGTCTGAGTGTGTCAGAGTGTGTCAGAGAGTGTCAGAGAGTGTCTGAGAGTGTCAGAGAGTGATAGAGAGTGTCAGAGATTGTCAGAGAGTGTTAGAGAGTGATAGAGAGTGTCTGGGAATGCAGAGAGTGTCAGAGAGTGATAGAGATTGATAGAGAGAGTCTGAGAGTGTCAGAGAGTGACAGCGAGTGATCGAGAGTGATAGAGAGTGTCTGAGAATGTCAGAGAGTGTCAGAGAGTGATAGAGATTGATAGAGAGTGTCTGAGAGTGTCAGAGAGTGACAGAGCGTGTCTGACAGTGTCAGTGAGTGTCAGAGAGTGTTTAGAGAGTGTCTGAGAGTGTCTGAGAGTGTCAGAGATTGTCAGAGTGTGTCAGAGAGTGATAGAGACTGATAGAGAGTGTCTGAGAGTGTCTGTGAGTGTCAGAGTGTGGCAGAGAGTAACAGAGAGGGATAGAGAGTGATAGATAGTGTGTGAGAGTGTCAGAAAGTGTCAGAGAGTGTCGGTGAGTGATAGAGAGTGTCAGAGAGTGTCTGAGAGTGTCAGAGAGTGTCTGAAAGTGTCAGAGAGTGATGGAGAGTGAAAGAGAGTGTCATCGAGAATCTGAGAGTGTTAGGGAGTGATAGGGAGTGTCATAGAGGGATAGAGAGTGAAAGAGAGTGTCTGAGAGTGTCAGATATTGTCAGACAGTGTCAGAGAGTGATATAAAGTGTCTGAGACTGTCTGAGATTATCTGAGAGTGTCAGAGTGTGATAGAAAGTGTCAGAGAATGTCTGAGAGATTCAGAGAGTGATAAAAAGTGTCGGAGAGTGTCTGAGAGAGTCAGAGGGTGTCAGAGAGTGTCAGAGAGTAATAGTGAGTGTCCGAGAGAGTCAGAGTGTGATAGAGAGTGATAGCTTGTGATCGAGAGTGTCTTTGAGTGTCAGAGAGTGTCAGAGAGTGATAGAGAATGTCAGAGAGTGATCAAGAGTGTCTGAGAGTGTCTGTGAGTGACAGAGAATGTCAGAGAGTGTCAGAGAGTGTCAGAGTGTGGCAGAGAGTAACAGAGAGGGATAGAGAGTGATAGAGAGTGTCTGAGAGTGTCAGAAAGTGTCAGAGTGTGTCAGAGAGTGATAGAGATTGATAGAGAGTGTCTGAGAGTGTCAGAGTGTGTCAGAGAGTGTCAGAGAGTGACAGAGAGTGTCAGTGAGTGATTGAGAGTGTCTGAGAGTGTCAGAGATTGGTAGAGAGTGTCTGAGAGTGATGGAGAGTGATAAAGAGTGTCAGAAAGTGATAGAAAGTGTCAGAGATTGTGAGAGTGTGTCAGAAAATGTCAGAGTGTGTCAGAGAGTAACAGAGAGTGATAGAGAGTGTCAGAGATTGTCAGAGACTGTCAGAGTGTGTCAGGGTTTG
The DNA here is from genome assembly GCF_036365525.1 of Heterodontus francisci. NCBI lineage: Eukaryota > Metazoa > Chordata > Chondrichthyes > Heterodontiformes > Heterodontidae > Heterodontus > Heterodontus francisci. Next base: position 1,963,937 of record NW_027141280.1, read on the forward strand.
AAAGAGAGTGAGAGAGAGTGTCTGAGAGTGTCAGAAAGTGTCAGAGTGTGTCAGAGAGTGTCAGAGAGTGATAGAGAGTGTCAGAGAGTGATAGAGAGTGTCAGAGAGTGATAGAGACTGTCTGAGAGTGTCAGAGAGTGTCAGAGAGTGTCTGAGAGTGTCAGAGAGTGATAGAAAGTGTCTGAGAGTGTCTGAGAGCGTCAGAGAGTGTCAAACAGTGTCAGAGAGTGATAGAAAGTGTCTGAGAGTGTCTGAGAGCGTCAGAGAGTGTCAAACAGTGTCAGAGAGTGATAGAAAGTGACAGAGAGTGTCTGTGTGTGTCAGAGAGTGTCAGAGAGTGATAGAGAATGTCACAGAGTGATCGAGAGTGTCTGAGAGTGTCCGTGAGTGACAGAGGGTGTCAGAGAGTTATAGAGAGTTTCAGAGATTGTCAGAGTGTTTCAGAGAATGTCAGAGAGTGTCAGAGTGTGGCAGAGAGTAACAGAGAGTGATAGAGAGTGTCAGAGAGTGTCAGAGACTGTCAGAGTGTGTCAGAGTTTGAAAGAGAGTGACAGAGTGTCTGAGAGTGTCAGAAAGTGTCAGAGTGAGTCAGAGAGTGATAGAGAGTGATAGAGGGTGTCAGAGAGTGATAGAGAGTGTCAGAGAGTGATGGAGAGTGTCAGAGAGTGATAGAGACTGTCTGAGAGTGTCAGAGAGTGTCAGAGAGTGATAGAGAGTGTCTGAGTGTGTCAGAGAGTGATAGAGTGTGTCAGAGAGTGATAGAAAGTGTCTGAGACTGTCTGAGAGTCTCTGAGAGTGTCAGCGAGTGATAGAATGTGTCAGATAGTGTCTGAGAGTGTCAGAGAGTGATAGAAAGTGTCTGAGAGTGTCTCAGAGTGATACAGAGTGTCTGAGAGTGTCAGAGAGTGATAGAGAGTGTCAAATTGTGTCAGAGAGTGATAGAGAGTGATAGAGAGTGTCAGAGACTTTCAGAGTGTGTCAGAGAGTGTCAGAGAGTGATAGAAAGTGTCAGAGAGTGTTAGACAGTGTCTGAGAGTGTCTGAGAGTGTCAGAGAGTGTCAGAGTGTGTCAGAGAATGTCAGAGAGCGATAGAGTGTGTCAGAGTGTGTCAGAAGGTGTCAGAGAGGTTCCGAGAGTGATAGAGAATGTCAGAGAGTGTCAGAGAGTGTTAGAGAGTGTTAGAGAGTGTTAGAGAGTCTCAGAGAGTGTGTGAGTGTGTCAGAGAGTTTCAGAGATTGTCAGAGAGTGAGAAAGAGTGTCTGAGAGTGTCTGAGTGTGACAGAGAGTGTCTGATAGTTTCAGTGAGTGTCAGAGAGTGACAGAGAGTGTCTGAGTGTGTCTGAGAGTGTCAGCGAGTGTTAAAGAGTGATAGAGAGTGTCTGAGAGTGTCTGAGAGTGTCAGCAAGTGATAGAGAGTGATAGAGAGTGTCTGAGAATGTCAGAGAGTGTCAGAGAGTGATAGAGAGTGATAGAGAGTGTCTGAGAGTGTCAGAGAGTGACAGAGCGTGTCTGAGAGTGTCTGAGAGTGTCAGAGATTGTCAGAGTGTGTCAGAGAGTGATAGAGAGTATAGAGAGTGTCTGAGAGTGCCTGAGAGTGTCAGAGTGTGTCCGAGCATGCCAGTGAGTGAATGAGAGTGTCAGAGAGTGATAGAGAGTGTCTGAGAGCGTCAGAATGTGATAGAGAGTGTCAGAGAGTGATAGAGAGCGTCAGAGAGTGTCAGAGATTGTCAGAGCGTGCCAGAGAGTGATAGAGCGTGATAGAGAGTGCCAGAGAGTTTCTGAGAGTATCAGAGATTGTCAGAGTGTGCCAGAGAGTGATAGAGAGTGATAGAGAGTGCCAGAGAGTTTCTGAGAATGCCTGAGAGAGTCAGTGTGTGTCAGAGAGTGTCTGAGAGTGTCTGAGAGTGTCAGAGAGTGATAGAGAGTGATAGCGAGTGTCTGGGAGTGTCAGAGAGTGTCAGAGTGTGTCTGAGAGTGACAGAGAGTGTCTGAGAGTGTCAGAGAGTGATAGAGAGTGTCAAATTGTGTCAGAGAGTGATAGAGAGTGATAGAGAGTGTCAGAGAGTTTCAATGTGTGTCAGAGAGTGTCAGAGAGTGATAGAAAGTGTCAGAGAGTGATATAGAGTGTCTGAAAGTGTCTGAGAGTGACAGAGAGTGTCTGAGGGTGTCAGTCAGTGTCAGAGAGTGATGGAGAGTGATAGAGAGTGTCTGACACTGTCAGAGAGTGTCAGAGTGTGTCAGAGAATGTCAGAGAGCGATAGAGTGTGTCAGAGTGTGTCAGAGAGTGTCAGAGAGTTTCAAAGAGTGATAGAGAGTGTCAGAGAGTGTCAGAGTGTGTCAGAGAGTGTCAGAGAGTGTTAGAGAGTGTCAGAGAGTGTGTGAGTGTGTCAGAGAGTTTCAGAGAGTGTCAGAGAGTGAGAGAGAGTGTCTGAGAGTGTCTGAGAGTGACAGAGAGTGTCTGAGAGTTTCAGTGAGTGACAGAGAGTGTCTGAGAGTGTCTGAGAGTGTCAGCGAGTGATAGAGAGTGTCTGAGAGTGTCTGAGAGTGTCAGCGAGTGATAGAGAGTGATAGAGAGTGTCTGGGAATGCAGAGAGTGTCAGAGAGTGATAGAGATTGATAGAGAGAGTCTGAGAGTGTCAGAGAGTGACAGCGAGTGATCGAGAGTGATAGAGAGTGTCTGAGAATGTCAGAGAGTGTCAGAGAGTGATAGAGATTGATAGAGAGTGTCTGAGAGTGTCAGAGAGTGGCAGAGCGTGTCTGAGAGTGTCAGAGAGTGTCAGAGAGTGTTTAGAGAGTGTCTGAGAGTGTCTGAGAGTGTCAGAGATTGTCAGAGTGTGTCAGAGAGTGATAGAGACTGATAGAGAGTGTCTGAGAGTGTCCGTGAGTGTCAGAGTGTGGCAGAGAGAAACAGAGAGGGATAGAGAGTGATAGATAGTGTCTGAGAGTGTCAGAAAGTGTCAGAGAGTGTCGGAGAGTGATAGAGATTGATAGAGAGTGTCTGAGAGTGTCAGAGAGTGTCTGAAAGTGTCAGAGAGTGATGGAGAGTGAAAGAGAGTGTCATCGAGAATCTGAGAGTGTTAGGGAGTGATAGGGAGTGTCATAGAGGGATAGAGAGTGAAAGAGAGTGTCTGAGAGTGTCAGAGATTGTCAGACAGTGTCAGAGTGTGATAGAAAGTGTCAGAGAATGTCTGAGAGATTCAGAGAGTGATAAAAAGTGTCAGAGAGTGTCTGAGAGAGTCAGAGAGTGTCAGAGAGTGTCAGAGAGTAATAGAGAGTGTCCGAGAGAGTCAGAGTGTGATAGAGAGTGATAGCTTGTGATCGAGAGTGTCTTTGAGTGTCAGAGAGTGTCAGAGAGTGATAGAGAATGTCAGAGAGTGATCAAGAGTGTCTGAGAGTGTCTGTGAGTGACAGAGAATGTCAGAGAGTGTCAGAGTGTGGCAGAGAGTAACAGAGAGGGATAGAGAGTGATAGAGAGTTTCTGAGAGTGTCAGAAAGTGTCAGAGTGTGTCAGAGAGTGATAGAGATTGATAGAGAGTGTCTGAGAGTGTCAGAGTGTGTCAGAGAGTGACAGAGAATGTCAGTGATTGATTGAGAGTGTCTGAGAGTGTCAGAGATTGGTAGAGAGTGTCTGAGAGTGTCAGAGAGTGATAAAGAGTGTCAGAAAGTGATAGAAAGTGTCAGAGATTGTGAGAGTGTGTCAGAAAATGTCAGAGTGTGTCAGAGAGTAACAGAGAGTGATAGAGAGTGTCAGAGAGTGTCAGAGACTGTCAGAGTGTGTCAGAGTGTGTCAGGGTTTGAAAGAGAGTGAGAGAGAGTGTCTGAGAGTGTCAGAAAGTGTCAGAGTGTGTCAGAGAGTGTCAGAGAGTGATAGAGAGTGTCAGAGAGTGATAGAGAGTGTCAGAGAGTGATAGAGACTGTCTGAGAGTGTCAGAGAGTGTCAGAGAGTGATAGAGAGTGTCTGAGAGTGTCAGAGAGTGTCTGAGAGTGTCAGAGAGTGATAGAAAGTGTCTGAGAGTGTCTGAGAGCTTCAGAGAGTGTCAAACAGTGTCAGAGAGTGATAGAAAGTGTCAGCGAGTGTCTGAGAGGGTCTGAGAGAGTCAGAGAGTGTCTGAGTGTGTCAGAGAGTGTCAGAGAGTGATAGAGAATGTCAGAGAGTGATCGAGAGTGTCTGAGAGTGTCTGTGAGTGACAGAGTGTGTCAGAGAGTGATAGAGAGTTTCAGAGATTGTCAGAGTGTTTCAGAGAATGTCAGAGAGTGTCAGAGAGTGTCAGAGTGTGGCAGAGAGTAACAGAGAGTGATAGAGAGTGTCAGAGAGTGTCAGAGACTGTCAGAGTGTGTCAGAGTTTGAAAGAGAGTGACAGAGTGTCTGAGAGTGTCAGAAAGTGTCAGAGTGAGTCAGAGAGTGATAGAGAGTGATAGAGGGTGTCAGAGAGTGATAGAGAGTGTCAGAGAGTGATAGAGAGTGTCAGAGAGTGATAGAGACTGTCTGAGAGTGTCAGAGAGTGTCAGAGAGTGATAGAGAGTGTCAGAGAGTGATAGAGACTGTCTGAGAGTGTCAGAGAGTGTCAGAGAGTGATAGAGAGTGTCTGAGTGTGTCAGAGAGTGATAGAGTGTGTCAGAGAGTGATAGAAAGTGTCTGAGACTGTCTGAGAGTCTCTGAGAGTGTCAGCGTGTGATAGAATGTGTCAGATAGTGTCTGAGAGTGTCAGAGAGTGATATAAAGTGTCTGAGAGTGTCTCAGAGTGTCAGAGAGTGTTAAACAGTGTCAGAGAGTGATAGAAAGTGACAGAGAGTGTCTGAGAGTGTCAGAGAGTGATAGAAAGTGACAGAGAGTGTCTGAGATTGTCAGAGAGAGTCAGAGAGTGTCTGAGAGTGTCTGAGAGTGTCAGAGAGTGTCAGAGAGTGATAGACAGTGCCTGAGAATGATAGAGATTTTCAGAGAGTGTCAGAGAGTGACAGAGTGGTAGAGAATGGTAGAGAATGTCAGAGAGTGACAGAGTGTCATTGAGTGTCAGAGAGTGATAGAGAGTGCCTGAGAGTGATAGAGTGTCAGAAAGTGATAGAAAGTGTCAGAGAATGTCAGAGTGTGTCAGAGAATGTCAGAAAATGTCAGAGTGTGTCAGAGAGCAACAGAGAGTGATAGAGAGTGATAGAGAGTGTCAGAGAGTGTCAGAGACTGTCAGAGTGTGTCAGAGAGTGATAGAGAGTGTCAGAGAGTGATAGAGAGTGTCTGAGAGTGTCAGAGAGTGATAGATAGTGTCTGAGAGTTTCAGAGAATGTCAGAGAGTGATAGAGAGTGTCTGAGAGTGTCAGCGAGTGATAGAGAGTGATAGAGAGTGAAAGAGAGTGTCTGAGTGTGTCAGAGTGTGTCAGAGAGTGTCAGAGAGTGTCTGAGAGTTTCAGAGAGTGTTGGAGAGTGTCAGAGATTGTCAGAGAGTGTTAGAGAGTGATAGAGAGTGTCTGAGACAGTCAGAGTGTGTCAGAGAGTGATAGAGAGTGATAGAGAGTTTCAGAGAGTTTCATAGAATGATAGATTGTGTCAGAGAGCAACAGAGAGTGATAGAGAGTGATAGAGAGTGTCAGAGAGTGTCAGAGAGTGTCAGAGACTGTCAGAGTGTTTCAGAGAGTGATAGAGAGTGTCAGAGAGTGATAGAGAGTGTATGAGAGTGTCAGAGAGTGATAGATAGTGTCTGAGAGTTTCAGAGAATGTCAGAGAGTGATAGAGAGTGTCTGAGAGCGTCAGAGAGTGACAGAGAGTGATAGAGAGTGTCAGAGAGTGTCAGAGAGTGTCAGCGAGTGATAGAGAGTGATAGAGAGTGAAGGAGAGTGTCTGAGTGTGTCAGAGTGTGTCAGAGAGTGTCAGAGAGTGTCTGAGAGTGTCAGAGAGTGATAGAGAGTGTCAGAGATTGTCAGAGAGTGTTAGAGAGTGATAGAGAGTGTCTGGGAATGCAGAGAGTGTCAGAGAGTGAAAGAGATTGATAGAGAGAGTCTGAGAGTGTCAGAGAGTGATAGAGAGTGTCTGAGAGTGTCTGAGAGTGTCAGCGAGTGATAGAGAGTGATAGAGAGTGTCTGGGAATGCAGAGAGTGTCAGAGAGTGATAGAGATTGATAGAGAGTGTCTGAGAGTGTCGGAGAGTGACAGCGAGTGATCAAGAGTGATAGAGAGTGTCTGAGAATGTCAGAGAGTGTCAGAGAGTGCTAGAGATTGATAGAGAGTGTCTGAGAGTGTCAGAGAGTGACAGAGCGTGTCTGAGAGTGTCAGTGAGTGTCAGAGAGTGTTTAGAGAGTGTCTGAGAGTGTCTGAGAGTGTCAGAGATTGTCAGAGTGTGTCAGAGAGTGATACAGACTGATAGAGAGTGTCTGAGAGTGTCTGTGAGTGTCAGAGTGTGGCAGAGAGTAACAGAGAGGGATAGAGAGTGATAGATAGTGTCTGAGAGTGTCAGAAAGTTTCAGAGAGTGTCGGAGAGTGATAGAGAGTGTCAGAGAGTGTCTGAGAGTGTCAGAGAGTGTCTGAAAGTGTCAGAGAGTGATGGAGAGTGAAAGAGAGTGTCATCGAGAATCTGAGAGTGTTAGGGAGTGATAGGGAGTGTCATAGAGGGATAGAGAGTGAAAGAGAGTGTCTGAGAGTGTCAGAGATTGTCAGACAGTGTCAGAGAGTGATAGAAAGTGTCTGAGACTGTCTGAGATTATCTGAGAGTGTCAGAGTGTGATAGAAAGTGTCAGAGAATGTCTGAGAGATTCAGAGAGTGATAAAAAGTGTCAGAGAGTGTCTGAGAGAGTCAGAGAGTGTCAGAGAGTGTCAGAGAGTAATAGAGAGTGTCCGAGAGAGTCAGAGTGTGATAGAGAGTGATAGCTTGTGATCGAGAGTGTCTTTGAGTGTCAGAGAGTGTCAGAGAGTGATAGAGAATGTCAGAGAGTGATCAAGAGTGTCTGAGAGTGTCTGTGAGTGACAGAGATTGTCAGAGAGTGTCAGAGAGTGTCAGAGTGTGGCAGAGAGTAACAGAGAGGGATAGAGAGTGATAGAGAGTTTCTGAGTGTGTCAGAAAGTGTCAGAGTGTGTCAGAGAGTGATAGAGATTGATAGAGAGTGTCTGAGAGTGTCAGAGTGTGTCAGAGAGTGTCAGAGAGTGACAGAGAGTGTCAGTGAGTGATTGAGAGAGTCTGAGAGTGTCAGAGATTGGTAGAGAGTGTCTGAGAGTGTCAGAGAGTGATAAAGAGTGTCAGAAAGTGATAGAAAGTGTCAGAGATTGTGAGAGTGTGTCAGAAAATGTCAGAGTGTGTCAGAGAGTAACAGAGAGTGATAGAGAGTGTCAGAGAGTGTCAGAGACTGTCAGAGTGTGTCAGAGTGTGTCAGAGTTTGAAAGAGAGTGAGAGAGAGTGTCTGAGAGTGTCAGAAAGTGTCAGAGTGTGTCAGAGAGTGTCAGAGAGTGATAGAGAGTGTCAGAGAGTGATAGAGAGTGTCAGAGAGTGATAGAGACTGTCTGAGAGTGTCAGAGAGTGTCAGAGAGTGATAGAGAGTGTCTGAGAGTGTCAGAGAGTGTCTGAGAGTGTCAGAGAGTGTCAAACAGTGTCAGAGAGTGATAGAAAGTGACAGAGAGTGTCTGAGAGTGTCAGAGAGTGATAGAAAGTTTCATCGAGTGTCTGAGAGGGTCTGAGAGAGTCAGAGAGTGTCTGAGTGTGTCAGAGAGTGTCAGAGAGTGATAGAGAATGTCAGAGAGTGATCGAGAGTGTCTGAGAGTGTCTGTGAGTGACAGAGTGTGTCAGAGAGTGATAGAGAGTTTCAGAGATTGTCAGAGTGTTTCAGAGAATGTCAGAGAGTGTCAGAGAGTGTCAGAGTGTGGCAGAGAGTAACAGAGAGTGATAGAGAGTGTCAGAGAGTGTCAGAGACGGTCAGAGTGTGTCAGAGTTTGAAAGAGAGTGACAGAGTGTCTGAGAGTGTCAGAAAGTGTCAGAGTGAGTCAGAGAGTGATAGAGAGTGATAGAGGGTGTCAGAGAGTGATAGAGAGTGTCAGAGAGTGATAGAGAGTGTCAGAGAGTGATAGAGAATGTCTGAGAGTGTCAGAGAGTGTCAGAGAGTGATAGAGAGTGTCAGAGAGTGATAGAGACTGTCTGAGAGTGTCAGAGAGTGTCAGAGAGTGATAGAGAGTGTCTGAGTGTGTCAGAGAGTGATAGAGTGTGTCAGAGAGTGATAGAAAGTGTCTGAGACTGTCTGAGAGTCTCTGAGAGTGTCAGCGAGTGATAGAATGTGTCAGATAGTGTCTGAGAGTGTCAGAGAGTGATAGAAAGTGTCTGAGAGTGTCTCAGAGTGTCAGAGAGTGACAAACAGTGTCAGAGAGTGATAGAAAGTGACAGAGAGTGTCTGAGAGTGTCAGAGAGTGATAGAAAGTGAAAGAGAGTGTCTGAGAGTGTCAGAGAGAGTCAGAGAGTGTCTGAGAGTGTCTGAGAGTGTCAGAGAGTGTCAGAGAGTGATAGACAGTGCCTGAGAATGATAGAGAGTTTCAGAGAGTGTCAGAGAGTGACAGAGTGGTAGAGAATGGTAGAGAATGTCAGAGAGTGACAGAGTGTCATTGAGTGTCAGAGAGTGATAGAGAGTGCCTGAGAGTGATAGAGAGTGACATGGAGTGATAGAGAGTGTCAGAGAGTGATAGAGTGTCAGAAAGTGATAGAAAGTGTCAGAGAATGTCAGAGTGTGTCAGAGAATGTCAGAAAATGTCAGAGTGTGTCAGAGAGCAACAGAGAGTGATAGAGAGTGATAGAGAGTGTCAGAGAGTGTCAGAGACTGTCAGAGTGTGTCAGAGAGTGATAGAGAGTGTCAGAGCGTGATAGAGAGTGTCTGAGAGTGTCAGAGAGTGATTGATAGTGTCTGAGAGTTTCAGAGAATGTCAGAGAGTGATAGAGAGTGTCTGAGAGTGATAGAGAGTGTTTGAGAGCGTCAGAGAGTGACAGAGAGTGATAGAGAGTGTCAGAGAGTGTCAGAGAGTGTCAGCAAGTGATAGAGAGTGATAGAGTGTGAAAGAGAGTGTCTGAGTGTGTCAGAGAGTGACAGAGAGTGTCAGAGAGTGTCTGAGAGTGTCAGAGAGTGATAGAGAGTGTCAGAGATTGTCAGAGAGTGTTAGAGAGTGATAGAGAGTGTCTGAGACAGTCAGAGTGTGTCAGAGAGTGATAGAGAGTGATAGAGAGTTTCAGAGAGTTTCATAGAATGATAGATTGTGTCAGAGAGCAACAGAGAGTGATAGAGAGTGATAGAGAGTGTCAGAGAGTGTCAGAGAGTGTCAGAGACTGTCAGAGTGTGTCAGAGAGAGATAGAGAGTGTCAGAGATTGATAGAGAGTGTATGAGAGTGTCAGAGAGTGATAGATAGTGTCTGAGAGTTTCAGAGAATGTCAGAGAGTGATAGAGAGTGTCTGAGAGTGATAGAGAGTGTCTGAGAGCGTCAGAGAGTGACAGAGAGTGATAGAGAGTGTCAGAGAGTGTCAGAGAGTGTCAGCGAGTGATAGAGAGTGATAGAGAGTGAAGGAGAGTGTCTGAGTGTGTCAGAGTGTGTCAGAGAGTGTCTGAGAGTGTCAGAGAGTGATAGAGAGTGTCAGAGATTGTCAGAGAGTGTTAGAGAGTGATAGAGAGTGTCTGGGAATGCAGAGAGTGTCAGAGAGTGATAGAGATTGATAGAGAGAGTCTGAGAGTGTCAGAGAGTGACAGCGAGTGATCGAGAGTGATAGAGAGTGTCTGAGAATGTCAGAGAGTGTCAGAGAGTGATAGAGATTGATAGAGAGTGTCTGAGAGTGTCAGAGAGTGACAGAGCGTGTCTGAGAGTGTCAGTGAGTGTCAGAGAGTGTTTAGAGAGTGTCTTAGAGTGTCTGAGAGTGCCAGAGATTGTCAGAGTGTGTCAGAGAGTGATACAGACTGATAGAGAGTGTCTGAGAGTGTCTGTGAGTGTCAGAGTGTGGCAGAGAGAAACAGAGAGGGATAGAGAGTGATAGATAGTGTCTGAGAGTGTCAGAAAGTGTCAGAGAGTGTCGGAGAGTGATAGAGAGTGTCAGAGAGTGTCTGAGAGTGTCAGAGAGTGTCTGAAAGTGTCAGAGAGTGATGGAGAGTGAAAGAGAGTGTCATCGAGAATCTGAGAGTGTTAGGGAGTGATAGGGAGTGTCATAGAGGGATAGAGACTGATAGAGAGTGTCAGAGAGTGTCAGAGAGTGTCGGAGACTGTCAGAGTGTGTCAGAGAGTGATAGAGAGTGTCAGAGAGTGATAGAGAGTGTATGAGAGTGTCAGAGAGTGATAGATAGTGTATGAGAGTTTCAGAGAATGTCAGAGAGTGATAGAGAGTGTCTGAGAGTGATAGAGAGTGTCTGAGAGCGTCAGAGAGTGACAGAGAGTGATAGAGAGTGTCAGAGAGTGTCAGAGAGTGTCAGCGAGTGATAGAGAGTGATAGAGAGTGAAGGAGAGTGTCTGAGTGTGTCAGAGAGTGTCAGAGAGTGTCAGAGAGTGATAGAGAGTGTCAGAGATTGTCAGAGAGTGTTAGAGAGTGATAGAGAGTGTCTGAGACAGTCAGAGTGTGTCAGAGAGTGATAGAGAGTGATAGAGAGTTTCAGAGAGTTTCATAGAATGATAGATTGTGTCAGAGAGTGTCAGAGAGTGATATAGAGTGATAGAGAGTGTCTGAGAGTCACCGAGAGTCTGAGAGTGTCAGAAAGTGTCTGAGAGTGTCAGAGAGTGTCAGAGAGTGTCAGAGAGTGTCAGAGAGTGATGGAGAGTGTCAGAGAGTGTCAGAGAGAGTCAGAGTGTGCCAGAGAGTGATAGAGAGTGTCAGAGAGTTTCATAGAGTGATAGATAGTGACAGAGAGTGTCAGAGAGTGATACAGAGTGATAGAGAGTGGCTGATAGTGTCTGAGAGAGTCTGAGAGTGTCAGAGAGTATCTGAGAGTGTCAGAGAGTGTCTGACAGTGTCAGAGAGTGATGGAGATTGAAAGAGACTGTCTGAGATTATCTGAGAGTTTCTTAGAGTGTCAGAGTGTGATAGAAAGTGTCAGAGAGTGTCTGAGAGATTCAGAGAGTGATAGAGAGTGATAGAGAGTGTCTGAGAGTGTCTGAGAGAGTCTGAGAGTGTCAGAGTGTGTCAGAGAGTGTCTGAGAGTGATGGAGAGTGAAAGAGATTGTCATAGACAATCTGATAGTGTTAGGGAGTGATAGGGAGTGTCATAGAGGGATAGAGAGTGAAAGTGAGTGTCTGAGAGTGTCTGAGATTGTCAGACAGTGTCAGAGAGTGATAGAAAGTGTCTGAGACTGTCTGAGAGTCTCTGAGAGTGTCAGCGAGCGATAGAAAGTGTCAGAGAGTGTCTGAGAGTGTCAGCGAGTGATAGAAAGTGTCAGAGAGTGTCAGAAAGTGTCAGAGAGTGATAGAGAGTGATAGAGAGTGTCTGAGTGTGTCAGAGTGTGTCAGAGAGCGTCCGAGAGTGATAGAGAGTGTCAGAGAGTGGTAGAGAGTGTCTGAGAGTGTCAGAGAGTGATAGAGAGTGTCTGAGAGTGTCAGAGAGTGTCAGAGAGTGATAGAGAGTGTCTGAGAGTGTCTGAGACAGTCAGAGTGTGTCAGAGAGTGATAGAGAGTGATATAGAGTGTGTGAGAGTGTCAGAGACTTTCATAGAGTGTTAAATAGTGTCAGAGAGTGTCAGAGAGTGAAATAGAGTGATAGAGAGCGTCTGAGAGTCTCCGATACTCTGAGAGTGTCAGAAAGTGTCTGAGAGTGTCAGGGAGTGTCTGAAAGTGTCAGAGAGTGTCTGAAAGTTTCAGAGAGTCATAGAGAGTGTCAGAGAGTGTCAGATAGTGATGGAGAGTGTCAGAGAGTGATGGAGAGTGTCAGAGAGTGTCAGGAGGTGTCAGAGTGTATCAGAGACTGTCAGAGTGTATCAGAGAGTGTCAGAGAGTGTCAGAGGTTGATAGAGAGTGGCAGAGAGTGTCTGAGAGTGTCGGAAAGTGTCAGAGAGTGTCAGAGAGTGATGGAGAGTGTCAGAGAGTGTCAGAGAGAGTCAGAGTGTGCCAGAGAGTGATAGAGAGTGTCAGAGAGTTTCATAGAGTGATAGATAGTGACAGAGAGTGTCAGAGAGTGATATAGAGTGATAGAGGGTGTCTGATAGTGTCTGAGAGATCTGTGAGTGTCAGAGAGTATCTGAGAGAGTCAGAGAGTGTCTGACAGTGTCAGAGAGTGATGGAGATTGAAAGAGACTGTCTGAAATTATCTGAGAGTTTCAGAGAGTGTCAGAGTGTGATAGAAAGTGTCAGAGAGTGTCTGAGAGATTCAGAGAGTGATAGAGAGTGTCTGAGAGTGTCAGAGAGTGTCTGAGAGTATCTGAGTGTGATGGAGAGTGCAAGAGATTGTCATAGAGAATCTGAGAGTGTTAGGGAGTGATAGGGAGTGTCATAGAGAGATAGAGAGTGAAAGTGAGTGTCTGAGAGTGTCAGAGATTGTCAGACAGTGTCAGAGAGTGATAGAAAGTGTCTGAGACTGTCTGAGAGTCTCTGAGAGTGTCAGCGAGTGATCGGAAGTGTCAGAGAGTGTCTGAGAATGTCAGAGAGTGATAGAAAGTGTCTGAGAGTGTCTGAGAGTGTCAGAGAGTTTCAAACAGTGTCAGAGAGTGATAGAAAGTGACAGAGAGTGTCTGAGAGTGTCAGAGAGTGACAGAAAGTGTCAGAGAGGGTCTGAGCGGGTCTGAGAGAGTCAGAGAGGGTCTGAGAGTGTCAGAGAGTGTCATAGAGTGATAGAGAGTGGTAGAGAATGGTAGAGAGTGTCAGAGAGTGACAGAAAGTGTCTGTGATTGTCAGAGAGTGATAGAAAGTGTCAGAGTGTGATAGAGAGTGTCAGAGAGTGACAGAGAGTGGTAGAGAATGGTAGAGATTGTCATAGAGTGACAGAGAGTGTCAGAGAGTGATAGAAAGTGTCAGAGTGTGATCGAGAGTGTCAGAGAGTTTCAGAGAGTGATAGAGAGTTTCAGAGAGTGCCTGAGAGTGTCACTGTGTGTCAGGCAGAGTCAGAAAGTGATATAGAGTGTTCGAGAGTGTCAGAGAGTGATAGAGAGTGTCTGAGAGTGTCAGAGAGTGATAGAGAGTGTCTGAGAGTGTCTGAGAGTGTCAGAGAGTGTCAGAGAGTGATAGAGAGTGATAGCGAGTGTCTGAGAGTGTCAGAGAGTGTCAGAGTGTGTCAGAGAGTGTCAGAGAGTGATAGAGTGTCTGAGAGTGTCATAGAGTGACAGAGAGTGTCAGAGAGTGTCAGAGAGTGATAGAGAGTGATAGAGAGTGTCAGAGCGTTTCAGAGTGTGTCAGAGAATGTCAGAGTGTGTCAGAGAGTAACAGAGAGTGATAGAGAGTGATAGAGAGTGTCAGAGACTGTCAGAGTGTGTCAGAGTTTGATAGAGATTGAGAGAGAGTGTCTGAGAGTGTCAGAAAGTGTCAGACTGTGTCAGAGAGTGATAGAGAGTGATAGAGAGTGTCTGAGAATGTCAGATTGTGTCAGAGCGTGTAAGAGAGTGATAGAGAGTGTCAGTGAGTGATAGAGAGTGTATGAGAGTGTCAGAGAGTGATAGAAAGAGTCAGAGAGTGTCAGAGAGTGATAGAAAGTGTCAGAGATTGTCAGAGTGTGTCAGAGAGTGTCAGAGAATGTCAGAGTGTGTCAGAGAGTAACAGAGAGTGATAGAGAGTGATAGAGAGTGTCAGAGAGTGTCAGAGACTGTCAGAGTGTGTCAGAGTTTGATAGAGAGTGAAAGAGAGTGTCTGAGAGTGTCAGAAAGTGTCAGACTGTGTCAGACAGTGTCAGAGAGTGATAGAGAGTGTGTGAGAGTGATGGAGAGTGTCTGAGAGTGAAGGAGAGTGTCTGAGAGTGTCAGACACTGTCAGAGAGTGATAGAGAGTGTCTGAGAGTGTCTGAGACTGTCTGAGAGTGTCAGAGAGTGTCAGAGAGTGTCAGAGAGTGATAGAGAGTGATGGAGAGTGTCAGAGCGTTTCAGAGTGTGTCAGAGAATGTCAGAGTGTGTCAGAGAGTAACAGAGAGTGATAGAGAGTGATAGAGAGTGTCAGTGAGTGATAGAGAGTGTCTGAGAGTGTCAGAGATTGATAGAGAGTGTCTGAGAGTGTCAGAGAGTGATAGAGAGTGTCAGAGAGTGATAGAAAGTGTCAGAGATTGTCAGAGTGTGTCAGAGAGTGTCAGAGAACGTCAGAGTGTGTCAGAGAGTAACATAGAGTGATAGAGAGTGATAGAGAGTGTCAGAGAGTGTCAGAGACTGTCAGAGTGGGTCAGAGTTTGATAGAGAGTGAGAGAGAGTGTCTGAGAGTGTCAGAAAGTGTCAGAGTGTGTCAGAGAGTGTCAGAGAGTGATAGAGAGTGTCTGAGAGTGATGGAGAGTCTCTGAGAGTGAAGGAGAGTGTCTGAGAGTGTCAGACACTGTCAGAGAGTGATAGAGAGTGATAGAGCATGTCAGCGAGTGTCAGAGAGTGTCAGAGAGTGATAGAGAGTGATAGCGAGACACTCTCTGACACTCTCACACTCTCTGACACTCTCACACTCTCTGACACTCTCACACTCCCGGACCCTCTCTGACACTCTCTATCACTCACTGACATTCTCTGACACTCTCTGACAATCTCAGACACACTCAGACACTCTCTGACACTTTCAGACACTCTCTGCCACTCTCTATCACTCTCTAACACTCTCTGACTCTTTCACACTCTCTGACAATCTCTGACACTCTCAGGCACTCTCTGACACTCTCTGACCCACTCTGACACTCTCTGACATTGTCTGACACTCTCTGACACTCTCACACTCTCTGACACTCTCACTCTCTCTGACACTCTCTGACACGCTCTCACACTCTCTGACACTCTTTATCACAGTCTGACACTCTCTGACCCTCTCTGACACTCTCAGACACTCTCTGACACTCTATCACTCTCTGACACTCTCTGACACTCTCAGACACACTCAGACACTCTCTGACTCTCTCTATCCCTCTCTGACACTCTCTGACAATTTCAGACACTCTCTGCAACTCTTAATCACTCTCTGTCACTCTCTGACACTCTCTGACACTTTCTCACTCTCTGACACTCTCACACTCTCGGACCCTCTCTGACACTCTGTGACAATCTCAGACACACTCAGACACACTCAGACACTCTCTGACACTCTCTGACACTCTCTATCACTCTCTGACACTATCTGACACTCTCTATCACTCGCTGACACTTTCAGACACTCTCTGCCACTCTCTATCACTCTCTGTCACTCTCTGACACTCTCTGACACTCTCACACTCTCTGACACTCTCACACTCTCTGACACTCTCACACTCCCGGACCCTCTCTGACACTCTCTCTCACCCTCTGACACTCTCTATCACTCACTGACACTCTCTGACACTCTCTGACAATCTCAGACACACTCAGACACTCTCTGACACTCTCTGACACTTTCAGACACTCTCTGCCACTCTCTATCACTCTCTAATACTCTCTGACACTTTCACACTCTCTGACAATCTCTGACACTCTCACGCACTCTCTGACACTCTCTGACCCACTCTGACACTCTCTGACATTGTCTGACACTCTCTGACACTCTCACACTCTCTGACACTCTCACTCTCTCTGACACTCTCTGACACGCTCTCACACTCTCTGACACTCTCTATCACAGTCTGACACTCTCTGACCCTCTCTGACACTCTCAGACACTCTCTGACACTCTCTATCACTCTCTGACACTCTCTGACACTCTCTGACACTCTCAGACACACTCAGACACTCTCTGACTCTCTCTATCCCTCTCTGACACTCTCTGACAATTTCAGACACTCTCTGCAACTCTCTATCACTCTCTGACACTTTCACACGCTCTCTATCACTCTCTGACACTCTCTGACCCTCTCTGACACTCTCAGACACTCTCTGACACTCTCTATCACTCTCTGACACTCTCTGACACTCTCTGACACTCTCAGACACACTCAGACACTCTCTGACTCTCTCTATCCCTCTCTGACACTCTCTGACACTTTCAGACACTCTCTGCCACTCTATCACTCGCTGACACTCTCTATCACTCTCTGACACTCTCTGACACTCTCACACTCTCTGACACTCTCTGACACTCTCTCACACTCTCTCACGCTCTCTGACGCTCTCTGACGCTCTCTGACGCTCTCTGACCCTCTCGGACCCTCTCTGACCCTCTCTGACACTCTCTGAAAGTTTATATCACTCTCTGACACTGTGACACTCTCTATCAGTCTCTGACTCTGTCTGACACACTCTGACACTCTCTGGCACTCTCTGAAACTCTCTATCACTCTCTGAAACTCTCTGACACTCGCAGACACTCTCTGACACTTTCTATCACTTTCTGACACTCTCAGACACTCTCTGGCACTCTCTATCTCTCTCTGACACTCTCTATCACTCTCTGACACTCTCTTTCACTCTCAAACAATCCCTGACCCTCTCAGAAACTCTCTGACACTCTCCATCACTCTCTGTCATTCTCTGACACTCTCTGGCACTCTTTGACACTCTCTGACACTCTCTATCGCTCTCTGACACTCTCTAACTCTCTCTATCTCTCTCTATCACTCTCTATCACTCTGTATCACTCTCAGACATTTTCTGACACTCTCAGACACTCTCTGACACTCCGTATCACTATCACTCTGTATCTCTCTCAGTCTTTTTCTGACACTCTCAGACACTCTCAGACACTCTCAGACACTCTCTGACACTCTCTGACACTCTCTCACACTCTCTGACACTCTCTGACCCTCTCTGTCACTCTCTGACACTCTCTATCACTCTCTGACACTCTCTGACACTTTCAGACACTCTCTGCCACTCTCTATCACTCTCTGACACTCTCTGACACACTCTGACCCTCTCTGACACTCTCTGACACTCTCTATCACTCTCTGACACTCTCTGACACTCTCTGACACTCTCTGACACTCTCTCACACTCTCTCACACTCTCTGACACTCTCTGACCCTCTCTGACACACTCTGACCCTCTCTGACACTCTCTGACACTCTCTATCACTCTCTGACACTCTCTGACACTCTCTGACACTCTCTCACACTCTCTCACACTCTCTGACACTCTCTGACCCTCTCTGACACTCTCTGACACTCTCTATCACTCTCTGACACTCTCTGACACTTTCAGACACCTTCTGCCACTCTCTATCACTCTCTGACACTCTCTATCACTCCCTGACACTCTCTGACACTTTCAGACACTCTCTGCCACTCTCTATCACTCTCTGACACTCTCTGACACTCTCTGACACTCTCAGACACACTCAGACACTCTCTGACACTCTCTGACAATTTCAGTCACTCTCTGCAACTCTCTATCACTCTCTGAAACTTTCACACGCTCTCTGTCACTCTCTGACACTCTCAAACTCTCTGACACTTTCAGACACTCTCTGCCTCTCTATCACTCGCTGACACTCTCTATCACTCTCTGACACTCTCTGACACTCTCACACTCTCTGACACTCTCTCACGCTCTCGGACGCTCTCTGACGCTCTCTGACCCTCTCGGACCCTCTCTGACCCTCTCTGACACTCTCTGAAAGTTTATATCACTCTCTGACACAGTGACACTCTCTATCAGTCTCTGACTCTGTCTGACACACTCTGACACTCTCTGAAACTCTCTATCACTCTCTGAAACTCTCTGACACTCGCAGACACTCTCTGACACTTTCTATCACTTTCTGACACTCTCAGACACTCTCTGGCACTCTCTATCTCACTCTGACACTCTCTATCACTCTCTGACACTCTCTTTCACGCTCAAACAATCCCTGACCCTCTCAGACACTCTCTAACACTCTCTATCACTCTCTGTCATTCTCTGACACTCTCTGGCACTCTTTGACACTCTCTGACACTCTCTATCGCTCTCTGACACTCTCTAACTCTCTCTATCTCTCTCTATCACTCTCTATCACTCTGTATCACTCTCAGACATTTTCTGACACTCTCAGACACTCTCTGACACTCCGTATCACTATCACTCTGTATCTCTCTCAGTATTTTTCTGACACACTCTGACACTCTCAGACACTCTCTATCACTCTTTATCACTCTTTATCACTCTCTGACACTCTCTGACACTCGCAGACACTCTCTGACACTCTCAGACACACTCTATCACTCTCTATCACTCTCTGATACTCTCTATCACTCTCTATCACTCTCTGACACGCTCTGACACTCGCTGACACTCTCAGACACTCTCTATCACTCTTTATCACTCTTTATCACTCTCTGACACTCTCTGACACTCGCAGACACTCTCTGACACTCTCTATCACTCTCTATCACTCTCTGACACTCTCTATCACTCTCTATCACTCTCTGACGCTCTCTGACACTCGCTGACACTCTCTGACACTCTCTGACACTCTCTGACACTCTCAGACACTCTCTATCACTCTCTATCACTCTCTATCACACTCTGACACTCTCTATCACTCTCTATCACTCTCTATCACTCTCTGACACTCGCAGACACTCTCTGACACTCTCAGACACTCTCAGACACTCTCTATCACTCTCTGACACTCTCAGACACTCTCTATCACTCTTTATCACTCTTTATCACTCTCTGACACTCTCTATCACTCTCTATCACTCTCTATCACTCTCTATCACTCTCTGACACTCTCTGACACTCTCTATCACACTCTATCACTCTCTATCACTCTCTGACACTCTCTGACACTCGCTGACACTCTCTGACACTCTCAGACACTCTCCATCACTCTTTATCACTCTTTATCACGCTCTGACACTCGCAGACACTCTCTGACACTCTCAGACACTCTCAGACACTCTCAGACACTCTCTATCACTCTCTGACACTCTCAGACACTCTCTATCACTCTTTATCACTCTTTATCACTCTCTGACACTCTCAGACACTCTAAGACACTCTCTATCACTCTCTATCACTCTCTGACACTCTCTATCACTCTCTGACACTCTCTATCACTCTCTATCACTCTCTGACACTCTCTGACACTCGCAGACACTCTCTTACACTCTCAGACACTCTCAGGCACTCTCTATCACTCTCTGACACTCTCAATCGCTCTCTGACACTCTCTGACACTCTTAGACACTCTCTGACACTCTCTGACACTCTCAGACACTCTCAGACACTCTCTCTCACTCTCTATCACTCTCTGACACTCTCTATCACTCTCTATCACTCTCTGACACTCTCTGACACTCGCAGACACTCTCTTACACTCTCAGACACTCTCAGGCACTCTCTATCACTCTCCATCACTTTCTGACACTCTTTATCACTCTCTGACACTCTCTGACACTCTCTATCACTCCCTATCACTCTCTGACACTCTCTGACACACTCTGACACTCTCTGGCACTCTCAGACACTCTCTATCACTCTTTATCACTCTCTGACACTCTCTGACACTCTCTGACACTCTCTGAAACTCTTAATCACTCTCTGACACTCTCTATCACTCTCCATCACACTCTGAATCTCTCTATCATTCTGTGACACTCTCTATCACTCTCTGACACTCTCGATCACTGTCTGACGCTCTCTGACACTCTCTATCGCTCAATGACTCTCTCTGACACTCTCCATCACTCTCTATCACTCACTGATACTCTCTGACACACTCTGATACTCTCAGACACTCTCTATCACTCTTTATCAATCTCTGACACTCTCTGACACTCTCAGACATTCTGTGACACACTCTGACACTCTCTGTCACTCTATGACACTCTCTGACGCTCTCTATCACTCTCTAACACTCTCTGACACTCTCTGACACACTCTGACACTCTCTATCACTCTCTATCATACTCGATCATTCTCTGACAATCTCTGACACTCTCAGAAAGTCTCTGTCACTCTCTGAAACTCTCAGAAACTCTCTATCACTCTCTGACACTCTATAACACTCTCTGGCATTCTCAGACACTCTCGATCACTCTCTGACACTCTGTAACTCTCTCTGACACTCTATGACACTCTCTATCACTCTCTGACAGTCTCTGACACTCTCTGACTCTCTCTATCCCTCTCTGACACTCTCTGACAATTTCAGACACTCTCTGCAACTCTCTATCACTCTCTGACACTTTCACACGCTCTCTGTCACTCTCTGACACTCTCAAACTCTCTGACACTTTCAGACACTCTCTGCCTCTCTATCACTCGCTGACACTCTCTATCACTCTCTGACACTCTCTGACACTCTCACACTCTCTGACACTCTCTCACGCTCTCTGACGCTCTCTGACGCTCTCTGAAACTCTCTATCACTCTCTGAAACTCTCTGACACTCGCAGACACTCTCTGACACTTTCTATCACTTTCTGACACTCTCAGACACTCTCTGGCACTCTCTATCTCTCTCTGACACTCTCTATCACTCTCTGACACTCTCTTTCACTCTCAAACAATCCCTGACCCTCTCAGACACTCTCTGACACTCTCTATCACCCTCTGTCATTCTCTGACACTCTCTGGCACTCTTTGACACTCTCTGACACTCTCTATCGCTCTCTGACACTCTCTAACTCTCTCTATCTCTCTCTATCACTCTCTATCACTCTGTATCACTCTCAGACATTTTCTGACACTCTCAGACACTCTCTGACACTCCGTATCACTATCACTCTGTATCTCTCTCAGTATTTTTCTGACACACTCTGACACTCTCAGACACTCTCTATCACTCTTTATCACTCTTTATCACTCTCTGACACTCTCTGACACTCGCAGACACTCTCTGACACTCTCAGACACACTCTATCACTCTCTATCACTCTCTGATACTCTCTATCACTCTCTATCACACTCTGACACGCTCTGACACTCGCTGACACTCTCAGACACTCTCTATCACTCTTTATCACTCTTTATCACTCTCTGACACTCTCTGACACTCGCAGACACTCTCTGACACTCTCTGACACTCGCAGACACTCTCTGACACTCTCAGACACTCTCTATCACTCTCTATCACTCTCTGACACTCTCTATCACTCTCTATCACTCTCTGACGCTCTCTGACACTCGCTGACACTCTCTGACACTCTCAGACACTCTCAGACACTCTCTATCACTCTCTATCACTCTCTATCACTCTCTGACACTCTCTATCACTCTCTAACACTCTCTATCACTCTCTGACACTCTCTGACACTCGCTGACACTCTCTGACACTCTCAGACACTCTCTATCACTCTTTATCACGCTTTATCACTCTCTGACACTCGCAGACACTCTCTGACACTCTCAGACACTCTCAGACACTCTCTATCACTCTCTGACACTCTCAGACACTCTCTATCACTCTCTATCACTCTCTATCACTCTCTATCACTCTCTGACACTCTCTATCACTCTCTATCACTCTCTATCACTCTCTGACACTCTCTGACACTCGCTGACACTCTCTGACACTCTAAGACACTCTCTATCACTCTTTATCACTCTTTATCACTCTCTGACACTCGCAGACACTCTCTGACACTCTCAGACACTCTCAGACACTCTCTATCACTCTCTGACACTCTCAGACACTCTCTATCACTCTCTATCACTCTCTGACACTCTCAATCGCTCTCTGACACTCTCTGACACTCTTAGACACTCTCTGACACTCTCTGACACTCTCTGACACTCTCAGACACTCTCTCTCACTCTCTATCACTCTCTGACACTCTCTATCACTCTCTATCACTCTCTGACACTCTCTGACACTCGCAGACACTCTCTTACACTCTCAGACACTTTCAGGCACTCTCTATCACTCTCCATCACTTTCTGACACTCTTTATCACTCTCTGACACTCTCTGACACTCACTATCACTCCCTATCACTCTCTGACACTCTCTGACACACTCTGACACTCTCTGGCACTCTCAGACACTCTCTATCACTCTTTAGCACTCTCTGACACTCTCTGACACTCTCTGACACTCTCTGACACTCTCTGAAACTCTTAATCACTCTCTGACACTCTCTATCACTCTCCATCACACTCTGAATCTCTCTATCATTCTGTGACACTCTCTATCACTCTCTGACACTCTCGATCACTGTCTGACGCTCTCTGACACTCTCTATCACTCTCTATCACTCACTGATACTCTCTGACACACTCTGATACTCTCAGACACTCTCTATCACTCTTTATCAATCTCTGACACTCTCTGACACTCTCAGACATTCTGTGACACACTCTGACACTCTCTGTCACTCTATGACACTCTCTGACGCTCTCTATCACTCTCTAACACTCTCTGACACTCTCTGACACACTCTGACACTCTCTATCACTCTCTATCATACTCGATCATTCTCTGACAATCTCTGACACTCTCAGAAACTCTCTGTCACTCTCTGAAACTCTCAGAAACTCTCTATCACTCTCTGACACTCTATAACACTCTCTGGCATTCTCAGACACTCTCGATCACTCTCTGACACTCTGTAACTCTCTCTGACACTCTATGACACTCTCTATCACTCTCTGACAGTCTCTGACACTCTCTGACTCTCTCTATCCCTCTCTGACACTCTCTGACAATTTCAGACACTCTCTGCAACTCTCTATCACTCTCTGACACTTTCACACGCTCTCTGTCACTCTCTGACACTCTCAAACTCTCTGACACTTTCAGACACTCTCTGCCTCTCTATCACTCGCTGACACTCTCTATCACTCTCTGACACTCTCTGACACTCTCACACTCTCTGACACTCTCTCACGCTCTCGGACGCTCTCTGACGCTCTCTGACCCTCTCGGACCCTCTCTGACCCTCTCTGACACTCTCTGACACTCTCTGAAAGTTTATATCACTCTCTGACACTGTGACACTCTCTATCAGTCTCTGACTCTGTCTGACACACTCTGACACTCTCTGAAACTCTCTATCACTCTCTGAAACTCTCTGACACTCGCAGACACTCTCTGACACTTTCTATCACTTTCTGACACTCTCAGACACTCTCTGGCACTCTCTATCTCTCTCTGACACTCTCTATCACTCTCTGACACTCTCTTTCACTCTCAAACAATCCCTGACCCTCTCAGACACTCTCTGACACTCTCTATCACTCTCTGTCATTCTCTGACACTCTCTGGCACTCTTTGACACTCTCTGACACTCTCTATCGCTCTCCGACACTCTCTAACTCTCTCTATCTCTCTCTATCACTCTCTATCACTCTGTATCACTCTCAGACATTTTCTGACACTCTCAGACACTCTCTGACACTCCGTATCACTATCACTCTGTATCTCTCTCAGTATTTTTCTGACACACTCTGACACTCTCAGACACTCTCTATCACTCTTTATCACTCTTTATCACTCTCTGACACTCTCTGACACTCGCAGACACTCTCTGACACTCTCAGACACACTCTATCACTCTCTATCACTCTCTTATACTCTCTATCACTCTCTATCACTCTCTATCACTCTCTGACACGCTCTGACACTCGCTGACACTCTCAGACACTCTCTATCACTCTTTATCACTCTTTATCACTCTCTGACACTCGCAGACACTCGCAGACACTCTCTGACACTCTCTGACACTCGCAGACACTCTCTGACACTCTCAGACACTCTCTATCACTCTCTATCACTCTCTGACACTCTCTATCACTCTCTATCACTCTCTGATGCTCTCTGACACTCGCTGACACTCTCTGACACTCTCTGACACTCTCTGACACTCTCAGACACTCTCTATCACTCTCTATCACTCTCTACCACTCTCTATCACTCTCTATCACTCTCTGACACTCTCTATCACTCTCTATCACTCTCTATCACTCTCTGACACTCTCTGACACTCGCTGACACTCTCTGACACTCTCAGACACTCTCTATCACTCTTTATCACTCTTTATCACTCTCTGACACTCGCAGACACTCTCTGACACTCTCAGACACTCTCAGACACTCTCTATCACTCTCTGACACTCTCAGACACTCTCTATCACTCTTTATCACTCTTTATCACTCTCTGACACTCTCAGACACTCTAAGACACTCTCTATCACTCTCTATCACTCTCTGACACTCTCTATCACTCTCTATCACTCTCTATCACTCTCTATCACTCTCTGACACTCTCTGACACTCGCTGACACTCTCTGACACTCTCAATCGCTCTCTGACACTCTCTGACACTCTTAGACACTCTCTGACACTCTCTGACACTCTCTGACAGTCTCAGACACTCTCAGACACTCTCTATCACTCTCTGACACTCTCAGACACTCTCTATCACTCTCTGACACTCTTTATCACTCTCTGACACTCTCAGACACTCTAAGACACTCTCTATCACTCTCTATCACTCTCTGACACTCTCTATCACTCTCTATCACTCTCTGACACTCTCTATCACTCTCTATCACTCGCTGACACTCTCTGACACTCTCAGACACTCTCTATCACTCTTTATCACTCTTTATCACTCTCTGACACTCGCAGACACTCTCTGACACTCTCAGACACTCTCAGACACTCTCTATCACTCTCTGACACTTTCAGACACTCTCTATCACTCTTTATCACTCTTTATCACTCTTTATCACTCTCTGACACTCTCAGACACTCTAAGACACTCTCTATCACTCTCAGACACTCTCTATCACTCTCTGACACTTTCAGACACTCTCTATCACTCTTTATCACTCTTTATCACTCTTTATCACTCTCTGACACTCTCAGACACTCTAAGACACTCTCTATCACTCTCTATCACTCTCTGACACTCTCTATCACTCTCTGACACTCTCTATCACTCTCTATCACTCTCTGACACTCTCTGACACTCGCAGACACTCTCTTACACTCTCAGACACTCTCAGGCACTCTCTATCACTCTCTATCACTCTCTGACACTCTCAATCGCTCTCTGACACTCTCTGACACTCTTAGACACTCTCTGACACTCTCTGACACTCTCAGACACTCTCAGACACTCTCTCTCACTCTCTATCACTCTCTGACACTCTCTATCACTCTCTATCACTCTCTGACACTCTCTGACACTCGCAGACACTCTCTTACACTCTCAGACACTCTCAGGCACTCTCTATCACTCTCTACCACTCTCTGACACTCTCTTTCGCTCTCTGACACTCTCTGACACTCTTAGACACTCTCTGACACTCTCTGACACTCTCAGACACTCTCAGACACTCTCTCTCACTCTCTATCACTCTCTGACACTCTCTATCACTCTCTATCACTCTCTGACACTCTCTGACACTCGCAGACACTCTCTTACACTCTCAGACACTCTCAGGCACTCTCTATCACTCTCCATCACTTTCTGACACTCTTTATCACTCTCTGACACTCTCTGACACTCTCTATCACTCCCTATCACTCTCTGACACTCTCTGACACACTCTGACACTCTCTGGCACTCTCAGACACTCTCTATCACTCTTTATCACTCTCTGACACTCTCTGACACTCTCTGACACTCTCTGAAACTCTTAATCACTCTCTGACACTCTCTATCACTCTCCATCACACTCTGAATCTCTCTATCATTCTGTGACACTCTCTATCACTCTCTGACACTCTCGATCACTGTCTGACGCTCTCTGACACTCTCTATCGCTCAATGACACTCTCTGACACTCTCTATCACTCTCTATCACTCACTGATACTCTCTGACACACTCTGATACTCTCAGACACTCTCTATCACTCTTTATCAATCTCTGACACTCTCTGACACTCTCAGACATTCTGTGACACACTCTGACACTCTCTGTCACTCTATGACACTCTCTGACGCTCTCTATCACTCTCTAACACTCTCTGACACTCTCTGACACATTCTGACACTCTCTATCACTCTCTATCATACTCGATCATTCTCTGACAATCTCTGACACTCTCAGAAACTCTCTGTCACTCTCTGAAACTCTCAGAAACTCTCTATCACTCTCTGACACTCTATAACACTCTCTGGCATTCTCAGACACTCTCGATCACTCTCTGACACTCTGTAACTCTCTCTGACACTCTATGACACTCTCTATCACTCTCTGACAGTCTCTGACACTCTCAGACACTCTCTGTCAATCTCAGACACTCCCTATCACTCTCTATCGCATACAAACGCTCTTTGACGCTCTCAGACTCTCTCTGACGCTCTCAGACACTCTCTGACACTCTCTGACGCTCTCTGACGCTCTCAGACACTCTCTGACACTCTCGGTCACTCTCTGACGCTCTCTGACACTCTCTATCACTCAATGACACTCTATGACACTCTCTATCACTCTCTATCACTCTCTATCACTCTCTGATACTCTCTGACACACTCTGATACTCTCAGACACTCTCTATCACTCTTTATCAATCTCTGACACTCTCTGACACTCTCAGACATTCTGTGACACACTCTGACACTCTCTGTCACTCTATGACACTCTCTGACGCTCTCTATCTGTCTCTATCACTCTCTGTCACTCTCTATCACTCTCTGACACTCTCTGACACTCTCTATCACTCTCTATCACTTTCTGACATTCTCTATCACTCTCTGACACTCTCTGACACTCTCTATCACTCTTTATCACTCTTTATCACTCTCTGACACTCTCTGACACTCGCTGACACTCTCTGACACTCTCAGACACTCTCTGACACTCTCAGACACTCTCTATCACTCTCTGACACTCTTAATCACTCTCTGACACTCTCTATCACTCTCTGACACTCTCTGACACTATCAGACATTCTCTATCACTCTCTGCCACTCTCTGACACTCTCAGACACTCTCTAGCACTCTTTATCACTCTCTGACACTCTCTGACACTCGCAGACTCTCTCTGACACTCTCTGACACTCTCTGACACTCTCTATCACTCTCTATCACTCTCTGACACTCTCTGACACTCGCAGACACTCTCTATCACTCTTTATCACTCTTTATCACTCTCTGACACTCGCTGACACTCGCTGACACTCTCTGACACTCTCTATCACTCTTTATCACTCTTTATCACTCTCTGACACTCTCTGACACTCGCAGACACTCTCTGACACTCTCAGACACTCTCAGACACTCTCAGACACTATCAGACACTCTGTATCACTCTCTATCACTCTCTATCACTCTCTGACACTCTCTGACGCTCTCAGACACTCTCTGACACTCTCGATCACTCTCTGACGCTCTCTGACACTCTCTATCACTCAATGACACTCTATGACACTCTCTATCACTCTCTATCACTCTCCATCACTCTCTGATACTCTCTGACACACTCTGATACTCTCAGACACTCTCTATCACTCTTTATCAATCTCTGACACTCTCTGACACTCTCAGACATTCTGTGACACACTCTGACACTCTCTGTCACTCTATGACACTCTCTGACGCTCTCTATCTGTCTCTATCACTCTCTGTCACTCTCTATCACTCTCTGACACTCTCTATCACTCTCTATCACGTTCTGACATTCTCTATCACTCTCTGACACTCTCTGACACTCTCTATCACTCTTTATCACTCTTTATCACTCTCTGATACACTCTGACACTCGCTGACACTCTCTGACACTCTCAGACACTCTCTGACACTCTCAGACACTCTCTATCACTCTCTGACACTCTTAATCACTCTCTGACACTCTCTATCACTCTCTGACACTCTCTGACACTATCAGACATTCTCTATCACTCTCTGCCACTCTCTGACACACGCTGACACTCTCTGACACTCTCAGACACTCTCTAGAACTCTTTATCACTCTCTGACACTCTCTATCACTCTCGATCACTCTCTGACACTCTCTGACACACTCTGACACTCTCTGACAATCTCAGACACTCTCTATCACTCTTTATCACTCTCTGACACTCTCTGACACTCTCTGACACTCGCTGACACTCTCTTACACTCTCAGACACTCTCAGGCACTCTCTATCACTCTCTATCACTCTCTGACACTCTCAATCGCTCTCTGACACTCTCTGACACTCTCTGACACTCTCAGAAACTCTCAGACACTCTCAGACACTCTCTATCACTCTCTATCACTCTCTGACACTCACTGACACTCTTAATCACTCTCTGACACTCTCTGTCAATCACTGACACTCTCTATCACTCTCTGACACTCTCGATCACTCTCTGACACTCTCTATCACTCAATGACACTCTATGACACTCTCAGACACTCTCTATCACTCTCTATCACTCTCCATCACTCTCTATCACTCTCTGACACTCTCTATCACTCTCTATCACTCTCTGACACTCTCTGACACTCGCTGACACTCTCTGACACTCTCAGACACTCTCTATCACTCTTTATCACTCTTTATCACTCTCTGACACTCGCAGACACTCTCTGACACTCTCAGACACTCTCAGACACTCTCTATCACTCTCTGACACTCTCAGACACTCTCTATCACTCTTTATCACTCTTTATCACTCTCTGACACTCTCATACACTCTAAGACACTCTCTATCACTCTCTATCACTCTCTATCACTCTCTGACACTCTCTATCACTCTCTATCACTCTCTTTCTCTCTCTTTCTCTCTCTGACACTCGCTGACACTCTCTGACACTCTCAGACACTCTCTATCACTCTTTATCACTCTTTATCACTCTCTGACACTCGCAGACACTCTCTGACACTCTCAGACACTCTCAGACACTCTCTATCACTCTCTGACACTCTCAGACACACTCTGACACTCTCTGACAATCTCAGACACTCTCTATCACTCTTTATCACTCTCTGACACTCTCTGACACTCGCATACACTCTCTTACACTCTCTGACACTCTCAGACACTCTCAGACACTCTCTATCACTCTCTGTCACTCTCAGACACACTCTGACACTCTCTGACAATCTCAGACACTCTCTATCACTCTTTATCACTCTCTGACACTCTCTGACACTCGCAGACACTCTCTTACACTCTCAGACACTCTCAGGCACTCTCTATCACTCTCTATCACTCTCTGACACTCTCAATCGCTCTCTGACACTCTCTGACACTCTCTGACACTCTCAGAAACTCTCAGACACTCTCAGACACTCTCTATCACTCTCTATCACTCTCTGACACTCACTGACACTCTTAATCACTCTCTGACACTCTCTGTCAATCACTGACACTCTCTATCACTCTCTGACACTCTCGATCACTCTCTGACACTCTCTATCACTCAATGACACTCTATGACACTCTCAGACACTCTCTATCACTCTCCATCACTCTCTATCACTCTCTGACACTCTCTATCACTCTCTATCACTCTCTATCACTCTCTGACACTCTCTGACACTCGCTGACACTCTCTGACACTCTCAGACACTCTCTATCACTCTTTATCACTCTTTATCACTCTCTGACACTCGCAGACACTCTCTGACACTCTCAGACACTCTCAGACACTCTCTATCACTCTCTGACACTCTCAGACACTCTCTATCACTCTCTATCACTCTCTATCACTCTCTGACACTCTCTGACACTCGCTGACACTCTCTGACACTCTCAGACACTCTCTATCACTCTTTATCACTCTTTATCACTCTCTGACACTCGCAGACACTCTCTGACACTCTCAGACACTCTCAGACACTCTCTATCACTCTCTGACACTCTCAGACACTCTCTATCACTCTTTATCACTCTTTATCACTCTCTGACACTCTCAGACACTCTAAGACACTCTCTATCACTCTCAATCACTCTCTATCACTCTCTAACACTCTCTATCACTCTCTATCACTCTCTATCACTCTCTGACACTCTCTGACACTCGCTGACACTCTCTGACACTCTCAGACACTCTCCATCACTCTTTATCACTCTCTGACACTCGCAGACACTCTCTGACACTCTCAGACACTCTCAGACACTCTCTGACACTCTCAGACACTCTATATCACTCTTTATCACTCTTTATCACTCTCTGACACTCTCTGACACTCTCAGACACTCTAAGACACTCTCTATCACTCTCTATCACTCTCTGACACTCTCTATCACTCTCTGACACTCTCTATCACTCTCTATCACTCTCTGACACTCTCTGACACTCGCAGACACTCTCTTACACTCTCAGACACTCTCAGACACTCTCTATCAGTCTCTATCATTCTCTGACACTCTCAATCGCTCTCTGACACTCTCTGACACTCTCAGACACTCTCTATCACTCTTTATCACTCTTTATCACTCTCTGACACTCGCAGACAGTCTCTGACACTCTCAGACACTCTCAGACACTCTCTATCACTCTCTGACACTCTCAGACACTCTCTATCACTCTTTATCACTCTTTATCACTCTCTGACACTCTCAGACACTCTAAGACACTCTCTATCACTCTCTATCACTCTCTATCACTCTCTGACACTCTCTATCACTCTCTATCACTCTCTATCACTCTCTGACACTCTCTGACACTCGCTGACACTCTCTGACACTCTCAGACACTCTCTATCACTCTTTATCACACTTTATCACTCTCTGACACTCGCAGACACTCTCTGACACTCTCAGACACTCTCAGACACTCTCTATCACTCTCTGACACTCTCAGACACACTCTGACACTCTCTGACAATCTCAGACACTCTCTATCACTCTTTATCACTCTCTGACACTCGCAGACACTCTCTTACACACTCAGACACTCTCAGACACTCTCTATCACTCTCTGACACTCTCAGACACTCTCTGACAATCTCAGACACTCTCTATCACTCTTTATCGCTCTCTGACACTCTCTGACACTCGCAGACACTCTCTTACACTCTCAGACACTCTCAGGCACTCTCTATCACTCTCTATCACTCTCTGACACTCTCAATCGCTCTCTGACACTCTCTGACACTCTCAGAAACTCTCAGACACTCTCAGACACTCTCTATCACTCTCTATCACTCTCTGACACTCACTGACACTCTTAATCACTCTCTGTCAATCACTGACACTCTCTATCACTCTCTGACACTCTCGATCACTCTCTGACACTCTCTATCACTCAATGACACTCTATGACACTCTCAGACACTCTCTATCACTCTCCATCACTCTCTATCACTCTCTGACACTCTCTATCACTCTCTGACACTCTATGACACTCTCAGACACTCTCTATCACTCTCCATCACTCTCTATCACTCTCTGACACTCTCTATCACTCTCTATCACTCTCTATCACTCTCTGACACTCTCTGACAATCGCTGACACTCTCTGACACTCTCAGACACTCTCTATCACTCTTTATCACTCTTTATCACTCTCTGACACTCGCAGACACTCTCTGACACTCTCAGACACTCTCAGACACGCTCTATCACTCTCTGACACTCTCAGACACTCTCTATCACTCTTTATCACTCTTTATCACTCTCTGACACTCTCAGACACTCTAAGACACTCTCTATCACTCTCTATCACTCTCTATCACTCTCTAACACTCTCTATCACTCTCTATCACTCTCTGACACTCTCTGACACTCGCTGACACTCTCTGACACTCTCAGACACTCTCCATCACTCTTTATCACTCTCTATCACTCTCTGACACTCTCAATCGCTCTCTGACACTCTCTGACACTCTTAGACACTCTCTGACACTCTCTGACACTCTCTGACACTCTCAGACACTCTCAGACACTCTCTCTCACTCTCAGACACTCTCAGACACTCTCTATCACTCTCTATCACTCTCTGACACTCTCTGACACTCGCAGACACTCTCTTACACTCTCAGACACTCTCAGGCACTCTCTATCACTCTCCATCACTTTCTGACACTCTTTATCACTCTCTGACACTCTCTGACACTCTCTATCACTCCCTATCACTCTCTGACACTCTCTGACACACTCTGACACTCTCTGGCACTCTCAGACACTCTCTATCACTCTTTATCACTCTCTGACACTCTCTGACACTCTCTGACACTCTCTGAAACTCTTAATCTCTCTCTGACACTCTCTATCACTCTCCATCACACTCTGAATCTCTCTATCATTCTGTGACACTCTCTATCACTCTCTGACACTCTCGATCACTGTCTGACGCTCTCTGACACTCTCTATCGCTCAATGACACTCTCTGACACTCCTCTATCACTCTCTATCACTCACTGATACTCTCTGACACACTCTGATACTCTCAGACACTCTCTATCACTCTTTATCAATCTCTGACACTCTCTGACACTCTCAGACATTCTGTGACACACTCTGACACTCTCTGTCACTCTATGACACTCTCCGACGCTCTCTATCACTCTCTAACACTCTCTGACACACTCTGACACTCTCTATCACTCTCTATCATACTCGATCATTCTCTGACAATCTCTGACACTCTCAGAAACTCTCTGTCACTCTCTGAAACTCTCAGAAACTCTCTATCACTCTCTGACACTCTATAACACTCTCTGGCATTCTCAGACACTCTCGATCACTCTCTGACACTCTGTAACTCTCTCTGACACTCTATGACACTCTCTATCACTCTCTGACAGTCTCTGACACTCTCAGACACTCTCTGTCAATCTCAGACACTCCCTATCACTCTCTATCGCATACAAACGCTCTTTGACGCTCTCAGACTCTCTCTGACGCTCTCAGACACTCTCTGACACTCTCTGACGCTCTCTGACGCTCTCAGACACTCTCTGACACTCTCGATCACTCTCTGACGCTCTCTGACACTCTCTATCACTCAATGACACTCTATGACACTCTCTATCACTCTCTATCACTCTCTATCACTCTCTGATACTCTCTGACACACTCTGATACTTTCAGACACTCTCTATCACTCTTTATCAATCTCTGACACTCTCTGACACTCTCAGACATTCTGTGACACACTCTGACACTCTCTGTCACTCTATGACACTCTCTGACGCTCTCTATCTGTCTCTATCACTCTCTGTCACTCTCTATCACTCTCTGACACTCTCTGACACTCTCTATCACTCTCCATCACTTTCTGACATTCTCTATCACTCTCTGACACTCTCTGACACTCTCTATCACTCTTTATCACTCTTTATCACTCTCTGACACTCTCTGACACTCGCTGACACTCTCTGACACTCTCAGACACTCTCTGACACTCTCAGACACTCTCTATCACTCTCTGACACTCTTAATCACTCTCTGACACTCTCTATCACTCTCTGACACTCTCTGACACTATCAGACATTCTCTATCACTCTCTGCCACTCTCTGTCACTCTCAGACACTCTCTAGCACTCTTTATCACTCTCTGACACTCTCTGACACTCGCAGACTCTCTCTGACACTCTCTGACACTCAGACACTCTCAGACACTCTCTATCACTCTCTATCACTCTCTGACACTCGCAGACACTCTCTATCACTCTTTATCACTCTTTATCACTCTCTGACACTCGCTGACACTCGCTGACACTCTCTGACACTCTCTATCACTCTTTATCACTCTTTATCACTCTCTGACACTCTCTGACACTCGCAGACACTCTCTGACACTCTCAGACACTCTCTGACACTCTCTGACACTCTCAGACACTCTCAGACACTCTCAGACACTCTGTATCACTCTCTATCACTCTCTATCACTCTCTGAAACTCTCTGACCCTCTCAGACACTCTCTGACACTCTCGATCACTCTCTGACGCTCTCTGACACTCTCTATCACTCAATGACACTCTATGACACTCTCTATCACTCTCTATCACTCTCCATCACTCTCTGATACTCTCTGACACACTCTGATACTCTCAGACACTCTCTATCACTCTTTATCAATCTCTGACACTCTCTGACACTCTCAGACATTCTGTGACACACTCTGTCACTCTCTATCACTCTCTGACACTCTCTGACACTCTCTATCACTCTCTATCACTTTCTGACATTCTCTATCACTCTCTGACACTCTCTGACACTCTCTGACACTCGCTGACACTCTCTGACACTCTCAGACACTCTATGACACTCTCAGACACTCTCTATCACTCTCTGACACTCTTAATCACTCTCTGACACTCTCTATCACTCTCTGACACTCTCTGACACTATCAGACATTCTCTATCACTCTCTGCCACTCTCTGACACACTCTGACACTCTCTGACACTCTCAGAGACTCTCTAGAACTCTTTATCACTCTCTGACACTCTCTATCACTCTCGATCACTCTCTGACACTCTCTGACACACTCTGACACTCTCTGACAATCTCAGACACTCTCTATCACTCTCGATCACTCTCTGACACTCTCTGACACTCGCAGACACTCTCTTACACTCTCAGACACTCTCTATCACTCTCTATCACTCTCTGACACTCTCAATCGCTCTCTGACACTCTCTGACACTCTCTGACACTCTCAGAAACTCTCAGACACTCTCAGACACTCTCTATCACTCTCTATCACTCTCTGACACTCACTGACACTCTTAATCACTCTCTGACACTCTCTGTCAATCACTGACACTCTCTATCACTCTCTGACACTCTTGATCACTCTCTGACACTCTCTATCACTCAATGACACTCTATGACACTCTCTTTCACTCTCTATCGCTCTCTGACACTCTCTGACACTCTCTGACACACTCTGAAACTCTCAGACACTCTCTATCACTCTCTGACAATCTCTGACACTCTCAGACATTCTGTGACACACTCTGACACTCTCTATCAATCTATGACACTCTCTGACACTCCCTGACACTCTCTATCACTCTCTATCACTCTCTGACACACTCTGACACACTCTGACACTCTCTATCACGCTCTATCACTCTCTGAAACGCTCTGACACTCTCTATCACTTTCTGACACTCTCTATCACTCTCTGACACTCTCTGTCACTCTCTGTAACTCTCTGTAACTCTCTGACATTCTCTGACACTCAATGACACTCTATGACACTCCCTATCACTCTCTATCATTCTCTGACACGCTCTGACACTATCTATCACTCTCCATCACTTTCTGACACTCTCTATCACTCTCTGACACTATCTGTCACTCTCTATCACTCCCTATCACTCTCTGACACTCTCTTACACACTCTGACACTCTCTCACACTCTCAGACACTCTCTATCACTCTTTATCACTCTCTGACACTCTCTGACACTCTCAGACACTCTCTGACACTCTCAGACACTCGTAATCACTCTCTGACACTCTCTATCACTCTCTATCACACTCTGAAACTCTCTATCATTCTGTGACACTCTCTATCACTCTCTGACACTCTCGATCACTCTCTGACGCTCTCTGACACTCTCTATCGCTCAATGACACTCTCTATCACTCTCTATCACTCTCTGACACTCTCAATCGCTCTCTGACACTCTCTGACACTCTCTGACACTCTCTGACACTCTCAATCACTCTCTATCACTCTCGGAAACTCTCTGACACTCTCTATCACTCAATGCCACTCTCTGACACTCTCTCTCACTCTCGATCACTCTCTGACACTCTCTGACACTCTCTGACAATCTCAGACGCTCTCTATCACTCTTTATCACTCTCTGACACTCTCTGACACTCTCAGACACTCACTATCACTCTCTATCAATCTCTGACACTCTCTATCACTCTCTGAAACGCTCTGACACTCTCTGACACTCAATGACACTCTCTGACACTCTCAGACACTCTCTATCACTCTTTATCACTCTTTATCACTCTCTGACACACTCTATCACTCTCTGACGCTCTCTATCAATCTCTTTCACTCTCGTACACTCTCTATCACTCTCTATCACTCTCTGACACTCTCTATCACACTCTGACTCTCTCTGATACTCTCTGACACTCTCTGACACACTCAGGCACTCTCTATTACTCTCTGACACTCTCTGACACTCTCTGACACTCTCTGACACTCTCTATCACTCTCTGACACTCTCTGACACACTCTGACACTCACAGACACGCTCTATCACACTCCGTATCACTCTCTGACACTCTCTGACACTCTCTATCACTCTATGACACTCTCTGTCACTCTCTATCACTCTCTGTCCCTCTCTGATACACTCTGACACTCTCTGACACTCTCAGACACCCTCTGTCACTCTCTATCACTCTCTGACACTCTTTATCACTCTCGGACAATCTCTATCACTCTCTGACACTCTCTCGCACTCACTGACACACTCAGACACTCTCTGTCATTCTCAGACACTCTCTGTCACTCTCTTTATCACTCACTGACAATCCCAGACACTCTCTGACACTCTCTATCACTCTCTATCACTCTCTGACACTCTCAGACACTCTCTATCACTCTCTAACACTCACTGACACTCTCAGACATTGTCTGTCACTCTCTGTCACTCTCAGACACTCTCCGACACTCTCTATCACTCTCTATCGCTCTCTTACACTCTCTGACACTCTCTATCACTCTATGACACTCTCTGACACTCTCTCTCACTCTCTGTCACTCTCTGACACACTCTGACACTCTCTGACTGTCTCTGACACTCTCTGTCACTCTCTATCACTCTCTGACACTCTCTATCACTCTCTGACACTCCCAGACACTCTCTGTCACTCTCAGACACTCTCTGTCACTCTCTGTCACTCTCTGACACACTCTGACACTCTCTGACAGTCTCTGACACTCTCTGTCACTGTCTATCACTCTCTATCACTCTCTTACACTCTCTGACACACTCAATCACTCTCTATCACTCTCTGACACTCTCTATCACTCTATGACACTCTCTGTCACTCTCTATCACTCTCTGTCACTCTCTGACACACTCTGACACTCTCTGACACTCTCAGACACCCTCTGTCACTCTCTATCACTCTCTGACACTCTCTATCACTCTCGGACAATCTCTATCACTCTCTGACACTCTCTCGCACTCACTGACACACTCAGACACTCTCTGTCACTCTCAGACACTCTCTGACAGTCTCTGACACTCTCTGTCACTCTCTATCACTCTCTGACACTCTCTATCACTCTCTGACACTCCCAGACACTCTCTGTCACTCTCAGACACTCTCTGTCACTCTCCGACTCTCTCAGACACTCTCAAACTCTCTCTATCACTCTCTGACACTCTCTATCACCCTCTGACACTCTCTTTCGCTCTCTGACACTCTCTGTCACTCTCTGATAATCTCAGACACTCTCTCTCACTCTCTGACACTCTCTATCACTCTCTGACACACTCTGACACTCTCAGACACTCTCTGTCACTCTCTATCAATCTCTGATACTCTCTGACACTCTCTGACACGCTCAGACACTCTCTATCACTCTCTGACACTCACTGACACTCTCAGACATTCTCTGTCACTCTCAGACATTCTCAGACAGTCTCTATCACTCTCTGGCACTCTCTGACACTCTCTGACACTCTCAGACACCCTCAATCACTCTCTATCACTCTCTGACACACTCTATCACTCTCTATCACTCTCTATCACTCTCTGACACCAACTGACACTCTCTGACACTCTCAGACACTCTCTGTCACTCTATATCACTCTCTGAAACTCTCTATCACTTTCTGACACTCTCAATCACTCTCTGACTTTCTCTGACACTCTCTGACACTCTCTGACACTCTCTGACACTCTCAGACACTCTCTATCACTCTCTGACACTCTCTGACACTCTCTGACACTCTCAGACACACTCTATCACACTCTATCACTCTCTGACACTCTCTGACACACTGTGACAATCTCAGACACACTCTATCACACTCCGTATCACTCTCTGACACTCTCTGACAATCTCTATCACTCTCTGATACTCTCTATCACTCTCGATCACTCTCTGACAATCTCTATCACTCTCTATCGCTCTCTGACACGATCTGTCACTCTCTGACACTCTCTATCACTCTGTATCACTCTCTGACACTCTCTGACACACTCTGACACTCTCTGACACTCTCTGACACTCTCTCTCACTCTCTGACACTCTCTGGCACTCTCAGAGGCTCTCTATCACTCTCTATCACTCTCTGACACTCTCAGACACTCTCTATCACACTCTGACACTCTCTATCACTCTCTGACACTCTCTATCACTCTCTGAAACTCTCTGACACAGTCAATCACTCT
This sequence comes from Heterodontus francisci, assembly GCF_036365525.1. NCBI lineage: Eukaryota > Metazoa > Chordata > Chondrichthyes > Heterodontiformes > Heterodontidae > Heterodontus > Heterodontus francisci. The sequence continues at coordinate 2,002,136 of NW_027141280.1, forward strand.
CTATCACTCTCTGACACACTTTGACTCCCTCTATCACTCTATGACACTCTCTGACACTCTCTATCACTCTCTGTCACTCTCTGACACACTCTGACACTCTCTGACACTCTCAGACACTCTCTGTCACTCTCTATCACTCTCTGACACTCTCTGTCACTCTCTGACACTCTCTGACACTCTCTATCACTCTCTGACACTCTCTATCACTCTCTGACACTCTCTGACACTCTCAGAGGCTCTCTATCACTCTCTATCGCTCACTGACACTCTCAGACACTCTCTATCACTCTCTGACACTCACTGACACCCTCAGACACTCTCTTTTGCTCTCTGTCACTCTCAGACACTCTCAGACACTCTCTATCACTCTGACACTCTCTATCTCTCTCTGACACTCTCTATCGCTCTCTGACACTCTCTGACACACTCAATCACTCTCTATCACTCTCTGACACACTCTGACACTCTTTATCACTCTATGACACTCTCTGACACTCTCTCTCACTCTCTATCACTCTCTGACAGACTCTGACACTCTCTGACACTCTCAGACACTCTCTGTCACTCTCTATCACTCTCTGACACTCTATCACTCTCTGACGCTCTATATCAATCTCTTTCACTCTCGTACACTCTCTATCACTCTCTATCAATCTCTGACACTCTCTATCACACTCTGACACTGTCTGACACTCTCTGACACTCTCAGACACTCTCTATCACTCTCTGACAGACAATGACACACTCTGAAACTCTCTATCAATCTCGATCACTCTCTATCACTTTCTGACACTCTCAACACTCTCTCTCACTCTCTATCACTCTCTGACAGACTCTGACACTCTCTGACACTCTCAGACACTCTCTGTCACTCTCTATCACTCTCTGACACTCTATCACTCTCTGACGCTCTCTATCAATCTCTTTCACTCTCGTACACTCTCTATCACTCTCTATCACTCTCTGACACTCTCTATCACACTCTGACTCTCTCTGATACTCTCTGACACTCTCTGACACACTCAGGCACTCTCTATCACTCTCTGACACTCTCTGACACTCTCTGACACTCTCTGACACTCTCTATCACTCTCTGACACTCTCTGACACACTCTGACACTCACAGACACGCTCTATCACACTCCGTATCACTCTCTGACACTCTGTGACACTCTCTATCACTCTCTGACACTCTCTATCACTCTCCGACACTCTCTATCGCTCTCTGACACTCTCTGACACTCTCTATCACTCTCTATCACTCTCTGACACTCTTTAACACTCTCTGACACTCTCTATCACTCAATGACATTCTATGGCACTCTCTGACACTCTCTATCACTCTCCATCACGCTCTGACACACTCTGACACCCTCTGACACACTCTGACACACTCTGGCACACTCTGACACTCTCTCTGACACTCTCTATCACTCTCTGACACTCTCTATCACTCTCTGTCACTCACTGACACTCTCTGACACTCTCTGACACTCTCTATCGCTCTCTGACACACTCTGACTCTCTCTATCACTCTATGACACTCTCTGACACTCTCTGACACTCTCAGACACTCTCTGTCACTCTCTATCACTCTCAGACACTCTCTGTCACTCTCTATCACTCTCTGACACTCACTGACACTCTCAGACACTCTCTTTCACTCTCTGTCACTCTCTGTCACTCTCAGACACTCTCAGACACTCTCTATCACTCTGACACTCTCTATCTCTCTCTGACACTATCTATCGCTCTCTGACACTGTCTGACACACTCAATCACTGTCTATCACTCTCTGACACACTCTGACACTCTCTATCACTCTATGACACTCTCTGACACTCTCAGACACTATCGATCACACTGACACTCTCTATCTCTCTCTGACACTCTCTATCGCTCTCTGACACTGTCTGACACACTCAATCACTGTCTATCACTCTCTGACACACTCTGACACTCTCTATCACTCTATGACACTCTCTGACACTCTCTATCACTCTCTATCAGTCTCTGACACTCTATATCACTCTCTGACACTCTCTGACACTCTCTATCACTCTCTATTACTCTCTGTCACTCTCTATCACTCTCTGACACTCTCTATCACTCTCTATCACTCTCTGACACGCTCTATCACTCTCTGACACTCTCTGTCACTCTGTATCACTCTCTGACACTCTCTGACACACTATGACACTCTCTGACAATCTCTGACACTCTCTGACACTCTCTATCACTCTCTGACACTCTCAGACACTCTCTATCGCTCTCTGACACTCACTGACACTCTCAGACATTCTCTGTCACTCTCTGTCACTCTCAGACAATCTCAGACACTCTCTATCACTCTCTTACACTCTCTGACACACTCAATCACTCTCTATCACTCTCTGACACTCTCTGACAATCTCTATCACTCTATGACACTCTCTGTCACTCTCTATCACTCTCTGTCACTCTCTGACACACTCTGACACTCTCTGACACTCTCAGACACCCTCTGTCACTCTCTATCACTCTCTGACACTCTCTATCACTCTCGGACAATCTCTATCACTCTCTGACACTCTCTCGCACTCACTGACACACTCAGACACTCTCTGTCACTCTCAGACACCCTCTGTCACTCTCTATCACTCTCTGACACTCTCTATCACTCTCGGACAATCTCTATCACTCTCTGACACTCTCTCGCACTCACTGACACACTCAGACACTCTCTGTCACTCTCAGACACTCTCAGACACTCTCTATCACTATGACACTCTCTATCTCTCTCTGACACTCTCTATCGCTCGCTGACACTCTCTGACACACTCAATCACTCTCTATCACTCTCTGACACTCTCTATCACTCTCGGACAATCTCTATCACTCTCTGACACTCTCTCGCACTCACTGACACACTCAGACACTCTCTGTCACTCTCAGACACTCTCAGACACTCTCTATCACTCTGACACTCTCTATCTCTCTCTGACACTCTCTATCGCTCTCTGACACTCTCGTACACTCTCTATCACTCTCTATCAATCTCTGACACTCTCTATCACACTCTGACACTGTCTGACACTCTCTGACACTCTCAGACACTCTCTATCACTCTCTGACAGACAATGACACACTCTGAAACTCTCTATCAATCTCGATCACTCTCTATCACTTTCTGACACTCTCAACACTCTCTCTCACTCTCTATCACTCTCTGACAGACTCTGACACTCTCTGACACTCTCAGACACTCTCTGTCACTCTCTATCACTCTCTGACACTCTATCACTCTCTGACGCTCTCTATCAATCTCTTTCACTCTCGTACACTCTCTATCACTCTCTATCCCTCTCTGACACTCTCTATCACACTCTGACTCTCTCTGATACTCTCTGACACTCTCTGACACACTCAGGCACTCTCTATCACTCTCTGACACTCTCTGACACTCTCTGACACTCTCTGACACTCTCTATCATTCTCTGACACTCTCTGACACACTCTGACACTCACAGACACGCTCTATCACACTCCGTATCACTCTCTGACACTCTGTGACACTCTCTATCACTCTCTGACACTCTCTATCACTCTCCGACACTCTCTTTCACTCTCCGACACTCTCTATCGCTCTCTGACACTCTCTGACACTCTCTATCACTCTCTATCACTCTCTGACACTCTTTAACACTCTCTGACACTCTCTATCACTCAATGACATTCTATGGCACTCTCTGACACTCTCTATCACTCTCCATCACGCTCTGACACACTCTGACACCCTCTGACACACTCTGGCACCCTCTGGCACACTCTGACACTCTCTCTGACACTCTCTATCACTCTCTGACACTCTCTATCACTCTCTGTCACTCACTGACACTCTCTGACACTCTCTGACACTCTCTATCGCTCTCTGACACACTCTGACTCTCTCTATCACTCTATGACACTCTCTGACACTCTCTGACACTCTCAGACACTCTCTGTCACTCTTTATCACTCTCAGACACTCTCTGTCACTCTCTATCACTCTCTGACACTCACTGACACTCTCAGACACTCTCTTTCACTCTCTGTCACTCTCAGACACTCTCAGACACTCTCTATCACTCTGACACTCTCTATCTCTCTCTGACACTATCTATCGCTCTCTGACACTGTCTGACACACTCAATCACTGTCTATCACTCTCTGACACACTCTGACACTCTCTATCACTCTATGACACTCTCTGACACTCTCAGACACTATCGATCACACTGACACTCTCTATCTCTCTCTGACACTCTCTATCGCTCTCTGACACTGTCTGACACACTCAATCACTGTCTATCACTCTCTGACACACTCTGACACTCTCTATCACTCTATGACACTCTCTGACACTCTCTATCACTCTCTATCACTCTCTGACACTCTATATCACTCTCTGACACTCTCTGACACTCTCTATCACTCTCTATTACTCTCTGTCACTCTCTATCACTCTCTGACACTCTCTATCACTCTCTATCACTCTCTGACACGCTCTATCACTCTCTGACACTCTCTGTCACTCTGTATCACTCTCTGACACTCTCTGACACACTCTGACACTCTCTGACAATCTCTGACACTCTCTGACACTCTCTATCACTCTCTGACACTCTCAGACACTCTCTATCGCTCTCTGACACTCACTGACACTCTCAGACATTCTCTGTCACTCTCTGTCACTCTCAGACAATCTCAGACACTCTCTATCACTCTCTTACACTCTCTGACACACTCAATCACTCTCTATCACTCTCTGACACTCTCTGACAATCTCTATCACTCTATGACACTCTCTGTCACTCTCTATCACTCTCTGTCACTCTCTGACACACTCTGACACTCTCTGACACTCTCAGACACCCTCTGTCACTCTCTATCACTCTCTGACACTCTCTATCACTCTCGGACAATCTCTATCACTCTCTGACACTCTCTCGCACTCACTGACACACTCAGACACTCTCTGTCACTCTCAGACACTCTCTGTCACTCTCTCTATCACTCACTGACAATCCCAGACACTCTCTGACACTCTTTATCACTCTCTATCACTCTCGGACACTCTCAGACACTCTCTATCACTCTCTGACACTCACTGACACTCTCAGACATTGTCTGTCACTCTCTGTCACTCTCTGACAATCTCAGACACTCTCTATCACTCTCTTACACTCTCTGACACACTCAATCCCTCTCTATCACTCTCTGACACTCTCTGACAATCTATATCACTCTATGACACTCTCTGTCACTCTCTATCACTCTCTGTCACTCTCTGACACACTCTGACACTCTCTGACACTCTCAGACACCCTCTGTCACTCTCTATCACTCTCTGACACTCTCTATCACTCTCGGACAATCTCTATCACTCTCTGACACTCTCTCGCACTCACTGACACACTCAGACACTCTCTGTCACTCTCAGACACTCTCTGTCACTCTCTCTATCACTCACTGACAATCCCAGACACTCTCTGACACTCTCTATCACTCTCTATCACTCTCGGACACTCCCAGACACTCTCTATCACTCTCTGACACTCACTGACACTCTCAGACATTGTCTGTCACTCTCTGTCACTCTCAGACACTCTCAGACACTCTCTATCACTCTCTATCGCTCTCTTACACTCTCTGACACACTCAATCACTCTCTACCACTCTCTGACACTCTCTGACACTCTCTATCACTCTATGACTCACTCATTTCCCGGCGGAGCAGCAGGAGAAGGTAGCGACTCTTCGTTGGGTGAGTGAAGGCATCAGGAGCTGTGTTTTAAAAGTAAGTACTTACTGTTTTACTTACTGTTTTCCTTGTCTTTGAGTTTCTTTTGGCGCCGGAGGAACCGGAAGCTGGTCGGCAGCGAGGACTCCTGGGTAGGTATTTTCCTTAAAGGTGCGGAGCTGAGTAAACCCAAGCCACTACACATGTAGTGTCTCCCACCCATCCTCCTCCTCTAACCTAAACTCTCTATCACTCTATGAATCTCTCTGACACTCTCAGAGTCTTTCTATCACTCTCTATCACTCACTGACACTCTCAGACACTCTCTGTCACTCTCTGACACTCACTGACACTCTCAGACACTCTCTTTCACTCTCTGTCACTCTCAGACACTCTCAGACACTCTCTATCACTCTCTGACACTCTCTATCACTCTCTGACACTCTCTATCGCTCTCTGACACTCTCTGACACACTCAATCACTCTCTATCACTCCCTGACACACTCTGACTCTCTCTATCACTCTATGACACTCTCTGACACTCTCTATCACTCTCTGTCACTCTCTGACACACTCTGACACTCTCTGTCACCCTCTATCACTCTCTGACACTCTCTATCACGCTCTGACACTCTCTATAACTCTCTGACACTCTCTGTCACTCTCTATCACCCTCTGACACTCTCTATCACTCTCTGACACTCTCTGACACTCTCAGAGGCTCTCTATGACTCTCTATCACTCACTGACAATCTCAGACACTCTCTATCACTCTCTGACTCTCACTGACACTCTCAGACGCTCTCTGTCACTCTCAGACACTCACTGACACTCTCAGACTCTCTCTGTCACTCTCAGACAGTCTCTATCACTCTCTGACACTCTCTGACACTCTCTATCACTCTCTGACACACTCTGACACTTTCTGACGCTCTCTATCACTCTCTGACACTCTCTCTCACTATCTTACAATCTCAAACACTCTCTTTTTCTCTCTGACACTCACTGACACTGTCAGACACTCTCTGTCACTCACTATCACTCTCTGACACTCTCTATCACTCTCTGACACTCTCTGACACTCTCAGAGGCTCTCTATCACTCACTGACACTCTCAGACACTCTCTATCACTCTCTGACACTCACTGACACTCTCAGACACTTTCTTTCACTCTCTGTCGCTCTCAGACACTCTCAGACACTCTCTATCACTCTCTGACACTCTACGTCTCTCTGACACTCTCTATCGCTCTCTGACACTCTCTGACGCACTCAATCACTCTCTATGTCTCTCTAACACACTCTGACACTCTCTATCACTATATGACACTCTCTGACACTCTCTATCACTCTCTGACACTCTCTATCACTCTATATCACTCTCTTACACACTCTATCACTCTCTGACACTCTCTGACACTCTCCATCACACTCTGACACTGTCTGACACTCTCTATCACTCAATGACACACTCTGAAACTCTCTATCACTCTCTATCACTCTCTATCACTCTCTGACACTCACTGACACTGTCAGACACTCGCTGTCACTCTCTGTCACTCTCAGACACTCTCAGACACTCTCTATCACTCTCTGACACTCTCTTTCGCTGTCTGACACTCTCTGACACACTCTGACACTCTCTGAAACTCTCAGGCACTCTCTATCACTCGCTATCACTCTCTGACACTCTCTGACACTCTCAGAATCTCTCTCTCACTCTCTGAAACTCTCAGACAATCTCTATCACTCTCTGACACTTTCTGACACTCTCAGACAATCTCTATTACTCTCTGACACACTCTGACATTCTCAGACACTCTCTATCACTCTCTGACACTCTCTATCACTCTCTGACACTCTCTGACACTCTCTATCACTCTCTGATACTTTCTGACACTTTCTGACACTCTCAGAATCTCTCTCTCACTCTCTGACACTCTCAGACACTCTCCATCACTCTCTGACACTCTCTATCACTCTCTGACATTCTCAGACACTCTCTATCATTCTCTGACACTCTCTATCACGCTCTGACACTCTCTATCACTCTCTGACACTCACTGACACTCTCAGACGCTCTCTGTCACTCTCAGACACTATCACTCTCTGACACTATCTGAAACTCTCTCTCACTCTCTGACACTCTCTGACACACTCAGACACTCTGTGACACACTCTGACACTCTCTATCACTCTATGACACTCTCTGACGGTCTCTATCACTCTCTATCACTCTCTTACACTCTTTATCACTCTCTGACACTCACTGACACTCTCAGACACTCACTGTCACTCACTATCACTCTCTGACACTCTCTATCACTCTATGAATCTCCCTGACACTCTCAGAGTCTTTCTATCACTCTCTATCACTCATTGACACTCTCAGACACTCTCTGAAACTCTCTGACACTCACTGACACTCTCAGACACTCTCTTTCACTCTCTGTCACTCTCAGACACTCTCAGACACTCTCTATCACTCTCTGACACTCTCTATCACTCTCTGACACTGTCTATCGCTCTCTGACACTCTCTGACTAACTCAATCACTCTCTATCACTCCCTGACACACTCTGACTCTCTCTATCACTCTATGACACTCTCTGACACTCTCTATCACTCTCTGTCACTCTCTGACACACTCTGACACTCTCTGACACTCTCTGTCACTCTCTATCACTCTCTGACACTCTCTGTCACTCTCTGACTCTCACTGACACTCTCAGACGCTCTCTGTCACTCTCAGACACTGACTGACACTCTCAGACTCTCTCTGTCACTCTCAGACAGTCTCTATCACTCTCTGACACTCTCTGACACTCTCTATCACGCTCTGACTCTCATTGACACTCTCAGACGCTCTCTGTCACTCTCAGACACTCACTGACACTCTCAGACTCTCTCTGTCACTCTCAGACAGTCTCTATCACTCTCTGACACTCTCTGACACTCTATGACACTCTCTGACGCACTCTATCACTCTCTATCACTGTCTGACACTCTCTCTCACTCTCTTACAATCTCTGACACTTTCTTTCACTCTCTGACACTCACTGACACTGTCAGACACTCTCTGTCACTCACTATCACTCTCTTACACTCTTTATCACTCTCTGACACTCACTGACACTCTCAGACACTCACTGTCACTCACTATCACTCTCTGACACTCTCTATCACTCTATGAATCTCCCTGACACTCTCAGAGTCTTTCTATCACTCTCTATCACTCATTGACACTCTCAGACACTCTCTGAAACTCTCTGACACTCACTGACACTCTCAGACACTCTCTTTCACTCTCTGTCACTCTCAGACACTCTCAGACACTCTCTATCACTCTCTGACACTCTCTATCACTCTCTGACACTGTCTATCGCTCTCTGACACTCTCTGACTAACTCAATCACTCTCTATCACTCCCTGACACACTCTGACTCTCTCTATCACTCTATGACACTCTCTGACACTCTCTATCACTCTCTGTCACTCTCTGACACACTCTGACACTCTCTGACACTCTCTGTCACTCTCTATCACTCTCTGACACTCTCTGTCACTCTCTATCACTCTCTGACACTCTCTATCACTCTCTGACACTCTCTGACACTCTCAGAGGCTCTCTATAACTCTCTATCACTCACTGACAATCTCAGACACTCTCTATCACTCTCTGACTCTCACTGACACTCTCAGACGCTCTCTGTCACTCTCAGACACTCACTGACACTCTCAGACTCTCTCTGTCACTCTCAGACAGTCTCTATCACTCTCTGACACTCTCTGACACTCTCTATCACTCTCTGAGACACTCTGACACAATCTGACACTCTGTGACACACTCTGACACTCTCTATCACTCCATGACACTCTCTGACGCACTCTATCACTCTCTATCACTCTCTGACACTCTCTCTCACTCTCTTACAATCTCTAACACTCTCTTTCACTCTCTGACACTCACTGACACTGTCAGACACTCTCTGTCACACACTATCACTCTCTGACACTCTCTTTCACTCTCTGTCACTCTCTGACACTCTCTATCACTCTCTGACACTCTCTATCACTCTCTGACACTCTCTATCGCTCCTGACACACTCTGACTCTCTCTATCACTCTATGACACTCTCTGAAACTCTCTATCTCTCTCTGTCACTCTCTGACACACTCTGACACACTCTGACACTCTCAAACACTCTCAGACACTCTCTGTCACTCTCTATCACTCTCTGACACTTTCTATCACTCTCTGACACTCTCTACCACTCTCTGACACTCTCTGTCACTCTCTTTCACTCTCTGACACTCTCTATCACTCTCTGACACTCTCTGACACTCTCAGAGGCTCTCTATCACTCACTGACACTCTCACACACTCTCTATCACTCTCTGACACTCTCTGACACTCTCAGAGGCTCTCGACCACTCTCTATCACTCACTGACAATCTCAGACACTCTCTATCACTCTCTGACACTCACTGACACTCTCAGACGCTCTCTGTCACTCTCAGACACTCACTGACACTCTCAGACTCTCTCTGTCACTCTCAGACAGTCTCTATCACTCTCTGACACTCTCTGACACTCACTATCACTCTCTGACACACTCTGACACAATCTGACACTCTGTGACACACTCTGACACTCTCTATCACTCTATGACACTCTCTGACGCACTCTATCACTCTCTATCACTCTCTGACACTCTCTCTCACTCTCTTACAATCTCTAACACTCTCTTTCACTCTCTGATACTCACTGACACTGTCAGACACTCTCTGTCACACACTATCACTCTCTGACACTCTCTTTCACTCTCTGACACTCTCTGACACTCTCTATCACTCTCTGACACTCTCTATCACTCTCTGACACTCTCTATCACTCTCTGACACTCTCTATCGCTCCTGACACACTCTGACTCTCTCTATCACTCTATGACACTCTCTGAAACTCTCTATCTCTCTCTGTCACTCTCTGACACACTCTGACACACTCTGACACTCTCAAACACTCTCAGACACTCTCTGTCACTCTCTATCACTCTCTGACACTTTCTATCACTCTCTGACACTCTCTACCACTCTCTGACACTCTCTGTCACTCTCTTTCACTCTCTGACACTCTCTATCACTCTCTGACACTCTCTGACACTCTCAGAGGCTCTCTATCACTCTCTATCACTCACTGACACTCTCAGACACTCTCTATCACTCTCTGACACTCTCTGACACTCTCAGAGGCTCTCTACCACTCTCTATCACTCACTGACAATCTCAGACACTCTCTATCACTCTCTGACACTCACTGACACTCTCAGACGCTCTCTGTCACTCTCAGACACTCACTGACACTCTCAGACTCTCTCTGTCACTCTCAGACAGTCTCTATCACTCTCTGACACTCTCTGACACTCACTATCACTCTCTGACACACTCTGACACAATCTGACACTCTGTGACACACTCTGACACTCTCTATCACTCTATGACACTCTCTGACGCTCACTATCACTCTCTATCACTCTCTGACACTCTCTATCACTCTCCTACAATCTCTAACACTCTCTTTCACTCTCTGACACTCACTGACACTGTCAGACACTCTCTGTCACTTCCTATCACTCTCTGACACTCTCTTTCACTCTCTGTCACTCTCAGACACTCTCACACACTCTCTATCACTCTCTGACACTCTCTATCACTCTCTGACACTCTCAGAGGCTCTCTATCACTCTCTATCACTCACTGACAATCTCAGACACTCTCTCTCACTCTCTGACTCTCACTGACACTCTCAGACGCTCTCTGTCACTCTCAGACACTGACTGACACTCTCAGACTCTCTCTGTCACTCTCAGACAGTCTCTATCACTCTCTGACACTCTCTGACACTCTCTATCACTCTCTGACTCTCATTGACACTCTCAGACGCTCTCTGTCACTCTCAGACACTCACTGACACTCTCAGACTCTCTCTGTCACTCTCAGACAGTCTCTATCACTCTCTGACACTCTCTGACACTCTATGACACTCTCTGACGCACTCTATCACTCTCTATCACTGTCTGACACTCTCTCTCACTCTCTTACAATCTCTGACACTTTCTTTCACTCTCTGACACTCACTGACACTGTCAGACACTCTCTGTCACTCACTATCACTCTCTTACACTCTTTATCACTCTCTGACACTCACTGACACTCTCAGACACTCACTGTCACTCACTATCACTCTCTGACACTCTCTATCACTCTATGAATCTCCCTGACACTCTCAGAGTCTTTCTATCACTCTCTATCACTCATTGACACTCTCAGACACTCTCTGAAACTCTCTGACACTCACTGACACTCTCAGACACTCTCTTTCACTCTCTGTCACTCTCAGACACACTCAGACACTCTCTATCACTCTCTGACACTCTCTATCACTCTCTGACACTGTCTATCGCTCTCTGACACTCTCTGACTAACTCAATCACTCTCTATCACTCCCTGACACACTCTGACTCTCTCTATCACTCTATGACACTCTCTGACAGTCTCTATCACTCTCTGTCACTCTCTGACACACTCTGACACTCTCTGACACTCTCTGTCACTCTCTATCACTCTCTGACACTCTCTGTCACTCTCTATCACTCTCTGACACTCTCTATCACTCTCTGACACTCTCTGACACTCTCAGAGGCTCTCTATAACTCTCTATCACTCACTGACAATCTCAGACACTCTCTATCACTCTCTGACTCTCACTGACACTCTCAGACGCTCTCTGTCACTCTCAGACACTCACTGACACTCTCAGACTCTCTCTGTCACTCTCAGACAGTCTCTATCACTCTCTGACACTCTCTGACACTCTCTATCACTCTCTGAGACACTCTGACACAATCTGACACTCTGTGACACACTCTGACACTCTCTATCACTCCATGACACTCTCTGACGCACTCTATCACTCTCTATCACACTCTGACACTCTCTCTCACTCTCTTACAATCTCTAACACTCTCTTTCACTCTCTGACACTCACTGACACTGTCAGACACTCTCTGTCACACACTATCACTCTCTGACACTCTCTTTCACTCTCTGTCACTCTCTGACACTCTCTATCACTCTCTGACACTCTCTATCACTCTCTGACACTCTCTATCGCTCCTGACACACTCTGACTCTCTCTATCACTCTATGACACTCTCTGAAACTCTCTATCTCTCTCTGTCACTCTCTGACACACTCTGACACACTCTGACACTCTCAAACACTCTCAGACACTCTCTGTCACTCTCTATCACTCTCTGACACTTTCTATCACTCTCTGACACTCTCTACCACTCTCTGACACTCTCTGACACTCTCTATCACTCTCTGACACTCTCTGACACTCTCAGAGGCTCTCTATCACTCTCTATCACTCACTGACACTCTCAGACACTCTCTATCACTCTCTGACACTCCCTGACACTCTCAGAGGCTCTCTACCACTCTCTATCACTCACTGACAATCTCAGACACTCTCTATCACTCTCTGACACTCACTGACACTCTCAGACGCTCTCTGTCACTCTCAGACACTCACTGACACTCTCAGACTCTCTCTGTCACTCTCAGACAGTCTCTATCACTCTCTGACACTCTCTGACACTCTCTATCACTCTCTGACACACTCTGACACAATCTGACACTCTGTGACACACTCTGACACTCTCTATCACTCTATGACACTCTCTGACGCTCACTATCACTCTCTATCACTCTCTGACACTCTCTATCACTCTCTTACAATCTCTGACACTCTCTTTCACTCTCTGACACTCACTGACACTGTCAGACACTCTCTTTCACTCTCTGTCACTCTCAGACACACTCAGACACTCTCTATCACTCTCTGACACTCTCTATCACTCTCTGACACTGTCTATCGCTCTCTGACACTCTCTGACTAACTCAATCACTCTCTATCACTCCCTGACACACTCTGACTCTCTCTATCACTCTATGACACTCTCTGACACTCTCTATCACTCTCTGACACTCTCTATCACTCTCTGACACTCTCTATCGCTCCTGACACACTCTGACTCTCTCTATCACTCTATGACACTCTCTGAAACTCTCTATCTCTCTCTGTCACTCTCTGACACACTCTGACACACTCTGACACTCTCAAACACTCTCAGACACTCTCTGTCACTCTCTATCACTCTCTGACACTTTCTATCACTCTCTGACACTCTCTACCACTCTCTGACACTCTCTGTCACTCTCTTTCACTCTCTGACACTCTCTATCACTCTCTGACACTCTCTGACACTCTCAGAGGCTCTCTATCACTCTCTATCACTCACTGACACTCTCAGACACTCTCTATCACTCTCTGACACTCTCTGACACTCTCAGAGGCTCTCGACCACTCTCTATCACTCACTGACAATCTCAGACACTCTCTATCACTCTCTGACACTCACTGACACTCTCAGACGCTCTCTGTCACTCTCAGACACTCACTGACACTCTCAGACTCTCTCTGTCACTCTCAGACAGTCTCTATCACTCTCTGACACTCTCTGACACTCTCTATCACTCTCTGACACACTCTGACACAATCTGACACTCTGTGACACACTCTGACACTCTCTATCACTCTATGACACTCTCTGACGCTCACTATCACTCTCTATCACTCTCTGACACTCTCTATCACTCTCTTACAATCTCTGACACTCTCTTTCACTCTCTGACACTCACTGACACTGTCAGACACTCTCTGTCACTTCCTATCACTCTCTGACACTCTCTTTCACTCTCTGTCACTCTCAGACACTCTCACACACTCTCTATCACTCTCTGACACTCTCTATCACTCTCTGACACTCTCAGAGGCTCTCTATCACTCTCTATCACTCACTGACAATCTCAGACACTCTCTCTCACTCTCTGACTCTCACTGACACTCTCAGACGCTCTCTGTCACTCTCAGACACTGACTGACACTCTCAGACTCTCTCTGTCACTCTCAGACAGTCTCTATCACTCTCTGACACTCTCTGACACTCTCTATCACTCTCTGACTCTCATTGACACTCTCAGACGCTCTCTGTCACTCTCAGACACTCACTGACACTCTCAGACTCTCTCTGTCACTCTCAGACAGTCTCTATCACTCTCTGACACTCTCTGACACTCTATGACACTCTCTGACGCACTCTATCACTCTCTATCACTGTCTGACACTCTCTCTCACTCTCTTGCAATCTCTGACACTTTCTTTCACTCTCTGACACTCACTGACACTGTCAGACACTCTCTGTCACTCACTATCACTCTCTTACACTCTTTATCACTCTCTGACACTCACTGACACTCTCAGACACTCACTGTCACTCACTATCACTCTCTGACACTCTCTATCACTCTATGAATCTCCCTGACACTCTCAGAGTCTTTCTATCACTCTCTATCACTCATTGACACTCTCAGACACTCTCTGAAACTCTCTGACACTCACTGACACTCTCAGACACTCTCTTTCACTCTCTGTCACTCTCAGACACTCTCAGACACTCTCTATCACTCTCTGACACTCTCTATCACTCTCTGACACTGTCTATCGCTCTCTGACACTCTCTGACTAACTCAATCACTCTCTATCACTCCCTGACACACTCTGACTCTCTCTATCACTCTATGACACTCTCTGACACTCTCTATCACTCTCTGTCACTCTCTGACACACTCTGACACTCTCTGACACTCTCTGTCACTCTCTATCACTCTCTGACACTCTCTGTCACTCTCTATCACTCTCTGACACTCTCTATCACTCTCTGACACTCTCTGACACTCTCAGAGGCTCTCTATAACTCTCTATCACTCACTGACAATCTCAGACACTCTCTATCACTCTCTGACTCTCACTGACACTCTCAGACGCTCTCTGTCACTCTCAGACACTCACTGACACTCTCAGACTCTCTCTGTCACTCTCAGACAGTCTCTATCACTCTCTGACACTCTCTGACACTCTCTATCACTCTCTGAGACACTCTGACACAATCTGACACTCTGTGACACACTCTGACACTCTCTATCACTCCATGACACTCTCTGACGCACTCTATCACTCTCTATCACTCTCTGACACTCTCTCTCACTCTCTTACAATCTCTAACACTCTCTTTCACTCTCTGACACTCACTGACACTGTCAGACACTCTCTGTCACACACTATCACTCTCTGACACTCTCTTTCACTCTCTGTCACTCTCTGACACTCTCTATCACTCTCTGACACTCTCTATCACTCTCTGACACTCTCTATCACTCTCTGACACTCTCTATCGCTCCTGACACACTCTGACTCTCTCTATCACTCTATGACACTCTCTGAAACTCTCTATCTCTCTCTGTCACTCTCTGACACACTCTGACACACTCTGACACTCTCAAACACTCTCAGACACTCTCTGTCACTCTCTATCACTCTCTGACACTTTCTATCACTCTCTGACACTCTCTACCACTCTCTGACACTCTCTGTCACTCTCTTTCACTCTCTGACACTCTCTATCACTCTCTGACACTCTCTGACACTCTCAGAGGCTCTCTATCACTCTCTATCACTCACTGACACTCTCAGACACTCTCTATCACTCTCTGACACTCTCTGACACTCTCAGAGGCTCTCTATCACTCACTGACAATCTCAGACACTCTCTATCACACTCTGACACTCACTGACACTCTCAGACGCTCTCTGTCACTCTCAGACACTCACTGACACTCTCAGACTCTCTCTGTCACTCTCAGACAGTCTCTATCACTCTCTGACACTCTCTGACACTCTCTATCACTCTCTGACACACTCTGACACAATCTGACACTCTGTGACACACTCTGACACTCTCTATCACTCTATGACACTCTCTGACGCTCACTATCACTCTCTATCACTCTCTGACACTCTCTATCACTCTCTTACAATCTCTGACACTCTCTTTCACTCTCTGACACTCACTGACACTGTCAGACACTCTCTGTCACTTCCTATCACTCTCTGACACTCTCTTTCACTCTCTGTCACTCTCAGACACTCTCACACACTCTCTATCACTCTCTGACACTCTCTATCACTCTCTGACACTCTCAGAGGCTCTCTATCACTCTCTATCACTCACTGACAATCTCAGACACTCTCTCTCACTCTCTGACTCTCACTGACACTCTCAGACGCTCTCTGTCACTCTCAGACACTGACTGACACTCTCAGACTCTCTCTGTCACTCTCAGACAGTCTCTATCACTCTCTGACACTCTCTGACACTCTCTATCACTCTCTGACACTCTCTGACACTCTATGACACTCTCTGATGCACTCTATCACTCTCTATCACTGTCTGACACTCTCTCTCACTCTCTTACAATCTCTGACACTTTCTTTCACTCTCTGACACTCACTGACACTGTCAGACACTCTCTGTCACTCACTATCACTCTCTGACACACTCTTTCACTCTCTGTCACTCTCTGACACTCTCTATCACTCTCTGACACTCTCTATCAATCTCTGACACTCTCTATCACTCTCTGACACTCTCTATCGCTCCTGACACACTCTGACTCTCTCTATCACTCTATGACACTCTCTGAAACTCTCTATCACTCTCTGTCACTCTCTGTCACTCTCTGACACACTCTGACACTCTCTGACACTCTCAGACACTCTCAGACACTCTCTGTCACTCTCTATCACTCTCTGACACTTTCTATCACTCTCTGACACTCTCTATCGCACTCTGACACACTCTGACTCTCTCTATCACTCTATGACACTCTCTGAAACACT
This sequence comes from Heterodontus francisci, assembly GCF_036365525.1. Classification (NCBI taxonomy): domain Eukaryota; kingdom Metazoa; phylum Chordata; class Chondrichthyes; order Heterodontiformes; family Heterodontidae; genus Heterodontus; species Heterodontus francisci. The sequence goes on from NW_027141280.1 coordinate 2,019,761, forward strand.
CTATCACTCTCTGTCACTCTCAGACACTCTCAGACACTCTCTGTCACTCTCTATCACTCTCTGACACTCTCTATCACTCTCTGACACTCTTTGTCACTCTCTGACACTCTCTGTCACTCTCTTTCACTCTCTGACACTCTCTATCACTCTCTGACACTCTCTGACTAACTCAATCACTCTCTATCACTCCCTGACACACTCTGACTCTCTCTATCACTCTATGACACTCTCTGACACTCTCTATCACTCTCTGTCACTCTCTGACACACTCTGACACTCTCTGACACTCTCTGTCACTCTCTATCACTCTCTGACACTCTCTGTCACTCTCTATCACTCTCTGACACTCTCTATCACTCTCTGACACTCTCTGACACTCTCAGAGGCTCTCTATAACTCTCTATCACTCACTGACAATCTCAGACACTCTCTATCACTCTCTGACTCTCACTGACACTCTCAGACGCTCTCTGTCACTCTCAGACACTCACTGACACTCTCAGACTCTCTCTGTCACTCTCAGACAGTCTCTATCACTCTCTGACACTCTCTGACACTCTCTATCACTCTCTGAGACACTCTGACACAATCTGACACTCTGTGACACACTCTGACACTCTCTATCACTCCATGACACTCTCTGACGCACTCTATCACTCTCTATCACTCTTTGACACTCTCTCTCACTCTCTTACAATCTCTAACACTCTCTTTCACTCTCTGACACTCACTGACACTGTCAGACACTCTCTGTCACACACTATCACTCTCTGACACTCTCTTTCACTCTCTGTCACTCTCTGACACTCTCTATCACTCTCTGACACTCTCTATCACTCTCTGACACTCTCTATCGCTCCTGACACACTCTGACTCTCTCTATCACTCTATGACACTCTCTGAAACTCTCTATCTCTCTCTGTCACTCTCTGACACACTCTGACACACTCTGACACTCTCAAACACTCTCAGACACTCTCTGTCACTCTCTATCACTCTCTGACATTTTCTATCACTCTCTGACACTCTCTACCACTCTCTGACACTCTCTGTCACTCTCTTTCACTCTCTGACACTCTCTATCACTCTCTGACACTCTCTGACACTCTCAGAGTCTCTCTATCACTCTCTATCACTCACTGACACTCTCAGACACTCTCTATCACTCTCTGACACTCTCTGACACTCTCAGAGGCTCTCTATCACTCTCTATCACTCACTGACAATCTCAGACACTCTCTATCACTCTCTGACACTCACTGACACTCTCAGACGCTCTCTGTCACTCTCAGACACTCACTGACACTCTCAGACTCTCTCTGTCACTCTCAGACAGTCTCTATCACTCTCTGACACTCTCTGACACTCTCTATCACTCTCTGACACACTCTGACACAATCTGACACTCTGTGACACACTCTGACACTCTCTATCACTCTATGACACTCTCTGACGCTCACTATCACTCTCTATCACTCTCTGACACTCTCTATCACTCTCTTACAATCTCTGACACTCTCAGACACTCTCTGACACTCACTGACACTGTCAGACACTCTCTGTCACTTCCTATCACTCTCTGACACTCTCTTTCACTCTCTGTCACTCTCAGACACTCTCACACACTCTCTATCACTCTCTGACACTCTCTATCACTCTCTGACACTCTCAGAGGCTCTCTATCACTCTCTATCACTCACTGACAATCTCAGACACTCTCTCTCACTCTCTGACTCTCACTGACACTCTCAGACGCTCTCTGTCACTCTCAGACACTGACTGACACTCTCAGACTCTCTCTGTCACTCTCAGACAGTCTCTATCACTCTCTGACACTCTCTGACACTCTCTATCACTCTCTGACTCTCATTGACACTCTCAGACGCTCTCTGTCACTCTCAGACACTCACTGACACTCTCAGACACTCTCTGTCACTCTCAGACAGTCTCTATCACTCTCTGACACTCTCTGACACTCTATGACACTCTCTGACGCACTCTATCACTCTCTATCACTGTCTGACACTCTCTCTCACTCTCTTACAATCTCTGACACTTTCTTTCACTCTCTGACACTCACTGACACTGTCAGACACTCTCTGTCACTCACTATCACTCTCTGACACACTCTTTCACTCTCTGTCACTCTCTGACACTCTCTATCACTCTCTGACACTCTCTATCACTCTCTGACACTCTCATCAATCTCTGACACTCTCTATCACTCTCTGACACTCTCTATCGCTCCTGACACACTCTGACTCTCTCTATCACTCTATGACACTCTCTGAAACTCTCTATCACTCTCTGTCACTCTCTGTCACTCTCTGACACACTCTGACACTCTCTGACTCTCTCAGACACTCTCAGACACTCTCTGTCACTCTCTATCACTCTCTGACACTTTCTATCACTCTCTGACACACTCTATCGCACTCTGACACTCTCTGACTCTCTATATCACTCTATGACACTCTCTGAAACACTCTATCACTCTCTGTCACTCTCAGACACTCTCAGACACTCTCTGTCACTCTCTATCACTCTCTGACACTCTTTGTCACTCTCTGACACTCTCTGTCACTCTCTTTCACTCTCTGACACTCTCTATCACTCTCTGACACTCTCTGACACTCTCAGAGGCTCTCTTTCACTCTCTATCTCTCACTGACACTCTCAGACACTCTCTATCACTCTCTGACACTCACTGACACTCTCAGACACTCTCTATCACTCTCTGACACTCTATCTCTCTCTGACACTCTCTATCGCTCTCTGACACTCTCTGACACACTCAATCACTCTCTATGTCTCTCTGACACACTCTGACACTCTCTATCACTATATGACACTCTCTGACACTCTCTATCACTCTCTATCACTCTCTGACACACTCTGACACTCTCTGGCAATCTCAGACACTCTCTGACACTCTGTCACTCTCTATCACTCTCTGACACTCTCTTTCACTCTCTGACACTCTCTTATCACTCTCTATCACTCTCTTACACACTCTATCACTCTCTGACACTCTCTGGCACTCTCTATCACACTCTGACACTGTCTGACACTCTCTATCACTCAATGACACACTCTGAAACTCTCTATCACTCTCTATCACTCTCTGACACTCACTGACACTGTCAGACACTCGCTGTCACTCTCAGACACTCTCTGTCACTCTCAGACACTCTCAGACACTCTCAGACACTCTCAGACACTCTCTATCACTCTCTGACACTCTCTATCACTCTCTGACACTCTCTTTCGCTGTCTGACACTCTCTGACACACTCTGACACTCTCTGACACTCTCAGACACTCGCTATCACTCGCTATCACTCTCTGACACTCTCTGACACTCTCAGAATCTCTCTCTCACTCTCTGAAACTCTCAGACAATCTCTATCACTCTCTGACACTCTCTGACATTCTCAGACACTCTCTATCACTCTCTGACACTCTCTATCACTCTCTGACACTCTCTGACACTCTCTATCACTCTCTGATACTTTCTATCACTCTCTGACACTCTCTATCACTCTCTGACACTCTCTTTCGCTGTCTGACACTCTCTGACACTCTCTGACACTTTCTGACACTCTCAGACACTCTCTATCACTCTCTATCACTCTCTGATACTCTCTGACACTCTCAGAATCTCTCTCTCACTCTCTGACACTCTCAGACACTCTCCATCACTCTCTGACACTCTCTATCACTCTCTGACATTCTCAGACACTCTCTATCATTCTCTGACACTCTCTATCACGCTCTGACACTCTCTATCACTCTCTGACACTCACTGACACTCTCAGACGCTCTCTGTCACTCTCAGACACTATCACTCTCTGACACTCTCTGACACTCTCTGACACTCTCTCTCACTCTCTGACACTCTCTGACACACTCAGACACTCTGTGACACACTCTGACACTCTCTATCACTCTATGACACTCTCTGACGGTCTCTATCACTCTCTATCACTCTCTGACACTCTTTATCACTCTCTGACACTCACTGACACTCTCAGACACTCGCTGTCACTCACTATCACTCTCTGACACTATCACTCTATGAATCTCTCTGACACTCTCAGAGTCTTTCTATCACTCTCTATCACTCACTGACACTCTCAGACACTCTCTGTCACTCTCTGACACTCACCGACACTCTCAGACACTCTCTTTCACTCTCTGTCACTCTCAGACACTCTCTATCACTCTCTGACACTCTCTATCACTCTCTGACACTGTCTATCGCTCTCTGACACTCTCTGACACACTCAAAAACGCTCTATCACTCCCTGACACACTCTGACTCTCTCTATCACTCTATGACACTCTCTGACACTCTCTATCACTCTCTGTCACTCTCTGACACACTCTGAAACTCTCTGACACTCTCTGTCACTCTCTATCACTCGCTGACACTCTCTATCACTCTCTGACACTCTCTTTAACTCTCTGACACTCTCTGTCACTCTCTATCACTCTCTGACACTCTCTATCACTCTCTGACACTCTCAGAGGCTCTCTATAACTCTCTATCACTCACTGACAATCTCAGACACTCTCTATCACTCTCTGACTCTCACTGACACTCTCAGACGCTCTCTGTCACTCTCAGACACTCACTGACACTCTCAGACTCTCTCTGTCACTCTCAGACAGTCTCTATCACTCTCTGACACTCTCTATCACTCTCTGACACACTCTGACACAATCTGACACTCTGTGACACACTCTGACACTCTCTATCACTCTATGACACTCTCTGACGCACTCTATCACTCTCTATCACTCTCTGACACTCTCTCTCACTCTCCTACAATCTCTAACACTCTCTTTCACTCTCTGACACTCAATGACACTGTCAGACACTCTCTGTCACTCACTATCACTCTCTGACACTCTCTTTCACTCTCTGTCACTCTCTGACACTCTCTATCACTCTCTGACACTCTCTATCACTCTCTGACACTCTCTATCCCTCCTGACACACTCTGACTCTCTATATCACTCTATGACACTCTCTGAAACTCTCTATCACTCTCTGTCACTCTCTGACACACTCTGACACGCTCTGACACTCTCAGACACTCTCAGACACTCTCTGTCACTCTCTATCACTCTCTGACACTATCTATAACTCTCTGACACTCTCTACCACTCTCTGACACTCTCTGTCACTCTCTTTCACTCTCTGACACTCTCTATCACTCTCTGACACTTTCTGACACTCTCAGAGGCTCTCTATCACTCACTGACACTCTCAGACACTCTCTATCACTCTCTGACACTCTCTGACACTCTCAGAGGCTCTCTACCACTCTCTATCACTCACTGACAGTCTCAGACACTCTCTATCACTCTCTGACACTCACTGACACTCTCAGACGCTATCTGTCACTCTCAGACACTCACTGACACTCTCAGACTCTCTCTGTCAGTCTCAGACAGTCTCTATCACTCTCTGACACTCTCTGACACTCTCTATCACTCTCTGACACACTCTGACACAATCTGACACTCTGTGACACACTCTGACACTCTCTATCACTCTATGACACTCACTGACGCTCTCTATCACTCTCTATCACTCTCTGACACTCTCTATCACTCTCTTACAATCTCTGACACTCTCTTTCACTCTCTGACACACACTGACACTGTCAGACACTCTCTGTCACTTACTATCACTCTCTGACACTCTCTTTCACTCTCTATCACTCTCTGACACTCTCTATCACTCTCTGTCATTGTCTATCGCTCTCTGACACTCTCTGACACACTCAATCACTCTCTATCACTCCCTGACACACCCTGACTCTCTCCATCACTCTATGACACTCTCTGACACTCTCTATCACTCTCTGACACTCTCCATAACTCTCTGACAATCTCTGTCACTCTCTATCACTCTCTGACACTCTCTATCACTCTCTGACACTCTCTGACACTCTCAGAGGCTCTCTATAACTCTCTATCACTCACTGACAATCTCAGACACTCTCTATCACTCTCTGACTCTCACTGACACTCTCAGACGCTCTCTGTCACTCTCAGACACTCACTGACACTCTCAGACTCTCTCTGTCTCTCTCAGACAGTCTCTATCACACTCTGACACTCTCTGACACTCTCTATCACTCTCTGACACACTCTGACACAATCTGACACTCTGTGACACACTCTGACACTCTCCATCACTCTATGACACTCTCTGACACACTCTATCAGTCGCTATCACTCTCTGACACTCTCTCTCACTCTCTTACAATCTCTAACACTCTCTTTCACTCTCTGACACTCACTGACACTGTCAGACACTCTCTGTCACTCACTATCACTCTCTGACACTCTCGTTCACTCTCTGTCACTCTCTGACACTCTCTATCACTCTCTGACACTCTCTATCACTCTCTGACACTCTCTATCGCTCCTGACACACTCTGACTCTCTCTATCACTCTATGACACTCTCTGAAACTCTCTATCACTCTCTGTCACTCTCTGACACACTCTGACATTCTCTGACACTCTCAGACACTCTCAGACACTCTCTGTCACTCTCTATCACTCTCTGACACTATCTATCACTCTCTGACACTCTCTACCACTCTCTGACACTCTCTGTCACACTCTTTCACTCTCTGACACTCTCTATCACTCCCTGACACTCTCTGACACTCTCAGAGGCTCTCTTTCACTCTCTATCACTCACTGACACTCTCAGACACTCTCTATCACTCTCTGACACTCACTGACACTCTCAGACACTCTCGTTCACCCTCTGTCGCTCTCAGACACTCTCAGACACTCTCTATCACTCTCTGACACTCTATCTCTCTCTGACACTCTCTATCGCTCTCTGACACTCTCTGACACACTCAATCACTCTCTATGTCTCTCTGACACACTCTGACACTCTCTGGCAATCTCAGACACTCTCTGACACTCTGTCACTCTCTATCACTCTCTGACACTCTCTTTCAATCTCTGACACTCTCTATCACTCTCTATCACTCTCTTACACACTCTATCACTCTCTGACACTCTCTGGCACTCTCTATCACACTCTGACACTGTCTGACACTCTCTATCACTCAATGACACACTCTGAAACTCTCTATCACTCTCTATCACTCTCTGACACTCACTGGCACTGTCAGACACTCGCTGTCACTCTCAGACACTCTCTGTCACTCTCAGACACTCTCAGACACTCTCTATCACTCTCTGACACTCTCTATCACTCTCTGACACTCTCTTTCGCTGTCTGACACTCTCTGACACACTCTGACACTCTCTGACACTCTCAGACACTCGCTATCACTCGCTATCACTCTCTGACACTCTCTGACACTCTCCGAATCTCTCTCTCACTCTCTGAAACTCCCAGACAATCGCTATCACTCTCTGACACTCTCTGACATTCTCAGACACTCTCTATCACTCTCTGACACTCTCTATCACTCTCTGACACTCTCTGACATTCTCAGACACTCTCTATCACTCTCTGACACTCTCTATCACTCTCTGACACTCTCTATCACTCTCTGATACTTTCCGACACTTTCTGACACTCTCAGACACTCTCTATCACTCTCTATCACTCTCTGATACTCTCTGACACTCTCAGAATCTCTCTCTCACTCTCTGACACTCTCTATCACGGTCTGACACTCTCTATCGCTGTCTGACACAATCTGACACTCTCTGACATTCTCAGACACTCTCTATCACTCTCTGACACTCTCTATCACTCTCTGACACTCTCTGACACTCTCTATCACTCTCTGATACTTTCTGACACTTTCTGACACTCTCAGACACTCTCTATCACTCTCTATCACTCTCTGATACTCTCTGACACTCTCAGAATCTCTCTCTCACTCTCTGACACTCTCAGACACTCTCCATCACTCTCTGACATTCTCAGACATTCTCTATCATTCTCTGACACTCTCTATCACGCTCTGACACTCTCTATCACTCTCTGACACTCACTGACACTCTCTGACACTCTCTGTCACTCTCAGACACTATCACTCTCTGACACTCTCTGACACTCTCTCTCAGTCTCTGACACTCTCTGACACACTCAGACACTCTGTGACACACTCTGACACTCTCTATCACTCTATGACACTCTCTGACGGTCTCTATCACTCTCTATCACTCTCTGACACTCTTTATCACTCTCTGACACTCACTGACACTCTCAGACACTCGCTGTCACTCACTATCACTCTCTGACACTCTCTATCACTCTATGAATCTCTCTGACACTCTCAGAGTCTTTCTATCACTCTCTATCACTCACTGACACTCTCAGACACTCTCTGTCACTCTCTGACACTCACCGACACTCGCAGACACTCTCTTTCACTCTCTGTCACTCTCAGACACTCTCTATCACTCTCTGACACTCTCTATCACTCTCTGACACTGTCTATCGTTCTCTGACACTCTCTGACACACTCAATCACTCTCTATCACTCCCTGACACACTCTGACTCTCTCTATCACACTATGACACTCTCTGACACTCTCTATCACTCTCTGACACACTCTGACACTCTCTGACACTCTCTGTCACTCTCTATTACTCTCTGACACTCTCTATCACTCTCTGACACTCTCCATAACTCTCTGACACTCTCTGTCACTCTCTATCACTCTCTGACACTCTCTATCACTCTCTGACACTCTCTGACACTCTCAGAGGCTCTCTATAACTCTCTATCACTCACTGACAATCTCAGACACTCTCTATCACTCTCTGACTCTCACTGACACTCTCAGACGCTCTCTGTCACTCTCAGACACTCACTGGCACTCTCAGACTCTCTCTGTCACTCTCAGACAGTCTCTATCACTCTCTGACACTCTCTATCACTCTCTGACACACTCTGACACAATCTGACACTCTGTGACACACTCTGACACTCTCTATTACTCTATGACACTCTCTGACGCTCTCTATCACTCTCTATCACTCTCTGACACTCTCTCTCATTCTCTTACAATCTCTAACACTCTCTTTCACTCTCTGACACTCACTGACACTGTCAGACACTCTCTGTCACTCACTATCACTCTCTGACACTCTCTTTCACTCTCTGTCACTCTCTGACACTCTTTATCACTCTCTGACACTCACTGACACTCTCAGACACTCGCTGTCACTCACTATCACTCTCTGACACTCTCTATCACTCTATGAATCTCTCTGACACTCTCAGAGTCTTTCTATCACTCTCTATCACTCACTGACACTCTCAGACACTCTCTGTCACTCTCTGACACTCACCGACACTCTCAGACACTCTCTTTCACTCTCTGTCACTCTCAGACACTCTCTATCACTCTCTGACACTCTCTATCACTCTCTGTCACTGTCTATCGTTCTCTGACACTCTCTGACACACTCAATCACTCTCTATCACTCCCTGACACACTCTGACTCTCTCTATCACTCTATGACACTCTCTGACACTCTCTTTCAATCTCTGACACTCTCTATCACTCTCTATCACTCTCTTACACACTCTATCACTCTCTGACACTCTCTGGCACTCTCTATCACACTCTGACACTGTCTGACACTCTCTATCACTCAATGACACACTCTGAAACTCTCTATCACTCTCTATCACTCTCTGACACTCACTGACACTGTCAGACACTCGCTGTCACTCTCAGACACTCTCTGTCACTCTCAGACACTCTCTATCACTCTCTGACACTCTCTATCACTCTCTGACACACTCTTTCGCTGTCTGACACTCTCTGACACACTCTGACACTCTCTGACACTCTCAGACACTCGCTATCAGTCGCTATCACTCTCTGACACTCTCTGACACTCTCAGAATCTCTCTCTCACTCTCTGAAACTCCCAGACAATCGCTATCACTCTCTGACACTCTCTGACATTCTCAGACACTCTCTATCACTCTCTGACACTCTCTATCACTCTCTGACACTCTCTGACATTCTCAGACACTCTCTATCACTCTCTGACACTCTCTATCACTCTCTGACACTCTCTATCACTCTCTGATACTTTCTGACACTTTCTGACACTCTCAGACACTCTCTATCACTCTCTATCACTCTCTGATACTCTCTGACACTCTCAGAATCTCTCTCTCACTCTCTGACACTCTCTATCACGGTCTGACACTCTCTATCGCTGTCTGACACAATCTGACACTCTCTGACATTCTCAGACACTCTCTATCACTCTCTGACACTCTCTATCACTCTCTGACACTCTCTGACACTCTCTATCACTCTCTGATTCTTTCTGACACTCTCAGAATCTCTCTCTCACTCTCTGACACTCTCTATCACGGTCTGACACTCTCTATCGCTGTCTGACACAATCTGACACTCTCTGACATTCTCAGACACTCTCTATCACTCTCTGACACTCTCTATCACTCTCTGACACTCTCTGACACTCTCTATCACTCTCTGATACTTTCTGACAATTTCTGACACTCTCAGACACTCTCTATCACTCTCTATCACTCTCTGATACTCTCTGACACTCTCAGAATCTCGCTCTCACTCTCTGACACTCTCTATCACGGTCTGACACTCTCTATCGCTGTCTGACACAATCTGACACTCTCTGACATTCTCAGACAGTCTCTATCACTCTCTGACACTCTCTATCACTCTCTGACACTCTCTGACACTCTCTATCACTCTCTGATACTTTCTGACACTTTCTGACACTCTCAGACACTCTCTATCACTCTCTATCACTCTCTGATACTCTCTGACACTCTCAGAATCTCTCTCTCACTCTCTGACACTCTCAGACACTCTCCATCACTCTCTGACATTCTCAGACATTCTCTATCATTCTCTGACACTCTCTATCACGCTCTGACACTCTCTATCACTCTCTGACACTCACTGACACTCTCTGACACTCTCTGTCACTCTCAGACACTATCACTCTCTGACACTCTCTGACACTCTCTCTCAGTCTCTGACACTCTCTGACACACTCAGACACTCTGTGACACACTCTGACACTCTCTATCACTCTATGACACTCTCTGACGGTCTCTATCACTCTCTATCACTCTCTGACACTCTTTATCACTCTCTGACACTCACTGACACTCTCAGACACTCGCCGTCACTCACTATCACTCTCTGACACTCTCTATCACTCTATGAATCTCTCTGACACTCTCAGAGTCTTTCTATCACTCTCTATCACTCACTGACACTCTCAGACACTCTCTGTCACTCTCTGACACTCACCGACACTCTCAGACACTCTCTTTCACTCTCTGTCACTCTCAGACACTCTCTATCACTCTCTGACACTCTCTATCACTCTCTGACACTGTCTATCGTTCTCTGACACTCTCTGACACACTCAATCACTCTCTATCACTCCCTGACACACTCTGACTCTCTCTATCACTCTATGACACTCTCTGACACTCTCTATCACTCTCTGTCACTCTCTGACACACTCTGACACTCTCTGACACTCTCTGTCACTCTCTATTACTCTCTGACACTCTCTATCACTCTCTGACACTCTCCATAACTCTCTGACACTCTCTGTCACTCTCTATCACTCTCTGACACTCTCTATCACTCTCTGACACTCTCTGACACTCTCAGAGGCTCTCTATAACTCTCTATCACTCACTGACAATCTCAGACACTCTCTATCACTCTCTGACTCTCACTGACACTCTCAGACGCTCTCTGTCACTCTCAGACACTCATTGACACTCTCAGACTCTCTCTGTCACTCTCAGACAGTCTCTATCACTCTCTGACACTCTCTATCACTCTCTGACACACTCTGACACAATCTGACACTCTGTGACACACTCTGACACTCTCTATCACTCTATGACACTCTCTGACGCACTCTATCACTCTCTATCACTCTCTGACACTCTCTCTCACTCTCTTACAATCTCTAACACTCTCTTTCACTCTCTGACACTCACTGACACTGTCAGACACTCTCTGTCACTCACTATCACTCTCTGACACTCTCTTTCACTCTCTGTCACTCTCTGACACTCTTTATCACTCTCTGACAATCACTGACACTCTCAGACACTCGCTGTCACTCACTGTCACTCTCTGACACTCTCTATCACTCTATGAATCTCTCTGACACTCTCAGAGTCTTTCTATCACTCTCTATCACTCACTGACACTCTCAGACACTCTCTGTCACTCTCCGACACTCACCGACACTCTCAGACACACTCTTTCACTCTCTGTCACTCTCAGACACTCTCTATCACTCTCTGACACTCTATATCACTCTCTGACACTGTCTATCGTTCTTTGACACTCTCTGACACACTCAATCACTCTCTATCACTCCCTGACACACTCTGACTCTCTCTATCACTCTATGACACTCCCTGACACTCTCTATCACTCTCTGTCACTCTCTGACACACTCTGACACTCTCTGTCACTCTCTATTACTCTCTGACACTCTCTATCACTCTCTGACACTCTCCATAACTCTCTGACACTCTCTGTCACTCTCTATCACTCTCTGACACTCTCTATCACTCTCTGACACTCTCTGACACTCTCAGAGGCTCTCTATAACTCTCTATCACTCACTGACAATCTCAGACACTCTCTATCACTCTCTGACTCTCACTGACACTCTCAGACGCTCTCTGTCACTCTCAGACACTCACTGATACTCTCAGACTCTCTCTGTCACTCTCAGACAGTCTCTATCACTCTCTGACACTCTCTATCACTCTCTGACACACTCTGACACAATCTGACACTCTGTGACACACTCTGACACTCTCTATCACTCTATGACACTCTCTGACGCACTCTATCACTCTCTATCGCTCTCTGACACTCTCTCTCACTCTCTTACATTCTCTAACACTCTCTTTCACTCTCTGACACTCAATGACACTGTCAGACACTCTCTGTCACTCACTATCACTCTCTGACACTCTCTTTCACTCTCTGTCACTCTCTGACACTCACTATCACTCTCTGACACTCTCTATCACTCTCTGACACTCTCTATCGCTCCTGACACACTCTGACTCTCTCTATCACTCTATGACACTCTCTGAAACTCTCTATCACTCTCTGTCACTCTCTGACACACTCTGACACTCTCAGACACTCTCAGACACACTCTGTCACTCTCTATCACTCTCTGACACTATCTATCACTCTCTGACACTCTCGACCACTCTCTGACACTCTCTGTCACTCTCTTTCTCTCTCTGACACTCTCTATCACTCTCTGACACTCTCTGACACTCTCAGAGGCTCTCTATCACTCTCTATCACTCACTGACACTCTCAGACACTCTCTATCACTCTCTGACACTCTCTATCACTCTCTGACACTCTCTTTCGCTGTCTGACACTCTCTGACACACTCTGACACTCTCTGACACTCTCAGACACTCGCTATCACTCGCTATCACTCTCTGACACTCTCTGACACACTCAATCACTCTCTATCACTCCCTGACACACTCTGACACTCTCTATCACTCTATGACACTCTCTGACGCACTCTCTCACTCTCTATCACTCTCTGACACTCTCTCTCACTCTCTTACAATCTCTGACACTTTCTTTCACTCTCTGACACTCACTGACACTGTCAGACACTCTCTGTCACTCACTATCACTCTCTGACACTCTCTTTCACTCTCTGTCACTCTCTGACACTCTCTATCACTCTCTGACACTCTCTATCACTCTCTGACACTCTCTATCGCTCCTGACACACTCTTACTCTCTCTATCACTCTATGACACTCTCTGAAACTCTCTGTCACTCTCTGACACACTCTGACACTCTCTGACACTCTCAGACACTCTCAGACACTCTCTGTCACTCTCTGTCACTCTCTATCACTCTCTGACACTATCTATCACTCTCTGACACTCTCTACCACTCTCTGACACTCTCTGTCACTCTCTTTCACTCTCTGACACTCTCTATCACTCTCTGACACTCTCTGACACTCTCAGAGGCTCTCTATCACTCTCTATCACTCACTGACACTCTCTGTCACTCTCTATCACTCTCTGACACTCACTGACACTCTCAGACTCTTTCTGTCACTCTCAGACAGTCTCTATCACTCTCTGACACTCTCTGACACTCTCTATCACTCTCTGACACACTCTGACACAATCTGACACTCTGTGACACACCCTGACACTCTATCACTCTATGACACTCTCTGACGCTCTCTATCACTCTCTATCACTCTCTGACACTCTCTATCACTCTCTTACAATCTCTGACACTCTCTTTCACTCTCTGACAATCACTGACACTGTCAGGCACTCTCTGTCACTTACTATCACTCTCTGACACTCTCTTTCACTCTCTGTCACTCTCAGACACTCTCACATACTCTCTATCACTCTCTGACACTCTCTATCACTCTGTGACACTCTCTATCGCTCTCTGACACACTCTGACTCTCCATCACTCTATGACACTCTCTGAAACTCTCTGTCACTCTCTGTCACTCTCTGACACACGCTGACACTCTCTGACACTCTCAGACACTCTCAGAAACTCTCTGTCACTCTCTATCACTCTCTGACACTTTCTATCACTCTCTGACACTCTCTAACACTCTCTGACACTCTCTGTCACTCTCTTTCACTCTCTGTCACTTTCTATAACTCTCTGACACTCTCTATCACTCTCTGACACTCTCTGACACTCTCAGACACTCTCTGTCACTCACTATCACTCTCTGACTCTCTCTATCACTCTATGAATCTCTCTGACACTCTCAGAGTCTTTCTATCACTCTCTATCACTCACTGACACTCTCAGACACTCTCTGTCACTCTCTGACACTCACTGACACTCTCAGACACTCTCTTTCACTCTCTGTCACTCTCAGACACTCTCTATCACTCTCTGACACTCTCTATCACTCTCTGACACTGTCTATCGCTCTCTGACACTCTCTGACACACTCAATCACTCTCTATCACTCCCTGACACACTCTGATTCTTTCTATCACTCTATGACACTCTCTGACACTCTCTATCACTCTCTGTCACTCTCTGACACACTCTGACACTCTCTGACACTCTCTGTCACTCTCTATCACTCTCTGACACTCTCTATCACTCTCTGACACTCTCTATAACTCTCTGACACTCTCTGTCACTCTCTATCACTCTCTGACACTCTCTATCACTCTCTGACACTCTCTGACACTCTCAGAGGCTCTCTATCACTCTCTATCACTCACTGACAATCTCAGACACTCTCTATCACTCTCTGACTCTCACTGACACTCTCAGACGCTCTCTGTCACTCTCAGACACTCACTGACACTCTCAGACTCTCTCTGTCACTCTCAGACAGTCTCTATCACTCTCTGACACTCTCTGACACTCTCTATCACTCTCTGACACACTCTGACACAATCTGACACTCTGTGACACACTCTGACACTCTCTATCACTCTATGACACTCTCTGACGCACTCTATCACTCTCTATCACTCTCTGACACTCTCTCTCACTCTCTTACAATCTCTGACACTTTATTTCACTCTCTGACACTCACTGACACTGTCAGACACTCTCTGTCACTCACTATCACTCTCTGACACTCTCTTTCACTCTCTGTCACTCTCTGACACTCTCTATCACTCTCTGACACTCTCTATCACTCTCTGACACGCTCAATCACTCTCTGACACTCTCTATCGCTCCTGACACAATCTGACTCTCTCCATCACTCTATGACACTCTCTGAAACTCTCTATCACTCTCTGTCACTCTCTGACACACTCTGACACTCTCTGACACTCTCAGACACTCTCAGACACTCTCTGTCACTCTCTATCACTCTCTGACACTCTCTATCACTCTCTGACACTCTCTGACACTATCAGAGGCTCTCTATCACTCTCTATCACTCACTGACAATCTCAGACACTCTCTATCACTCTCTGACTCTCACTGATACTCTCAGACACTCTCTGTCACTCTCAGACACTCACTGACACTCTCAGACTCTCTCTGTCACTCTCAGACAGTCTCTATCACTCTCTGACACTCTCTGTCACTCTCTGACACACTCTGACACAATCTGACAATCTGTGACACACTCTTACACTCTCTATCACTCTATGACACTCTCTGACGCACTCTATCACTCTATATCACTCTCTGACACTCTCTCTCACTCTCTTACAATCTCTGACACTCTCTTTCACTCTCTGACACTCACTGACACTGTCAGACACTCTCTGCCACTCACTATCACTCTCTGACACTCTCTTTCACTCTCTGTCACTCTCTGACACTCTCTATCACTCTCTGACACTCTCTATCACTCTCTGACACTCTCTATCGCTCCTGACACACTCTGACTCTCTCTATCACTCTATGACACTCTCTGAAACTCTCTATCACTCTCTGTCACTCTCTGACACACTCTGACACTCTCTGATACTCTCAGACACTCTCAGACACTCTCTGTCACTCTCTATCACTCTCTGACACTGTCTATCACTCTCTGACACTCTCTACCACTCTCTGACACACTCTGTCACTCTCTTTCACACTCTGACACTCTCTATCACTCTCTGACACTCTCTGACACTCTCAGAGGCTCTCTATCACTCTCTATCACTCTCTATCACTCACTGACACTCTCAGACACTCTCTATCACTCTCTGACACTCTCTGACACTCTCAGAGGCTCTCTACCACTCTGTATCACTCACTGACAATCTCAGACACTCTCTATCACTCTCTGACACTCACTGACACTCTCAGACGCTCTCTGTCACTCTCAGACACTCACTGACACTCTCAGACTCTCTCTGTCACTCTCAGACAGTCTCTATCACTCTCTGACACTCTCTGACACTCTCTATCACTCTCTGACACACTCTGACACAATCTGACACTCTGTGACACACTCTGACACTCTCTATCACTCTATGAAACTCTCTGATGCTCTCTATCACTCTCTATCACTCTCTGACACTCTCTATCACTCTGTTACAATCTCTGACACTCTCTTTCACTCTCTGACACTCACTGACACTGTCAGACACTCTCTGTCACTTACTATCACTCTCTGACACTCTCTTTCACTCTCTGTCACTCTCAGACACTCTCACACATTCTCTATCACTCTCTGACACTCTCTATCACTCTCTGACACTCTCTATCGCTCTCTGACACACTCTGACTCTCTCCATCACTCTATGATACTCTCTGAAACTCTCTGTCACTCTCTGTCACTCTCTGACACACTCTGACACTCTCTGACACTCTCAGACACTCTCAGACACTCTCAGACACTCTCTGTCACTCTCTCTCACTCTCTGACACTTTCTATCACTCTCTGACACTCTCTATCACTCTCTGACACTCTCTGTCACTCTATTTCACTCTCTGACACTCTCTATCACTCTCTGACACTCTCAGAGGCTCTCTATCACTCTCTATCACTCACTGACACTCTCAGACACTCTCTATCACTCTCTGACACTCTCTATCTCTCTCTGACACTCTCTATCGCTCTCTGACACTCTCTGACACACTCAATCACTCTCTATCACTCTCTGACACACTCTGACACTCTCTAACACTCTATGACACTCTCTGACACTCTCTGACACTCTCAGACACTCTCTATCACTCTCTGACACTCTCTGACACTCTCAGAATCTCTCTCTCACTCTCAGAAACTCTCAGACACTCTCCATCACTCTCTGACACTTTCTATCACTCTCTGACATTCTCAGACACACTCGATCACTCTCTGACACTCTCTATCACTCTCTGACACTCTCTGACACTCTCTATCATTCTCTGACACTCTCTGACACTCTCTGATGCTCTCAGACACTCTCTATCACTCTCTATCACTCTCTGACACTCTCTGACACTCTCAGAATCTCTCTCTCACTCTCTGTCACTCTCAGAAACTGTCGATCACTCTCTGACACTCTCTAACACTCTCTGACATTCTCAGACACTCTCTATCACTCTCTGACACTCTCTATCACTCTCTGACACTCTCTATCACTCTCTGACACTCTCTATCGCTCCTGACACACTCTGACTCTCTCTATCACTCTATGACACTCTCTGAAACTCTCTATCACTCTCTGTCACTGTCTGACACACTCTGACACTCTCTGACACTCTCAGACACTCTCTATCACTCTCTGACACTCTCTATCACTCTCTGACACTCTCTATCGCTCCTGACACACTCTGACTCTCTGTATCACTCTATGACAATCTCTGAAACTCTCTATCACTCTCTGTCACTCTCTGACACTCTCTACCACTCTCTGACACTCTCTGTCACTCTCTTTCACTCTCTGACACTCTCTATCACTCTCTGACACTCTCTGACACTCTCAGAGGCTCTCTATCACTCTCTATCACTCACTGACACTCTCTGTCACTCTCTATCACTCTCTGACACTCACTGACACTCTCAGACGCTCTCTGTCACTCTCAGACACTCACTGACACTCTCAGACTCTCTCTGTCACTCTCAGACAGTCTCTATCACTCTCTGACACTCTCTGACACTCTCTATCACTCTCTGACACACTCTGACACAATCTGACACTCTGTGACACACTCTGACACTCTCTATCACTCTCTAACACTCTCTGACACTCTCTATCACTCTCTTACAATCTCTGACACTCTCTTTCACTCTCTGACAATCACTGACACTGTCAGGCACTCTCTGTCACTTACTATCACTCTCTGACACTCTCTTTCACTCTCTGTCACTCTCAGACACTCTCACACACTCTCTATCACTCTCTATCACTCTGTGACACTCTCTATCGCTCTCTGACACACTCTGACTCTCTCCATCACTCTATGACACTCTCTGAAACTCTCTGTCACTCTCTGTCACTCTCTGACACACTCTGACACTCTCTGACACTCTCAGACACTCTCAGAAACTCTCTGTCACTCTCTATCACTCTCTGACACTTTCTATCACTCTCTGACACTCTCTATCACTCTCTGACACTCTCTGTCACTCTCTTTCACTCTCTGTCACTTTCTATCACTCTCTGACACTCTCTATCACTCTCTGACACTCTCTGACACTCTCAGACACTCTCTGTCACTCACTATCACTCTCTGACACTCTCTATCACTCTATGAATCTATCTGACTCTCTCAGAGTCTTTCTATCACTCTCTATCACTCACTGACACTCTCAGACACTCTCTGTCACTCTCTGACACTCACTGACACTCTCAGACACTCTCTTTCACTCTCTGTCACTCTCAGACACTCTCTATCACTCTCTGACACTCTCTATCACTCTCTGACACTGTCTATCGCTCTCTGACACTCTCTGACACACTCAATCACTCTCTATCACTCCCTGACACACTCTGACTCTTTCTATCACTCTATGACACTCTCTATCACTCTCTGACACTCTCTATCACTCTCTGACACTCTCGATAACTCTCTGACACTCTCTGTCACTCTCTATCACTCTCTGACACTCTCTATCACTCTCTGACACTCTCTTTCACTCTCTGTCACTCTCAGACACTCTCTATCACTCTCTGACACTCTCTATCACTCTCTGACACTGTCTATCGCTCTCTGACACTCTCTGACACACTCTATTACTCTCTGTCACTCTCTGACACACTCTGACACTTTCTGACACTCTCTGTCACTCTCCATCACTCTCTGACACTCTCTATCACTCTCTGACACTCTCGATAACTCTCTGACACTCTCTGTCACTCTCTATCACTCTCTGACACTCTCTATCACTCTCTGACACTCTCTGACACTCTCAGTGGCTCTCTATCACGCTCTATCACTCACTGACAATCTCAGACATTCTCTATCACTCTCTGACTCTCACTGACACTCTCAGACGCTCTCTGTCACTCTCAGACACTCACTGACAATCTCAGACTCTCTCTGTCACTCTCAGACAGTCTCTATCACTCTCTGACACTCTCTGACACTCTCTATCACTCTCTGACACACTCTGACACAATCTGACACTCTGTGACACACTCTGACACTCTCTATCACTCTATGACACTCTCTGACGCACTCTATCACTCTCTATCACTCTCTGACACTCTCTCTCCCTCTCTTACAATCTCTGACACTTTCTTTCACTCTCTGACACTCACTGACACTGTCAGACACTCTCTGTCACTCACTATCACTCTCTGACACTCTCTTTCACTCTCTGTCACTCTCTGACACTCTCTATCACTCTCTGACACTCTCTATCACTCTCTGACACGCTCTATCACTCTCTGACACTCTCTATCGCTCCTGACACACTCTGACTCTCTCCATCACTCTATGACACTCTCTGAAACTCTCTATCACTCTCTGTCACTCTCTGACACACTCTGACACTCTCTGACACTCTCAGACACTCTCAGACACTCTCTGTCACTCTCTATCACTCTCTGACACTCTCTATCACTCTCTGACACTCTCTGACACTATCAGAGGCTCTCTATCACTCTCTATCACTCTCTGACAATCTCAGACACTCTCTATCACTCTCTGACTCTCACTGATACTCTCAGACACTCTCTGTCACTCTCAGACACTCACTGACACTCTCAGACTCTCTCTGTCACTCTCTGACACTCTCTGACACTCTCTGTCACTCTCTGACACACTCTGACACAATCTGACACTCTGTGACACACTCTGACACTCTCTATCACTCTATGACACTCTCTGACGCACTCTATCACTCTCTATCACTCTCTGACACTCTCTATCACTCTCTGACACTCTCTATCGCTCCTGACACACTCTGACTCTCTCTATCACTCTATGACACTCTCTGAAACTCTCTATCACTCTCTGTCACTCTCTGACACACTCTGACACTCTCTGATACTCTCAGACACTCTCAGACACTCTCTGTCACTCTCTATCACTCTCTGACACTATCTATCACTCTCTGACACTCACTACCACTCTCTGACACTCTCTATCACTCTCTTACAATCTCTGACACTCTCTTTCACTCTCTGACACTCACTGACACTGTCAGACACTCTATGTCACTTACTATCACTCTCTGACACTCTCTTTCACTCTCTGTCACTCTCAGACACTCTCACACACTCTCTATCACTCTCTGACACTCTCTATCACTCTCTGACACTCTCTATCGCTCTCTGACACACTCTGACTCTCTCCATCACTCTATGATACTCTCTGAAACTCTCTGTCACTCTCTGTCACTCTCTGACACACTCTGACACTCTCTGACACTCTCAGACACTCTCAGACACTCTCAGACACTCTCTGTCACTCTCTCTCACTCTCTGACACTTTCTATCACTCTCTGACACTCTCTATCACTCTCTGACACTCTCTGTCACTCTATTTCACTCTCTGACACTCTCTATCACTCTCTGACACTCTCAGAGGCTCTCTATCACTCTCTATAACTCACTGACACTCTCAGACACTCTCTATCACTCTCTGACACTCTCTATCTCTCTCTGACACTCTCTATCGCTCTCTGACACTCTCTGACACACTCAATCACTCTCTATCACTCTCTGACACACTCTGACACTCTCTAACACTCTATGACACTCTCTGACACTCTCTGACACTCTCAGACACTCTCTATCACTCTCTGACACTCTCTGACACTCTCAGAATCTCTCTCTCACTCTCAGAAACTCTCAGACACTCTCCATCACTCTCTGACACTTTCTATCACTCTCTGACATTCTCAGACACACTCGATCACTCTCTGACACTCTCTATCACTCTCTGACACTCTCTGACACTCTCTATCATTCTCTGACACTCTCTGATGCTCTCAGACACTCTCTATCACTCTCTATCACTCTCTGACACTCTCTGACACTCTCAGAATCTCTCTCTCACTCTCTGTCACTCTCAGAAACTGTCGATCACTCTCTGACACTCTCTAACACTCTCTGACATTCTCAGACACTCTCTATCACTCTCTGACACTCTCTATCACTCTCTGACACTCTCTATCACTCTCTGACACTCTCTATCGCTCCTGACACACTCTGACTCTCTCTATCACTCTATGACACTCTCTGAAACTCTCTATCACTCTCTGTCACTGTCTGACACACTCTGACACTCTCTGACACTCTCAGACACTCTCTATCACTCTCTGACACTCTCTATCACTCTCTGACACTCTCTATCACTCTCTGACACTCTCTATCGCTCCTGACACACGCTGACTCTCTGTATCACTCTATGACAATCTCTGAAACTCTCTATCACTCTCTGTCACTGTCTGACACACTCTGACACTCTCTGACACTCTCAGACACTCTCAGACACTCTCTGTCACTCTCTGTCACTCTCTATCACTCTCTGAAACTATCTATCACTCTCTGACACTCTCTACCACTCTCTGACACTCTCTGTCACTCTCTTTCACTCTCTGACACTCTCTATCACTCTCTGACACTCTCTGACACTCTCAGAGGCTCTCTATCACTCTCTATCACTCACTGACACTCTCTGTCACTCTCTATCACTCTCTGACACTCACTGACACTCTCAGACGCTCTCTGTCACTCTCAGACACTCACTGACACTCTCAGACTCTCTCTGTCACTCTCAGACAGTCTCTATCACTCTCTGACACTCTCTGACACTCTCTATCACTCTCTGACACACTCTGACACAATCTGACACTCTGTGACACACTCTGACACTCTCTATCACTCTCTAACACTCTCTGACACTCTCTATCACTCTCTTACAATCTCTGACACTCTCTTTCACTCTCTGACAATCACTGACACTGTCAGGCACTCTCTGTCACTTACTATCACTCTCTGACACTCTCTTTCACTCTCTGTCACTCTCAGACACTCTCACACACTCTCTATCACTCTCTATCACTCTGTGACACTCTCTATCGCTCTCTGACACACTCTGACTCTCTCCATCACTCTATGACACTCTCTGAAACTCTCTGTCACTCTCTGTCACTCTCTGACACACTCTGACACTCTCTGACACTCTCAGACACTCTCAGAAACTCTCTGTCACTCTCTATCACTCTCTGACACTTTCTATCACTCTCTGACACTCTCTATCACTCTCTGACACTCTCTGTCACTCTCTTTCACTCTCTGTCACTTTCTATCACTCTCTGACACTCTCTATCACTCTCTGACACTCTCTGACACTCTCAGACACTCTCTGTCACTCACTATCACTCTCTGACACTCTCTATCACTCTATGAATCTATCTGGCACTCTCAGAGTCTTTCTATCACTCTCTATCACTCACTGACACTCTCAGACACTCTCTGTCACTCTCTGACACTCACTGACACTCTCAGACACTCTCTTTCACTCTCTGTCACTCTCAGACACTCTCTATCACTCTCTGACACTCTCTATCACTCTCTGACACTGTCTATCGCTCTCTGACACTCTCTGACACACTCAATCACTCTCTATCACTCCCTGACACACTCTGACTCTTTCTATCACTCTATGACACTCTCTATCACTCTCTGACACTCTCTATCACTCTCTGACACTCTCGATAACTCTCTGACACTCTCTGTCACTCTCTATCACTCTCTGACACTCTCTATCACTCTCTGACACTCTCTTTCACTCTCTGTCACTCTCAGACACTCTCTATCACTCTCTGACACTCTCTATCACTCTCTGACACTGTCTATCGCTCTCTGACACTCTCTGACACACTCTATTACTCTCTGTCACTCTCTGACACACTCTGACACTTTCTGACACTCTCTGTCACTCTCCATCACTCTCTGACACTCTCTATCACTCTCTGACACTCTCGATAACTCTCTGACACTCTCTGTCACTCTCTATCACTCTCTGACACTCTCTATCACTCTCTGACACTCTCTGACACTCTCAGAGACTCTCTGACACTCTCAGAGGCTCTCTATCACGCTCTATCACTCACTGACAATCTCAGACATTCTCTATCACTCTCTGACTCTCACTGACACTCTCAGACGCTCTCTGTCACTCTCAGACACTCACTGACAATCTCAGACTCTCTCTGTCACTCTCAGACAGTCTCTATCACTCTCTGACACTCTCTGACACTCTCTATCACTCTCTGACACACTCTGACACAATCTGACACTCTGTGACACACTCTGACACTCTCTATCACTCTATGACACTCTCTGACGCACTCTATCACTCTCTATCACTCTCTGACACTCTCTCTCACTCTCTTACAATCTCTGACACTTTCTTTCACTCTCTGACACTCACTGACACTGTCAGACACTCTCTGTCACTCACTATCACTCTCTGACACTCTCTTTCACTCTCTGTCACTCTCTGACACTCTCTATCACTCTCTGACACTCTCTATCACTCTCTGACACGCTCTATCACTCTCTGACACTCTCTATCGCTCCTGACACACTCTGAATCTCTCCATCACTCTATGACACTCTCTGAAACTCTCTATCACTCTCTGTCACTCTCTGACACACTCTGACACTCTCTGACACTCTCAGACACTCTCAGACACTCTCTGTCACTCTCTATCACTCTCTGACACTCTCTATCACTCTCTGACACTCTCTGACACTATCAGAGGCTCTCTATCACTCTCTATCACTCTCTGACAATCTCAGACACTCTCTATCACTCGCTGACTCTCACTGATACTCTCAGACACTCTCTGTCACTCTCAGACACTCACTGACACTCTCAGACTCTCTCTGTCACTCTCTGACACTCTCTGACACTCTCTGTCACTCTCTGACACACTCTGACACAATCTGACACTCTGTGACACACTCTGACACTCTCTATCACTCTATGACACTCTCTGACGCACTCTATCACTCTCTATCACTCTCTGACACTCTCTATCACTCTCTGACACTCTCTATCGCTCCTGACACACTCTGACTCTCTCTATCACTCTATGACACACTCTGAAACTCTCTATCACTCTCTGTCACTCTCTGACACACTCTGACACTCTCTGATACTCTCAGACACTCTCAGACACTCTCTGTCACTCTCTATCACTCTCTGACACTATCTATCACTCTCTGACACTCACTACCACTCTCTGACACTCTCTATCACTCTCTTACAATCTCTGACACTCTCTTTCACTCTCTGACACTCACTGACACTGTCAGACACTCTCTGTCACTTACTATCACTCTCTGACACTCTCTTTCACTCTCTGTCACTCTCAGACACTCTCACACACTCTCTATCACTCTCTGACACTCTCTATCACTCTCTGACACTCTCTATCGCTCTCTGACACACTCTGACTCTCTCCATCACTCTATGATACTCTCTGAAACTCTCTGTCACTCTCTGTCACTCTCTGTCACTCTCTGACACACTCTGACACTCTCTGACACTCTCAGACACTCTCTGTCACTCTCTATCACTCTCTCTCACTCTCTGACACTTTCTATCACTCTCTGACACTCTCTATCACTCTCTGACACTCTCTGTCACTCTATTTCACTCTCTGACACTCTCTATCACTCTCTGACACTCTCTGACACTCTCAGAGGCTCTCTATCACTCTCTATCACTCACTGACACTCTCAGACACTCTCTATCACTCTCTGACACTCACTGACACTCTCAGACAATTTATTTCACTCTCTGTCAATCTCTGTCACTCTCAGACAGTCTCAGACACTCTCTATCACTCTCTGACACTCTCTATCTCTCTCTGACACTCTCTATCGCTCTCTGACACTCTCTGACACACTCAATCACTCTCTATCACTCTCTGACACACTCTGACACTCTCTAACACTCTATGACACTCTCTGACACTCTCTGACACTCTCAGACACTCTCAGACACTCTCTGTCACTCTCTGACACTCTCAGAATCTCTCTCTCACTCTCTGAAACTCTCAGACACACTCGATCACTCTCTGACACTCTCTATCACTCTCTGACACTCTCTGACACTCTCTATCATTCTCTGACACTCTCTGACACTCTCTGACGCTCTCAGACACTCTCTATCACTCTCTATCACTCTCTGACACTCTCAGAATCTCTCTCTCACCCTCTGTCACTCTCAGAAACTCTCTATCACTCTCTGAAACTCTCTAACACTCTCTGACATTCTCAGACACTCTCTATCACTCTCTGGCACTCTCTATCACTCTCTGACACACTCTGACACTCTCTATCACTCTCTGACACACTCTGACACACTCTGACACTCTGTGACACACTCTGACACTCTCTATCACTCTATGACACTCTCTGACGCTCTCTATCAGTCTCTATCACTCTCTGACACTCTCGATCACTCTCTGACACTCTCTGACACTCTCTATCACTCTCTGACACTCACTGACACTCCCAGACACTCTCTGTCACTCACTATCACTCTCTGACACTCTCTTTCACTCTCTGTCACTCTCAGACACACACAGACACTCTCTATCACTCTCTGACACTCTCTATCACGCTCTGACACTCTCTATCGCTCTCTGACACTCTCTGACACACTCAATCACTCTCTATCACTCTCTGACACACTCTGACTCTCTCTATCACTCTATGACACTCTCTGACACTCTCTATCACTCTCTGACACTCTCTGACACTCTCAGACACTCTCTATCACTCTCTGACACTCTCTATCTCTCTCTGACACTCGCTATCGCTCTCTGACACTCTCTGACACACTCAATCACTCTCTATCACTCTCTGACACACTCAATCACTCTCTATCACACTGTGACAATCTCTGACACTCTCTATCACTCTATGACACTCTCTGACGCTCTCTATCACTCTCTGACACTCTCTGACACTCTCTATCACTCTCTGACACTCACTGACGCTCCCAGACACTCTCTGTCAATCACTATCACTCTCTGACACTCTATTTCACTCTCTGTCACTCTCATACACACACAGACACTCTCTATCACTCTCTGACACTCTCTATCGCTCTCTGACACACTCTGACACACTCAATCACTCTCTATCACACTATGACACTCTCAGACACTCTCTGTCACTCTCAGACACTCTCAGATACTCTCTATCACTCTCTGACTCTCTCTATCACTCTCTGACACTCTCTTTCGCTCTCTGTCACTCTCTGACACACTCTGACACTCTCTGACACTCTCTGACACTCTCAGACACTCTCTGTCAATCTTTATCACTCTCTGACACTCTCAATCACTCTCTGACACTCTCTGTCACTCTCTATCAGTCTCTTACTCTCTCTATCACTCTCTGACACTCTCTGACACTCTCAGAGGCTCTCTATCACTCTCTATCACTCACTGACACCCTCAGACACTCTCTATCATTCTCTGACACTCACTGACACTCTCAGACACTCTCTTTCAATCTCTGCCACTCTCAGACACTCTCAGACACTCTCAGACACTCTCTATCACTCTCTGACACTCTATATCTCTCTCTGACACTCTCTATTGCTCTCTGACACTCTCTGACACACTCTGACACTCTCTATCACCCTATGACACTCTCTGACACTCTCTATCACTCTCTATCACTCTCTGACACACTCTGACACTCTCTGACACTCTCAGACACTCTCTGTCACTCTCTATCACTCTCTGACACTCTCTGACACTCTATCACTCTCTGACACTCTCTATCACTCTCTATCACTCTCTTACAATCTCTGACACTCTCTATCACACTCTGACGCTGTCTGACACTCTCTATCACTCAATGACACACTCTGATACTCTCTATCACTCTCTATCACTCTCAGACACTCACTGACACTCTCAGACACTCGCTGTCACTCTCAGACACTCTCTGTCACTCTCTGACACTCTCTATCGCTCTCTGATATTCTCAGACACTCTCTATTACTCTCTGACACTCTCTATCATTCTCTCACACTCTCTGACACTCTCAGAATCTCTCTCTCACTCTCTGTCACTCTCAGAAACTCTCTATCACTCTCTGACACTCTCTATCACTCTCGGACATTCTCAGACACTCTCTATCACTCTCTGACACTCTCTATCACTCTCTGACACTCTCTGACACTCTCTATCACTCTCTGACACTCACTGACACTCTCAGACGCTCTCTGTCACTCTCAGACACTCTCTATCACTCTATATCACTCTCTGACACTCTCTGACGCTCTCTATTCTTCTCTGACACTCTCTGACGCTCTCTGTCACTCTCTATCACTCTCTGACACTCTCTATCACTCTCTGACACTCTCTGACACTCTCAGAGGCTCTCTATCACTCTCTATCACTCACTGACAATCCCAGACACTCTCTATCACTCTCTGACACTCACTGTCACTCTCTGACGCTCTCTATCACTCTCTATCCCTCTCTGACACTCACTGACGCTCTCAGACTCTCTCTGTCACTCTCAGACACTCTCTATCACTCTCTGACACTCTCTGACACTCTCTATCACTCTATATCACACTCTGACACATTCTGACACTCTGTGACACACTCTGACACACCCTATCACACTCTCTGACGCTCTATATCACTCTCTATCACTCTCTGACACTCTCTACCACTCTCTTACAATCTCTGACACTCTCTATCACTCTCTGACACTCACTGACACTGTCAGACACTCTCTGTCACTCACTATCACTCTCTGACACTCTCTATCACTCTCTGACACTCTCTGACACACTCTGACACTCTGTGACACACTCTGACACTCTATATCGCTCTATGACACTCTCAGAGGCTCTCTATCACTCTCTGTCACTCTCTGACACACTCTGACACTCTCAGACACTCACTGTCACTCTCTATCACTCTCTGACACTCTCTATCACTCTCTGACACTCTCAGAGGCTCTCTATCGCTCTCTATCAGTCACTGACACTCTCTGACACACTCTGACACTCTCTGACACTCTCTGTCACTCTCTGTCACTCTCTGACACTCTCTATCACTCTCTGACACTCTCAGAGGCTCTCTATCGCTCTCTATCAGTCACTGACACTCTCAGACACTTTCTATCACTCTCTGACACTCACTGACACTCTCAGACACTCTCTTTCACTCTCTGTCACTCTCTATCACTCTCTGACACTCTATCACTCTCTGACACTCTCTGTCACTCTCTATCACTCTCTGACTCTCTCTATCACTCTCTGACACTCTCAGAGGCTCTCTATCACTCACTGACACTCTCAGACACTTTCTATCACTCTCTGACACTCACTGACACTCTCAGACACTCTCAGACACTCTCTTTCACTCTCTGTCACTCTCAGACACTCTCAGACACTCTCAGACACTCTCTAGCACTCTCTGACACTCTCTGACACTCTCTGACACACTCTGACACTCTGTGACACACTCTGACACTCTCTATCACTCTTTGACACTCTCTGACGCTCTATATCACTCTCTATCACTCTCTGACACTCTCTGTCACTCTCTTACAATCTCTGACTCTCTCTAACACTCTCTGACACTAACTGACACTCCCAGACACTCTCTGTCACTCACTATCACTCTCTGACACTCTCTTTCACTCTCTGTCACTCTCAGACACTCTCAGACACTCTCCATCACTCTCCGACACTCTCTATCACTCTCTGACACTGTCTGACACTCTCTAACACGCAGTGACACACTCTGAAACAATCTGTCACTCTCTATCACTCTCTTTCACACTCTGACACTCACTGAAACTCTCAGACACTCGCTGTCACTCTCAGACACTCTCTGTCTCTCTCAGACACTCTCTATCACTCTCTGACATTCTCTATCACTCTCTGACACTCTCTTTCACTCTTTGTCACTCTCAGACACTCTCAGACAGTCTTTATCACTCTCTGACACTCTCTATCACTCTCAGACACTCTCTGTCACTCTCTATCACTCTCTGACACTCTCTATTACTCTCTGACACTCTCTTTCACTCTCTGTCACTCTCAGACACTCTCAGACAGTCTCTATCACTCTCTGACACTCTCTATCACTCTCTGACACTCTCTGTCGCTCTCTGACACACTCTGACTCTCTCTATCACTCTCTGTCACTCTCTGACACTCTCTATCACTCTCAGACACTCTCTATCACTCTCTATCACTCTCTGACACACTCTGACACTCTCTGACACTCTCAGACACACTCTGTCACTCTCTATCACTCTCTGACACTCTCTATCACTCTCTGACACTCTCTATCACTCTCTATCACTCTCTTAGACTCTCTATCACTCTCTGACACTCTCTATCGCACTCTGACACTGTCTGACACTCTCCAACACGCAATGACACACTCTGAAACTCTCTATCACTCTCTATCCCTCTCTATCACACTCTGACACTCACTGAAACTCTCAGACACTCGCTGTCACTCTCAGACACTCTCTGTCACTCTCAGACACTCTCTATCACTCTCTGACACTCACTATCACTCTCTGACACTCTCTGTCGCTCTCTGACACACTCTGACTCTCTCTGTCACTCTATGACACTCTCTGAAACTCTCTGTCACTCTCTGTCACTCTCTGACACACTCTGACACTCTCTGTCACGCTCTATCACTCTCTGACACTCTCTGACACTCTCAGAGGCTCTCTATCACTCTCTGACACTCTATCACTCTCTGACACTCTCTATCACTCTCTATCACTCTCTTACACTATCTATCACTCTCTGACACTCTCTGACACTCTCTATCACACTCTGACACTGTCTGACACTCTCAGACACTCTCTATCACTCTCTGACAGACAATGACACACTCTGAAACTCTCTATCACTCTCTATCACTCTCTATCACTTTCTGACACTCTCAATCACTCTCTGACTCTCTCTGACACTCTCTGACACACTCAGGCACTCTCTATCACTCTCTGACACTCTCTGACACTCTCTATCACTCTCTGTCACTCTCTGACACTCTTTAACACTCTCTGACACTCTCTATCACTCAATGACATTCTATGGCACTCTCTGACACTCTCTATCACTCTCCATCACGCTCTGACACACTCTGACACCCTCTGACACACTCTGGCACACTCTGACACTCTCTCTGACACTCTCTGACACTCTCTATCACTCTCTGTCACTCTCTGACACTCTCTGAAAATCTCAGAGGCTCTCTATAACTCTCGATCACTCTCTGACACTCTCAGGCACTCTCTATCGCTCTCTGACACTCTCTGACACACTCAATCACCCTCTATCACTCTCTGACACTCTCTATTACTCTATGACACTCTCTGACATTCTCCATCACTTCTGTCACTCTCTGACACACTCTGAAACTCTCAGACACTCTCTATCACTCTCTATCAATCTCTGTTACTCTCTGACACTCTCTGACACGCTCAGACACTCTCTATCACTCTCTGACACTCACTGACACTCTCAGACATTCTCTGTCACTCTCAGACACTCTCACACGCTCTCTATCACTCTCTGGCGCTCTCTGACACTCTCTGACACTCTCTGACACTCTCAGACACTCTCCATCACACTCAATCACTCTCTGACACTCTCTGACACACTGTGACAATCTCAGACACACTCTATCACACTCCGTATCACTCTCTGACACTCAGTGACACTCTCTATCACTCTCTGACACTCTCTATCACTCTCTATCACTCTCTGACACTCTCTGACACTCTCTATCACTCTCTATTACTCTCTGTCACTCTCTATCACTCTCTGACACTCTCTATCACTCTCTATCACTCTCTGACACGCTCTATCACTCTCTGACACTCTCTGTCACTCTGTATCACTCTCTGACACTCTCTGACACACTCTGACACACTCTGACAATCTCTGACACTCTCTGACACTCTCTATCACTCTCTGACACTCTCTGACACTCTCAGAGTCTCTCTATCACTCTCTGACACTCTATCACTCTCTGACACTCTCCATCACTCTCTATCACTCTCTTACACTCTCTATCACTCTCTGACATTCTCTGACACTCTCTATCACACTCTGACACTGTCTGACACTCTCCGACACTCTCAGACACTCTCTATCACTCTCTGACAGACAATGACACACTCTGAAACTCTCTATCACTCTCTATCACTCTCTATCGCTTTCTGACACTCTCAATCACTCTCTGACTCTCTCTGACACACTCAGGCACTCTCTATCACTCTCTGACACTCTCTGACACTCTCTGACACTCTCTATCACTCTCTGTCACTCTCTGACACTCTTTAACACTCTCTGACACTCTCTATCACTCAATGACATTCTATGGCACTCTCTGACACTCTCTATCACTCTCCATCACGCTCTGACACACTCTGACACCCTCTGACACACTCTGGCACACTCTGACACTCTCTCTGACACTCTCTGACACTCTCTATCACTCTCTGTCACTCTCTGACACTCTCTGAAAATCTCAGAGGCTCTCTATAACTCTCTATCACTCTCTGACACTCTCAGGCACTCTCTATCGCTCTCTGACACTCTCTGACACACTCAATCACACTCTATCACTCACTGACACTCTCTATTACTCTATGACACTCTCTGACATTCTCTATCACTCTCTGTCACTCTCTGACACACTCTGAAACTCTCAGACACTCTCTATCACTCTCTATCAATCTCTGTTACTCTCTGACACACTCTGACACGCTCAGACACTCTCTATCACTCTCTGACACTCACTGACACTCTCAGACATTCTCTGTCACTCTCAGACACTCTCACACGCTCTCTATCACTCTCTGGCACTCTCTGACACTCTCTGACACTCTCTGACACTCTCAGACACACTCAATCACTCTCTATCACTCTCTGACACTCTCTGACACTCTCTATCACTCTTTGACACTCTCTGACACACTCTATCACTCTCTATCACTCTCTATCACTCTCTGACACAATCTGACACTCTCTGACACTCTCAGACACTCTCTATCACACTCAATCACTCTCTGAAACTCTCTATCAGTTTCTGACACTCTCAATCACTCTCTGACTTTCTCTGACACTCTCTGACACTCTCAGACTCTCCCTATCACTCTCTGACACTCTCTGACACTCTCAGACACTCTCCATCACACTCAATCACTCTCTGACACACTGTGACAATCTCAGACACACTCTATCACACTCCGTATCACTCTCTGACACTCAGTGACACTCTCTATCACTCTCTGACACTCTCTATCACTCTCTGACACTCTCTATCACTCTCTATTACTCTCTGTCACTCTCTATCACTCTCTGACACTCTCTATCACTCTCTATCACTCTCTGACACGCTCTATCACTCTCTGACACTCTCTGTCACTCTGTATCACTCTCTGACACTCTCTGACACACTCTGACACACTCTGACACACTCTGACAATCTCTGACACTCTCTGACACTCTCTATCACTCTCTGACACTCTCTGACACTCTCAGAGGCTCTCTATCACTCTCTGACACTCTCAGACACTCTCTATCACTCTCTGACACTCACTGACACTCTCAGACAATCTCAGACACTCTCTATCACTCTCTATCACTCTCTTACACTCTCTGACACACTCAATCACTCTCTATCACTCTCTGACACTCTCTGACACTCTCTATCACTCTCTGACTCTCTCTGACACTCTCTATCACACTCTGACACTGTCTGACACTCTCCGACACTCTCAGACACTCTCTATCACTCTCTGACAGACAATGACACACTCTGAAACTCTCTATCACTCTCTATCACTCTCTATCACTTTCTGACACTCTCAATCACTCTCTGACTCTCTCTGACACTCTCTGACACACTCAGGCACTCTCTATCACTCTCTGACACTCTCTGACACTCTCTGACACTCTCTATCACTCTCTGTCACTCTCTGACACTCTTTAACACTCTCTGACACTCTCTATCACTCAATGACATTCTATGGCTCTCTCTGACACTCTCTATCACTCTCCATCACGCTCTGACACACTCTGACACCCTCTGACACACTCTGGCACACTCTGACACTCTCTCTGACACTCTCTGACACTCTCTATCACTCTCTGTCACTCTCTGACACTCTCTGAAAATCTCAGAGGCTCTCTATAACTCTCTATCACTCTCTGACACTCTCAGGCACTCTCTATCGCTCTCTGACACTCTCTGACACACTCAATCACCCTCTATCACTCTCTGACACTCTCTATTACTCTATGACACTCTCTGACATTCTCCATCACTTTCTGTCACTCTCTGACACTCTCTGAAACTCTCAGACACTCTCTATCACTCTCTATCAAGCTCTGTTACTCTCTGACACTCTCTGACACGCTCAGACACTCTCTATCACTCTCTGACACTCACTGACACTCTCAGACATTCTCTGTCACTCTCAGACACTCTCACACGCTCTCTATCACTCTCTGGCACTCTCTGACACTCTCTGACACTCTCTGACACTCTCAGACACACTCAATCACTCTCTATCACTCTCTGACACTCTCTGACACTCTCTATCACTCTTTGACACTCTCTGACACGCTCTATCACTCTCTATCACTCTCTGACACAATCTGACACTCTCTGACACTCTCAGACAGTCTCTATCACACTCAATCACTCTCTGAAACTCTCTATCAGTTTCTGACACTCTCAATCACTCTCTGACTTTCTCTGACACTCTCTGACACTCTCAGACTCTCCCTATCACTCTCTGACACTCTCTGACACTCTCAGACACTCTCCATCACACTCAATCACTCTCTGAAACTCTCTATCAGTTTCTGACACTCTCAATCACTCTCTGACTTTCTCTGACACTCTCTGACACTCTCAGACTCTCCCTATCACTCTCTGACACTCACTGACGCTCTCTGACACACTGTGACAATCTCAGACACACTCTATCACACTCCGTATCACTCTCTGACACTCAGTGACACTCTCTATCACTCTCTGACACTCTCTATCACTCTCTATCACTCTCTATCACTCTCTGACACTCTCTGACACTCTCTATCACCCTCTATTACTCTCTGTCACTCTCTATCACTCTCTGACACTCTCTATTACTCTCTATCACTCTCTGACACGCTCTATCACTCTCTGACATTCTCTGTCACTCTGTATCACTCTCTGACACTCTCTGACACACTCTGACACACTCTGACAATCTCTGACACTCTCTGACACTCTCTATCACTCTCTGACACTCTCTGACACTCTCAGAGGCTCTCTTTCACTCTCTGACACTCTCAGACACGCTCTATCACTCTCTGACACTCACTGACACTCTCAGACATTCTCTGTCATTCTCTGTCACTCTCAGACAATCTCAGACACTCTCTATCACTCTCTTACACTCTCTGACACACTCAATCACTCTCTATCACTCTCTGACGCTCTCTGACGCTCTCAGACACTCTCTAACACTCTGCAACACTCTCTAACACTCTCTGACGCTCTCTGGCACACTCAGACACTCTCTATCACTCTCTGACACTCACTGACATTCTCAGACACACTCTATCACTCTCTGGCACTCTCTGACACTCTCTGACACTCTCTGATACTCTCCGACGCTCTCAGACACTCTCTATCAATCTGTATCACTCTCGGACACTCTCTGACACTCTCGGACACTCTCTATCACTCTCTGACACTCTCTGGCACACTCAGACACTCTCTATCACTCTCTTACACTCACTGACATACTCAGACACTCTCTTTCACTCTCTGTCACTCTCAGATACTCTCAGACACTCTCTATCACTCTCTGACACTCTCTATCACTCTCTGACACTCTCTATCGCTCTCTGACACTCTCTGACACACTCAATCACTCTCTATCACTCTCTGACACACTCTGACTCTCTCTATCACTCTATGACACTCTCTGACACTCTCTATCACTCTCTGTCACTCTCTGACACACTCTGACACTCTCTGTCACTCTCTGTCACTCTCTATCACTCTCTGACACTCTCTATCACTCTCTGACACTCTCTGTCACTCTCTGACACTCTCTGACACACTCAGACATTCTGTGACACACTCTGACACTCTCTGTCACTTTCTGACACTCTCTATCACTCTCTTGCACTCTGACACTCTCTATCACTCGCTGACACTCACTGACACTCTCAGACCCTCTCTGTCACTCACTATCACTCTCTGATACTCTCTATCACTCTCTGAATCTCTCTGACACCCTCAGAGGCTCTCTATCACACTCTATCACTCACTGACACGCTCAGACACTCTCTATCACTCTCTGACACTCACTGACACTCTCAGACACTCTCTTTCACTCTGTGTCAGTCTCAAACACTCTCAGACACTCTCTATCACTCTCTGACACTCTCTATCACTCTCTGACACTCTCTATCGCTCTCTGACACTCTCTGACACAGTCAATCACTCTCTATCACTCTCTGACACACTCTGACTCTCTCTATCACTCGATGACACTCTCTGACACTCTCTATCACTCTCTGTCACTCTCTGACATACTCTGACACTCTCTGACACTCTCAGACACTCTCTGTCACTCTCTATCACTCTCTGACACTCTCTGTCACTCTCTGACACTCTCTATCACTCTCTGACACTCTCTGACACTCTCAGAGGCTCTCTATCACTCTCTATCGCTCACTGACACTCTCAGTCACTCTCTATCACTCTCTGACACTCACTGACACTCTCAGACACTCTCTTTCACTCTCTGTCACTCTCAGACACTCTCAGAAACTCTCAGACACTCTCTATCACTCTGACACTCTCTATCTCTCTCTGACACTCTCTATCGCTCTCTGACACTCTCTGACACACTCAATCACTCTATATCACTCTCTGACACACTCTGACACTCTCTATCAATCTATGACACTCTCTATCACTCTCTTACACTCTCCATCACTCTCTGACACTCGATCACTCTCAATCATTCTCAATCACTCTCAATCACTGTTTGACACTCTCGGACACTCTCAGACACTCTCTATCACTCTCTGAAACTCTCCATCTCTCTCTATCACACTCTGACACTCTCTATCTCTCTCTATCTCTCTCCATCACTCTCTGACACTTTCAGACACTCTCAGACACACTCTACCACTCTGACACTCTCTATCACTCTCTGACAGACTCTGACACTCTCTGACACTCTCAGACACTCTCTGTCACTCTCTTTCACTCTCTGACACTCTCTATCACTCTCTGACACTCTCTGTCACTCTCTGACACTCTCTGACACACTCAGACACTCTGTGACACACTCTGACACTCTCTATCACTTTCTGACACTCTCTATCACTCTCTTACACTCTGACACTCTCTATCACTCTCTGACACTCACTGACACTCTCAGACCCCCACTGTCACTCACTATCACTCTCTGATACTCTCTATCACTCTCTGAATCTCTCTGAAACCCTCAGAGGCTCTCTATCACACTCTATCACTCACTGACACTCTCAGACACTCTCTATCACTCTCTGACACTCACTGACACTCTCAGACACTCTCTTTCACTCTGTGTCACTCTCAAACACTCTCAGACACTCTCTATCACTCTCTGACACTTTCTATCACTCTCTGACACTCTCTATCGCTCTCTGACACACTCTGAAGCTCTCTATCACTCTATGACACTCTCTGACACTCTCTATCACTCTCTGTCACTCTCTGACACACACTGACACTCTCTGACTCTCTCAGACACTCTCTGTCACTCTCTATCACTCTCAGACACTCTCTGTCACTCTCTATCACTCTCTGACACTCACTGACACTCTCAGACTCTCTCTTTCACTCTCTGTCACTCTCAGACACTCTCTATCACTCTGACACTCTCTATCTCTCTCTGACACTCTCTATCGCTCTCTGACACTGTCTGACACACTCAATCACTGTCTATCACGCTCTGACACACTCTGACACTCTCTATCACTATATGACACTCTCTGACACTCTCTATCACTCTCTATCACTCTCTGACACTCTCTATCACTCTCTATCACTCTCTGACACTCTCTATCACTCTCTATTACACTCTGTCACTCTCTATCACTCTCTGACGCTCTCTATCACTCTCTATCACTCTCTGACACGCTCTATCACTCTCTGACACTCTCTGTCACTCTGTATCACTCTCTGACACTCTCTGACACACTCTGACACACTCTGACAATCTCTGACACTCTCTGACACTCTCTATCAGTCTCTGACACTCTCTGACACTCTCAGAGGCTCTCTATCACTCTCTGACACTCTCAGACACTCTCTATCACTCTCTGACACTCACTGACACTCTCAGACATTCTCTGTCACTCTCAGACAATCTCAGACACTCTCTATCACTCTCTTACACTCTCTGACACACTCAATCACTCTCTATCACTCTCTGACACTCTCTGACACTCTCTATCACTCTATGACACTCTCTGTCCCTCTCTGATACACTCTGACACTCTCTGACACTCTCAGACACCCTCTGTCACTCTCTATCACTCTCTGACACTCTTTATCACTCTCGGACAATCTCTATCACTCTCTGACACTCTCTCGCACTCACTGACACACTCAGACACACTCTCTGTCATTCTCAGACACTCTCTGTCACTCTCTTTATCACTCACTGACAATCCCAGACACTCTCTGACACTCTCTATCACTCTCTATCACTCTCTGACACTCTCAGACACTCTCTATCACTCTCTAACACTCACTGACACTCTCAGACATTGTCTGTCACTCTCTGTCACTCTCAGACACTCTCCGACAGTCTCTATCACTCTCTATCGCTTTCTTACACTCTCTGACACTCTCTATCACTCTATGACACTCTCTGACACTCTCTCTCACTCTCTGTCACTCTCTGACACACTCTGACACTCTCTGACTGTCTCTGACACTCTCTGTCACTCTCTATCACTCTCTGACACTCTCTATCACTCTCTGACACTCCCAGACACTCTCTGTCACTCTCAGACACTCTCTGTCACTCTCTGTCACTCTCTGACACACTCTGACACTCTCTGACAGTCTCTGACACTCTCTGTCACTGTCTATCACTCTCTATCACTCTCTTACACTCTCTGACACACTCAATCACTCTCTATCACTCTCAGACACTCTCTATCACTCTATGACACTCTCTGTCACTCTCTATCACTCTCTGTCACTCTCTGACACACTCTGACACTCTCTGACACTCTCAGACACCCTCTGTCACTCTCTATCACTCTCTGACACTCTCTATCACTCTCGGACAATCTCTATCACTCTCTGACACTCTCTCGCACTCACTGACACACTCAGACACTCTCTGTCACTCTCAGACACTCTCTGACAGTCTCTGACACTCTCTGTCACTCTCTATCACTCTCTGACACTCTCTATCACTCTCTGACACTCCCAGACACTCTCTGTCACTCTCAGACACTCTCTGTCACTCTCCGACTCTCTCAGACACTCTCAAACTCTCTCTATCACTCTCTGACACTCTCTATCACCCTCTGACACTCTCTTTCGCTCTCTGACACTCTCTGTCACTCTCTGATAATCTCAGACACTCTCTCTCACTCTCTGACACTCTCTATCACTCTCTGACACACTCTGACACTCTCAGACACTCTCTGTCACTCTCTATCAATCTCTGATACTCTCTGACACTCTCTGACACGCTCAGACACTCTCTATCACTCTCTGACACTCACTGACACTCTCAGACATTCTCTGTCACTCTCAGACATTCTCAGACAGTCTCTATCACTCTCTGGCACTCTCTGACACTCTCTGACACTCTCAGACACCCTCAATCACTCTCTATCACTCTCTGACACACTCTATCACTCTCTATCACTCTCTGACACCAACTGACACTCTCTGACACTCTCAGACACTCTCTGTCACTCTATATCACTCTCTGAAACTCTCTATCACTTTCTGACACTCTCAATCACTCTCTGACTTTCTCTGACACTCTCTGACACTCTCTGACACTCTCTGACACTCTCAGACACTCTCTATCACTCTCTGACACTCTCTGACACTCTCTGACACTCTCAGACACACTCTATCACACTCTATCACTCTCTGACACTCTCTGACACACTGTGACAATCTCAGACACACTCTATCACACTCCGTATCACTCTCTGACACTCTCTGACAATCTCTATCACTCTCTGATACTCTCTATCACTCTCGATCACTCTCTGACAATCTCTATCACTCTCTATCGCTCTCTGACACGATCTGTCACTCTCTGACACTCTCTATCACTCTGTATCACTCTCTGACACTCTCTGACACACTCTGACACTCTCTGACACTCTCTGACACTCTCTCTCACTCTCTGACACTCTCTGGCACTCTCAGAGGCTCTCTATCACTCTCTATCACTCTCTGACACTCTCAGACACTCTCTTTCACTCTGTGTCACTCTCAAACACTCTCAGACACTCTCTATCACACTCTGACACTCTCTATCACTCTCTGACACTCTCTATCACTCTCTGAAACTCTCTGACACAGTCAATCACTCTCTATCACTCTCTGACACACTTTGACTCCCTCTATCACTCTATGACACTCTCTGACACTCTCTATCACTCTCTGTCACTCTCTGACACACTCTGACACTCTCTGACACTCTCAGACACTCTCTGTCACTCTCTATCACTCTCTGACACTCTCTGTCACTCTCTGACACTCTCTATCACTCTCTGACACTCTCTATCACTCTCTGACACTCTCTGACACTCTCAGAGGCTCTCTATCACTCTCTATCGCTCACTGACACTCTCAGACACTCTCTATCACTCTCTGACACTCACTGACACCCTCAGACACTCTCTTTCGCTCTCTGTCACTCTCAGACACTCTCAGACACTCTCTATCACTCTGACACTCTCTATCTCTCTCTGACACTCTCTATCGCTCTCTGACACTCTCTGACACACTCAATCACTCTCTATCACTCTCTGACACACTCTGACACTCTCTATCACTCTATGACACTCTCTGACACTCTCTCTCACTCTCTATCACTCTCTGACAGACTCTGACACTCTCTGACACTCTCAGACACTCTCTGTCACTCTCTATCACTCTCTGACACTCTATCACTCTCTGACGCTCTATATCAATCTCTTTCACTCTCGTACACTCTCTATCACTCTCTATCAATCTCTGACACTCTCTATCACACTCTGACACTGTCTGACACTCTCTGACACTCTCAGACACTCTCTATCACTCTCTGACAGACAATGACACACTCTGAAACTCTCTATCAATCTCGATCACTCTCTATCACTTTCTGACACTCTCAACACTCTCTCTCACTCTCTATCACTCTCTGACAGACTCTGACACTCTCTGACACTCTCTGTCACTCTCTATCACTCTCTGACACTCTATCACTCTCTGACGCTCTCTATCAATCTCTTTCACTCTCGTACACTCTCTATCACTCTCTATCACTCTCTGACACTCTCTATCACACTCTGACTCTCTCTGATACTCTCTGACACTCTCTGACACACTCAGGCACTCTCTATCACTCTCTGACACTCTCTGACACTCTCTGACACTCTCTGACACTCTCTATCACTCTCTGACACTCTCTGACACACTCTGACACTCACAGACACGCTCTATCACACTCCGTATCACTCTCTGACACTCTGTGACACTCTCTATCACTCTCTGACACTCTCTATCACTCTCCGACACTCTCTATCGCTCTCTGACACTCTCTGACACTCTCTATCACTCTCTATCACTCTCTGACACTCTTTAACACTCTCTGACACTCTCTATCACTCAATGACATTCTATGGCACTCTCTGACACTCTCTATCACTCTCCATCACGCTCTGACACACTCTGACACCCTCTGACACACTCTGGCACACTCTGGCACACTCTGACACTCTCTCTGACACTCTCTATCACTCTCTATCACTCACTGACACTCTCTGACACTCTCTGACACTCTCTATCACTCTCTATTACTCTCTGTCACTCTCTATCACTCTCTGACACTCTCTATCACTCTCTATCACTCTCTGACACGCTCTATCACTCTCTGACACTCTCTGTCACTCTGTATCACTCTCTGACACTCTCTGACACACTCTGACACTCTCTGACAATCTCTGACACTCTCTGACACTCTCTATCACTCTCTGACACTCTCAGACACTCTCTATCGCT
This sequence comes from Heterodontus francisci, assembly GCF_036365525.1. Classification (NCBI taxonomy): domain Eukaryota; kingdom Metazoa; phylum Chordata; class Chondrichthyes; order Heterodontiformes; family Heterodontidae; genus Heterodontus; species Heterodontus francisci. The sequence goes on from NW_027141280.1 coordinate 2,062,021, forward strand.
CTCTGACACTCACTGACACTCTCAGACATTCTCTGTCACTCTCTGTCACTCTCAGACAATCTCAGACACTCTCTATCACTCTCTTACACTCTCTGACACACTCAATCACTCTCTATCACTCTCTGACACTCTCTGACAATCTCTATCACTCTATGACACTCTCTGTCACTCTCTATCACTCTCTGTCACTCTCTGACACACTCTGACACTCTCTGACACTCTCAGACACCCTCTGTCACTCTCTATCACTCTCTGACACTCTCTATCACTCTCGGACAATCTCTATCACTCTCTGACACTCTCTCGCACTCACTGACACACTCAGACACTCTCTGTCACTCTCAGACACCCTCTGTCACTCTCTATCACTCTCTGACACTCTCTATCACTCTCGGACAATCTCTATCACTCTCTGACACTCTCTCGCACTCACTGACACACTCAGACACTCTCTGTCACTCTCAGACACTCTCAGACACTCTCTATCACTCTGACACTCTCTATCTCTCTCTGACACTCTCTATCGCTCTCTGACACTCTCTGACACACTCAATCACTCTCTATCACTCTCTGACACTCTCTATCACTCTCGGACAATCTCTATCACTCTCTGACACTCTCTCGCACTCACTGACACACTCAGACACTCTCTGTCACTCTCAGACACTCTCAGACACTCTCTATCACTCTGACACTCTCTATCTCTCTCTGACACTCTCTATCGCTCTCTGACACTGTCTGACACACTCAATCACTGTCTATCACTCTCTGACACACTCTGACACTCTCTATCACTCTATGACACTCTCTGACACTCTCTATCACTCTCTATCACTCTCTGACACTCTATATCACTCTCTGACACTCTCTGACACTCTCTATCACTCTCTATTACTCTCTGTCACTCTCTATCACTCTCTGACACTCTCTATCACTCTCTATCACTCTCTGACACGCTCTATCACTCTCTGACACTCTCTGTCACTCTGTATCACTCTCTGACACTCTCTGACACACTCTGACACTCTCTGACAATCTCTGACACTCTCTGACACTCTCTATCACTCTCTGACACTCTCAGACACTCTCTATCGCTCTCTGACACTCACTGACACTCTCAGACATTCTCTGTCACTCTCTGTCACTCTCAGACAATCTCAGACACTCTCTATCACTCTCTTACACTCTCTGACACACTCAATCACTCTCTATCACTCTCTGACAATCTCTATCACTCTATGACACTCTCTGTCACTCTCTATCACTCTCTGTCACTCTCTGACACACTCTGACACTCTCTGACACTCTCAGACACCCTCTGTCACTCTCTATCACTCTCTGACACTCTCTATCACTCTCGGACAATCTCTATCACTCTCTGACACTCTCTCGCACTCACTGACACACTCAGACACTCTCTGTCACTCTCAGACACTCTCAGACACTCTCTATCACTCTGACACTCTCTATCTCTCTCTGACACTCTCTATCGCTCTCTGACACTCTCTGACACACTCAATCACTCTCTATCACTCTCTGACACTCTCTATCACTCTCGGACAATCTCTATCACTCTCTGACACTCTCTCGCACTCACTGACACACTCAGACACTCTCTGTCACTCTCAGACACTCTCAGACACTCTCTATCACTCTGACACTCTCTATCTCTCTCTGACACTCTCTATCACTCTCTGACACTCTCGTACACTCTCTATCACTCTCTATCAATCTCTGACACTCTCTATCACACTCTGACACTGTCTGACACTCTCTGACACTCTCAGACACTCTCTATCACTCTCTGACAGACAATGACACACTCTGAAACTCTCTATCAATCTCGATCACTCTCTATCACTTTCTGACACTCTCAACACTCTCTCTCACTCTCTATCACTCTCTGACAGACTCTGACACTCTCTGACACTCTCAGACACTCTCTGTCACTCTCTATCACTCTCTGACACTCTATCACTCTCTGACGCTCTCTATCAATCTCTTTCACTCTCGTACACTCTCTATCACTCTCTATCACTCTCTGACACTCTCTATCACACTCTGACTCTCTCTGATACTCTCTGACACTCTCTGACACACTCAGGCACTCTCTATCACTCTCTGACACTCTCTGACACTCTCTGACACTCTCTGACACTCTCTATCACTCTCTGACACTCTCTGACACACTCTGACACTCACAGACACGCTCTATCACACTCCGTATCACTCTCTGACACTCTGTGACACTCTCTATCACTCTCTGACACTCTCTATCACTCTCCGACACTCTCTATCACTCTCCGACACTCTCTATCGCTCTCTGACACTCTCTGACACTCTCTATCACTCTCTATCACTCTCTGACACTCTTTAACACTCTCTGACACTCTCTATCACTCAATGACATTCTATAGCACTCTCTGACACTCTCTATCACTCTCCATCACGCTCTGACACACTCTGACACCCTCTGACACACTCTGGCACACTCTGGCACACTCTGACACTCTCTCTGACACTCTCTATCACTCTCTGACACTCTCTATCACTCTCTGTCACTCACTGACACTCTCTGACACTCTCTGACACTCTCTATCGCTCTCTGACACACTCTGACTCTCTCTATCACTCTATGACACTCTCTGACACTCTCTGACACTCTCAGACACTCTCTGTCACTCTCTATCACTCTCAGACACTCTCTGTCACTCTCTATCACTCTCTGACACTCACTGACACTCTCAGACACTCTCTTTCACTCTCTGTCACTCTCAGACACTCTCAGACACTCTCTATCACTCTGACACTCTCTATCTCTCTCTGACACTATCTATCGCTCTCTGACACTGTCTGACACACTCAATCACTGTCTATCACTCTCTGACACACTCTGACACTCTCTATCACTCTATGACACTCTCTGACACTCTCAGACACTATCGATCACACTGACACTCTCTATCTCTCTCTGACACTCTCTATCGCTCTCTGACACTGTCTGACACACTCAATCACTGTCTATCACTCTCTGACACACTCTGACACTCTCTATCACTCTATGACACTCTCTGACACTCTCTATCACTCTCTATCACTCTCTGACACTCTATATCACTCTCTGACACTCTCTGACACTCTCTATCACTCTCTATTACTCTCTGTCACTCTCTATCACTCTCTGACACTCTCTATCACTCTCTATCACTCTCTGACACGCTCTATCACTCTCTGACACTCTCTGTCACTCTGTATCACTCTCTGACACTCTCTGACACACTCTGACACTCTCTGACAATCTCTGACACTCTCTGACACTCTCTATCACTCTCTGACACTCTCAGACACTCTCTATCGCTCTCTGACACTCACTGACACTCTCAGACATTCTCTGTCACTCTCTGTCACTCTCAGACAATCTCAGACACTCTCTATCACTCTCTTACACTCTCTGACACACTCAATCACTCTCTATCACTCTCTGACACTCTCTGACAATCTCTATCACTCTATGACACTCTCTGTCACTCTCTATCACTCTCTGTCACTCTCTGACACACTCTGACACTCTCTGACACTCTCAGACACCTTCTGTCACTCTCTATCACTCTCTGACACTCTCTATCACTCTCGGACAATCTCTATCACTCTCTGACACTCTCTCGCACTCACTGACACACTCAGACACTCTCTGTCACTCTCAGACACTCTCTGTCACTCTCTCTATCACTCACTGACAATCCCAGACACTCTCTGACACTCTCTATCACTCTCTATCACTCTCTGACACTCTCAGACACTCTCTATCGCTCTCTGACACTCACTGACACTCTCAGACATTCTCTGTCACTCTCTGTCACTCTCAGACAATCTCAGACACTCTCTATCACTCTCTTACACTCTCTGACACACTCAATCACTCTCTATCACTCTCTGACACTCTCTGACAATCTCTATCACTCTATGACACTCTCTGTCACTCTCTATCACTCTCTGTCACTCTCTGACACACTCTGACACTCTCTGACACTCTCAGACACCCTCTGTCACTCTCTATCACTCTCTGACACTCTCTATCACTCTCGGACAATCTCTATCACTCTCTGACACTCTCTCGCACTCACTGACACACTCAGACACTCTCTGTCACTCTCAGACACTCTCTGTCACTCTCTCTATCACTCACTGACAATCCCAGACACTCTCTGACACTCTCTATCACTCTCTATCACTCTCGGACACTCTCAGACACTCTCTATCACTCTCTGACACTCACTGACACTCTCAGACCCTCTCTGTCACTCACTATCACTCTCTGATACTCTCTATCACTCTCTGACACTCTCTGACACTCTCAGAGGCTCTCTATCACTCTCTATCACTCACTGACACTCTCAGACACTCTCTATCACTCTCTGACACTCTCTGACACTCTCAGAGGCTCTCTATCACTCTCTATCACTCACTGACACTCTCTGTCACTCTCTATCACTCTCTGACACTCACTGACACTCTCAGACGCTCTCTGTCACTCTCAGACACTCACTGACACTCTCAGACTCTCTCTGTCACTCTCAGACAGTCTCTATCACTCTCTGACACTCTCTGACACTCTCTATCACTCTCTGACACACTCTGACACAATCTGACACTCTGTGACACACTCTGACACTCTCTATCACTCTCTAACACTCTCTGACACTCTCTATCACTCTCTTACAATCTCTGACACTCTCTTTCACTCTCTGACAATCACTGACACTGTCAGGCACTCTCTGTCACTTACTATCACTCTCTGACACTCTCTTTCACTCTCTGTCACTCTCAGACACTCTCACACACTCTCTATCACTCTCTATCACTCTCTATCACTCTGTGACACTCTCTATCGCTCTCTGACACACTCTGACTCTCTCCATCACTCTATGACACTCTCTGAAACTCTCTGTCACTCTCTGTCACTCTCTGACACACTCTGACACTCTCTGACACTCTCAGACACTCTCAGAAACTCTCTGTCACTCTCTATCACTCTCTGACACTTTCTATCACTCTCTGACACTCTCTATCACTCTCTGACACTCTCTGTCACTCTCTTTCACTCTCTGTCACTTTCTTTCACTCTCTGACACTCTCTATCACTCTCTGACACTCTCTGACACTCTCAGACACTCTCTGTCACTCACTATCACTCTCTGACACTCTCTATCACTCTATGAATCTATCTGACACTCTCAGAGTCTTTCTATCACTCTCTATCACTCACTGACACTCTCAGACACTCTCTGTCACTCTCTGACACTCACGGACACTCTCAGACACTCTCTTTCACTCTCTGTCACTCTCAGACACTCTCTATCACTCTCTGACACTCTCTATCACTCTCTGACACTGTCTATCGCTCTCTGACACTCTCTGACACACTCAATCACTCTCTATCACTCCCTGACACACTCTGACTCTTTCTATCACTCTATGACACTCTCTATCACTCTCTGACACTCTCTATCACTCTCTGACACTCTCGATAACTCTCTGACACTCTCTGTCACTCTCTATCACTCTCTGACACTCTCTATCACTCTCTGACACTCTCTTTCACTCTCTGTCACTCTCAGACACTCTCTATCACTCTCTGACACTCTCTATCACTCTCTGACACTGTCTATCGCTCTCTGACACTCTCTGACACACTCTATTACTCTCTGTCACTCTCTGACACACTCTGACACTTTCTGACACTCTCTGTCACTCTCCATCACTCTCTGACACTCTCTATCACTCTCTGACACTCTCGATAACTCTCTGACACTCTCTGTCACTCTCTATCACTCTCTGACACTCTCTATCACTCTCTGACACTCTCTGACACTCTCAGAGGCTCTCTATCACGCTCTATCACTCACTGACAATCTCAGACATTCTCTATCACTCTCTGACTCTCACTGACACTCTCAGACGCTCTCTGTCACTCTCAGACACTCACTGACAATCTCAGACTCTCTCTGTCACTCTCAGACAGTCTCTATCACTCTCTGACACTCTCTGACACTCTCTATCACTCTCTGACACACTCTGACACAATCTGACACTCTGTGACACACTCTGACACTCTCTATCACTCTATGACACTCTCTGACGCACTCTATCACTCTCTATCACTCTCTGACACTCTCTCTCACTCTCTTACAATCTCTGACACTTTCTTTCACTCTCTGACACTCACTGACACTGTCAGACACTCTCTGTCACTCACTATCACTCTCTGACACTCTCTTTCACTCTCTGTCACTCTCTGACACTCTCTATCACTCTCTGACACTCTCTATCACTCTCTGACACGCTCTATCACTCTCTGACACTCTCTATCGCTCCTGACACACTCTGAATCTCTCCATCACTCTATGACACTCTCTGAAACTCTCTATCACTCTCTGTCACTCTCTGACACACTCTGACACTCTCTGACACTCTCAGACACTCTCAGACACTCTCTGTCACTCTCTATCACTCTCTGACACTCTCTATCACTCTCTGACACTCTCTGACACTATCAGAGGCTCTCTATCACTCTCTATCACTCTCTGACAATCTCAGACACTCTCTATCACTCTCTGACTCTCACTGATACTCTCAGACACTCTCTGTCACTCTCAGACACTCACTGACACTCTCAGACTCTCTCTGTCACTCTCTGACACTCTCTGACACTCTCTGTCACTCTCTGACACACTCTGACACAATCTGACACTCTGTGACACACTCTGACACTCTCTATCACTCTATGACACTCTCTGACGCACTCTATCACTCTCTATCACTCTCTGACACTCTCTATCACTCTCTGACACTCTCTATCGCTCCTGACACACTCTGACTCTCTCTATCACTCTATGACACTCTCTGAAACTCTCTATCACTCTCTGTCACTCTCTGACACACTCTGACACTCTCTGATACTCTCAGACACTCTCAGACACTCTCTGTCACTCTCTATCACTCTCTGACACTATCTATCACTCTCTGACACTCACTACCACTCTCTGACACTCTCTATCACTCTCTTACAATCTCTGACACTCTCTTTCACTCTCTGACACTCACTGACACTGTCAGACACTCTCTGTCACTTACTATCACTCTCTGACACTCTCTTTCACTCTCTGTCACTCTCAGACACTCTCACACACTCTCTATCACTCTCTGACACTCTCTATCACTCTCTGACACTCTCTATCGCTCTCTGACACACTCTGACTCTCTCCATCACTCTATGATACTCTCTGAAACTCTCTGTCACTCTCTGTCACTCTCTGACACACTCTGACACTCTCTGTCACTCTCTATCACTCTCTCTCACTCTCTGACACTTTCTATCACTCTCTGACACTCTCTATCACTCTCTGACACTCTCTGTCACTCTATCTCACTCTCTGACACTCTCTATCACTCTCTGACACTCTCTGACACTCTCAGAGGCTCTCTATCACTCTCTATCACTCACTGACACTCTCAGACACTCTCTATCACTCTCTGACACTCACTGACACTCTCAGACAATCTATTTCAATCTCTGTCAATCTCTGTCACTCTCAGACAGTCTCAGACACTCTCTATCACTCTCTGACACTCTCTATCTCTCTCTGACACTCTCTATCGCTCTCTGACACTCTCTGACACACTCAATCACTCTGTATCACTCTCTGACACACTCTGACACTCTCTAACACTCTATGACACTCTCTGACACTCTCTGACACTCTCAGACACTCTCAGACACTCTCTGTCACTCTCTGACACTCTCAGAATCTCTCTCTCACTCTCTGAAACTCTCAGACACACTCGATCACTCTCTGACACTCTCTATCACTCTCTGACACTCTCTGACACTCTCTATCATTCTCTGACACTCTCTGACGCTCTCTGACGCTCTCAGACACTCTCTATCACTCTCTATCACTCTCTGACACTCTCAGAATCTCTCTCTCACCCTCTGTCACTCTCAGAAACTCTCTATCACTCTCTGACACTCTCTAACACTCTCTGACATTCTCAGACACTCTCTATCACTCTCTGGCACTCTCTATCACTCTCTGACACACTCTGACACTCTCTATCACTCTCTGACACACTCTGACACACTCTGACACTCTGTGACACACTCTGACACTCTCTATCACTCTATGACACTCTCTGACGCTCTCTATCAGTCTCTATCACTCTCTGACACTCTCGATCACTCTCTGACACTCTCTGACACTCTCTATCACTCTCTGACACTCACTGACACTCCCAGACACTCTCTGTCACTCACTATCACTCTCTGACACTCTCTTTCACTCTCTGTCACTCTCAGACACACACAGACACTCTCTATCACTCTCTGACACTCTCTATCACGCTCTGACACTCTCTATCGCTCTCTGACACTCTCTGACACACTCAATCACTCTCTATCACTCTCTGACACACTCTGACTCTCTCTATCACTCTATGACACTCTCTGACACTCTCTATCACTCTCTGACACTCTCTGACACTCTCAGACACTCTCTATCACTCTCTGACACTCTCTATCTCTCTCTGACACTCTCTATCGCTCTCTGACACTCTCTGACACACTCAATCACTCTCTATCACTCTCTGACACACTCAATCACTCTCTATCACACTGTGACAATCTCTGACACTCTCTATCACTCTATGACACTCTCTGACGCTCTCTATCACTCTCTGACACTCTCTGACACTCTCTATCACTCTCTGACACTCACTGACGCTCCCAGACACTCTCTGTCAATCACTATCACTCTCTGACACTCTATTTCACTCTCTGTCACTCTCATACACACACAGACACTCTCTATCACTCTCTGACACTCTCTATCGCTCTCTGACACTCTCTGACACACTCAATCACTCTCTATCACACTATGACACTCTCAGACACTCTCAGACACTCTCTGTCACTCTCAGACACTCTCAGATACTCTCTATCACTCTCTGACTCTCTCTATCACTCTCTGACACTCTCTTTCGCTCTCTGTCACTCTCTGACACACTCTGACACTCTCTGACACTCTCTGACACTCTCAGACACTCTCTGTCAATCTATATCACTCTCTGACACTCTCAATCACTCTCTGACACTCTCTGTCACTCTCTATCAGTCTCTTACTCTCTCTATCACTCTCTGACACTCTCTGACACTCTCAGAGGCTCTCTATCACTCTCTATCACTCACTGACACCCTCAGACACTCTCTATCATTCTCTGACACTCACTGACACTCTCAGACACTCTCTTTCAATCTCTGCCACTCTCAGACACTCTCAGACACTCTCAGACACTCTCTATCACTCTCTGACACTCTATATCTCTCTCTGACACTCTCTATTGCTCTCTGACACTCTCTGACACACTCTGACACTCTCTATCACCCTATGACACTCTCTGACACTCTCTATCACTCTCTATCACTCTCTGACACACTCTGACACTCTCTGACACTCTCAGACACTCTCTGTCACTCTCTATCACTCTCTGACACTCTCTGACACTCTATCACTCTCTGACACTCTCTATCACTCTCTATCACTCTCTTACAATCTCTGACACTCTCTATCACACTCTGACGCTGTCTGACACTCTCTATCACTCAATGACACACTCTGATACTCTCTATCACTCTCTATCACTCTCTATCACTCTCAGACACTCACTGACACTCTCAGACACTCGCTGTCACTCTCAGACACTCTCTGTCACTCTCTGAAACTCTCTATCACTCTCTGATATTCTCAGACACTCTCTATTACTCTCTGACACTCTCTATCATTCTCTCACACTCTCTGACACTCTCAGAATCTCTCTCTCACTCTCTGTCACTCTCAGAAACTCTCTATCACTCTCTGACACTCTCTATCACTCTCGGACATTCTCAGACACTCTCTATCACTCTCTGACACTCTCTATCACTCTCTGACACTCTCTATCACTCTCTGACACTCTCTGACACTCTCTATCACTCTCTGACACTCACTGACACTCTCAGACGCTCTCTGTCACTCTCAGACACTCTCTATCACTCTATATCACTCTCTGACACTCTCTGACGCTCTCTATCACTCTCTATTCCTCTCTGACACTCTCTGACGCTCTCTGTCACTCTCTATCACTCTCTGACACTCTCTATCACTCTCTGACACTCTCTGACACTCTCAGAGGCTCTCTATCACTCTCTATCACTCACTGACAATCCCAGACACTCTCTATCACTCTCTGACACTCACTGTCACTCTCTGACGCTCTCTATCACTCTCTATCCCTCTCTGACACTCACTGACGCTCTCAGACTCTCTCTGTCACTCTCAGACACTCTCTATCACTCTCTGACACTCTCTGACACTCTCTATCACTCTATATCACACTCTGACACATTCTGACACTCTGTGACACACTCTGACACACCCTATCACACTCTCTGACGCTCTATATCACTCTCTATCACTCTCTGACACTCTCTACCACTCTCTTACAATCTCTGACACTCTCTATCACTCTCTGACACTCACTGACACTGTCAGACACTCTCTGTCACTCACTATCACTCTCTGACACTCTCTTTCACTCTCTGTCACTCTCAGACACTCTCAGACAGTCTCTATCACTCTCTGACTATTTCTATCACTCTCTGACACTCTCTGTCGCTCTCTGACACACTCTGACTCTCTCTGTCACTCTATGACACTCTCTGAAACTCTCAGACACTCTCTGTCACTCTCTATCACTCTCTGACACTCTATATCACTCTCTGACACTCTCTATCACTCTCTGACACTCTCAGAGGCTCTCTATCACTCTCTATCACTCACTGACACTCTCAGACACTTTCTATCACTCTCTGACACTCACTGACACTCTCAGACACCCTCTTTCACTCCCTGTCACACTCAGACACTCTCAGACACTCTCTATCACTCTCTGACACTCTCTGACACACTCTGACACTCTGTGACACACTCTGACACTCTATATCGCTCTATGACACTCTCAGAGGCTCTCTATCACTCTCTGTCACTCTCTGACACACTCTGACACTCTCAGACACTCACTGTCACTCTCTATCACTCTCTGACACTCTCTATCACTCTCTGACACTCTCAGAGGCTCTCTATCGCTCTCTATCAGTCACTGACACTCTCTGACACACTCTGACACTCTCTGACACTCTCTGTCACTCTCTGTCACTCTCTGACACTCTCTATCACTCTCTGACACTCTCAGAGGCTCTCTATCGCTCTCTATCAGTCACTGACACTCTCAGACACTTTCTATCACTCTCTGACACTCACTGACACTCTCAGACACTCTCTTTCACTCTCTGTCACTCTCTATCACTCTCTGACACTCTATCACTCTCTGACACTCTCTGTCACTCTCTATCACTCTCTGACACTCTCTATCACTCTCTGACACTCTCAGAGGCTCTCTATCACTCACTGACACTCTCAGACACTTTCTATCACTCTCTGACACTCACTGACACTCTCAGACACTCTCAGACACTCTCTTTCACTCTCTGTCACTCTCAGACACTCTCAGACACTCTCAGACACTCTCTAGCACTCTCTGACACTCTCTGACACTCTCTGACACACTCTGACACTCTGTGACACACTCTGACACTCTCTATCACTCTTTGACACTCTCTGACGCTCTATATCACTCTCTATCACTCTCTGACACTCTCTGTCACTCTCTTACAATCTCTGACTCTCTCTAACACTCTCTGACACTAACTGACACTCCCAGACACTCTCTGTCACTCACTATCACTCTCTGACACTCTCTTTCACTCTCTGTCACTCTCAGACACTCTCAGACACTCTCCATCACTCTCCGACACTCTCTATCACTCTCTGACACTGTCTGACACTCTCTAACACGCAGTGACACACTCTGAAACAATCTGTCACTCTCTATCACTCTCTTTCACACTCTGACACTCACTGAAACTCTCAGACACTCGCTGTCACTCTCAGACACTCTCTGTCTCTCTCAGACACTCTCTATCACTCTCTGACATTCTCTATCACTCTCTGACACTCTCTTTCACTCTTTGTCACTCTCAGACACTCTCAGACAGTCTTTATCACTCTCTGACACTCTCTATCACTCTCAGACACTCTCTGTCACTCTCTATCACTCTCTGACACTCTCTTTCACTCTCTGTCACTCTCAGACACTCTCAGACAGTCTCTATCACTCTCTGACACTCTCTATCACTCTCTGACACTCTCTGTCGCTCTCTGACACACTCTGACTCTCTCTATCACTCTCTGTCACTCTCTGACACTCTCTATCACTCTCAGACACTCTCTATCACTCTCTATCACTCTCTGACACACTCTGACACTCTCTGACACTCTCAGACACACTCTGTCACTCTCTATCACTCTCTGACACTCTCTATCACTCTCTGACACTCTCTATCACTCTCTATCACTCTCTTAGACTCTCTATCACTCTCTGACACTCTCTATCGCACTCTGACACTGTCTGACACTCTCCAACACGCAATGACACACTCTGAAACTCTCTATCACTCTCTATCCCTCTCTATCACACTCTGACACTCACTGAAACTCTCAGACACTCGCTGTCACTCTCAGACACTCTCTGTCACTCTCAGACACTCTCTATCACTCTCTGACACTCACTATCACTCTCTGACACTCTCTGTCGCTCTCTGACACACTCTGACTCTCTCTGTCACTCTATGACACTCTCTGAAACTCTCTGTCACTCTCTGTCACTCTCTGACACACTCTGACACTCTCTGTCACGCTCTATCACTCTCTGACACTCTCTGACACTCTCAGAGGCTCTCTATCACTCTCTGACACTCTATCACTCTCTGACACTCTCTATCACTCTCTATCACTCTCTTACACTCTCTATCACTCTCTGACACTCTCTGACACTCTCTATCACACTCTGACACTGTCTGACACTCTCAGACACTCTCTATCACTCTCTGACAGACAATGACACACTCTGAAACTCTCTATCACTCTCTATCACTCTCTATCACTTTCTGACACTCTCAATCACTCTCTGACTCTCTCTGACACTCTCTGACACACTCAGGCACTCTCTATCACTCTCTGACACTCTCTGACACTCTCTATCACTCTCTGTCACTCTCTGACACTCTTTAACACTCTCTGACACTCTCTATCACTCAATGACATTCTATGGCACTCTCTGACACTCTCTATCACTCTCCATCACGCTCTGACACACTCTGACACCCTCTGACACACTCTGGCACACTCTGACACTCTCTCTGACACTCTCTGACACTCTCTATCACTCTCTGTCACTCTCTGACACTCTCTGAAAATCTCAGAGGCTCTCTATAACTCTCGATCACTCTCTGACACTCTCAGGCACTCTCTATCGCTCTCTGACTCTCTCTGACACACTCAATCACCCTCTATCACTCTCTGACACTCTCTATTACTCTATGACACTCTCTGACATTCTCCATCACTTCTGTCACTCTCTGACACACTCTGAAACTCTCAGACACTCTCTATCACTCTCTATCAATCTCTGTTACTCTCTGACACTCTCTGACACGCTCAGACACTCTCTATCACTCTCTGACACTCACTGACACTCTCAGACATTCTCTGTCACTCTCAGACACTCTCACACGCTCTCTATCACTCTCTGGCGCTCTCTGACACTCTCTGACACTCTCTGACACTCTCAGACACACTCAATCACTCTCTATCACTCTCTGACACTCTCTGACACTCTCTATCACTCTTTGACACTCTCTGACACACTCTATCACTCTCTATCACTCTCTATCACTCTCTGACACAATCTGACACTCTCTGACACTCTCAGACACTCTCTATCACACTCAATCACTCTCTGAAACTCTCTATCAGTTTCTGACACTCTCAATCACTCTCTGACTTTCTCTGACACTCTCTGACACTCTCAGACTCTCCCTATCACTCTCTGACACTCTCTGACACTCTCAGACACTCTCCATCACACTCAATCACTCTCTGACACTCTCTGACACACTGTGACAATCTCAGACACACTCTATCACACTCCGTATCACTCTCTGACACTCAGTGACACTCTCTATCACTCTCTGACACTCTCTATCACTCTCTATCACTCTCTGACACTCTCTGACACTCTCTAGCACTCTCTATTACTCTCTGTCACTCTCTATCACTCTCTGACACTCTCTATCACTCTCTATCACTCTCTGACACGCTCTATCACTCTCTGACACTCTCTGTCACTCTGTATCACTCTCTGACACTCTCTGACACACTCTGACACACTCTGACAATCTCTGACACTCTCTGACACTCTCTATCACTCTCTGACACTCTCTGACACTCTCAGAGGCTCTCTATCACTCTCTGACACTCTATCACTCTCTGACACTCTCCATCACTCTCTATCACTCTCTATCACTCTCTTACACTCTCTATCACTCTCTGACATTCTCTGACACCCTCTATCACACTCTGACACTGTCTGACACTCTCCGACACTCTCAGACACTCTCTATCACTCTCTGACAGACAATGACACACTCTGAAACTCTCTATCACTCTCTATCACTCTCTATCGCTTTCTGACACTCTCAATCACTCTCTGACTCTCTCTGACACACTCAGGCACTCTCTATCACTCTCTGACACTCTCTGACACTCTCTGACACTCTCTATCACTCTCTGTCACTCTCTGACACTCTTTAACACTCTCTGACACTCTCTATCACTCAATGACATTCTATGGCACTCTCTGACACTCTCTATCACTCTCCATCACGCTCTGACACACTCTGACACCCTCTGACACACTCTGGCACACTCTGACACTCTCTCTGACACTCTCTGACACTCTCTATCACTCTCTGTCACTCTCTGACACTCTCTGAAAATCTCAGAGGCTCTCTATAACTCTCTATCACTCTCTGACACTCTCAGGCACTCTCTATCGCTCTCTGACACTCTCTGACACACTCAATCACACTCTATCACTCACTGACACTCTCTATTACTCTATGACACTCTCTGACATTCTCTATCACTCTCTGTCACTCTCTGACACACTCTGAAACTCTCAGACACTCTCTATCACTCTCTATCAATCTCTGTTACTCTCTGACACACTCTGACACTCTCAGACATTCTCTGTCACTCTCAGACACTCTCACACGCTCTCTATCACTCTCTGGCACTCTCTGACACTCTCTGACACTCTCTGACACTCTCAGACACACTCAATCACTCTCTATCACTCTCTGACACTCTCTGACACTCTCTATCACTCTTTGACACTCTCTGACACACTCTATCACTCTCTATCACTCTCTATCACTCTCTGACACAATCTGACACTCTCTGACACTCTCAGACACTCTCTATCACACTCAATCACTCTCTGAAACTCTCTATCAGTTTCTGACACTCTCAATCACTCTCTGACTTTCTCTGACTCTCTCTGACACTCTCAGACTCTCCCTATCACTCTCTGACACTCTCTGACACTCTCAGACACTCTCCATCACACTCAATCACTCTCTGACACACTGTGACAATCTCAGACACACTCTATCACACTCCGTATCACTCTCTGACACTCAGTGACACTCTCTATCACTCTCTGACACTCTCTATCACTCTCTGACACTCTCTATCACTCTCTATTACTCTCTGTCACTCTCTATCACTCTCTGACACTCTCTATCACTCTCTATCACTCTCTGACACGCTCTATCACTCTCTGACACTCTCTGTCACTCTGTATCACTCTCTGACACTCTCTGACACACTCTGACACACTCTGACACACTCTGACAATCTCTGACACACTCTGACACTCTCTATCACTCTCTGACACTCTCTGACACTCTCAGAGGCTCTCTATCACTCTCTGACACTCTCAGACACTCTCTATCACTCTCTGACACTCACTGACACTCTCAGACAATCTCAGACACTCTCTATCACTCTCTATCACTCTCTTACACTCTCTGACACACTCAATCACTCTCTATCACTCTCTGACACTCTCTGACACTCTCTATCACTCTCTGACTCTCTCTGACACTCTCTATCACACTCTGACACTGTCTGACACTCTCCGACACTCTCAGACACTCTCTATCACTCTCTGACAGACAATGACACACTCTGAAACTCTCTATCACTCTCTATCACTCTCTATCACTTTCTGACACTCTCAATCACTCTCTGACTCTCTCTGACGCTCTCTGACACACTCAGGCACTCTCTATCACTCTCTGACACTCTCTGACACTCTCTGACACTCTCTATCACTCTCTGTCACTCTCTGACACTCTTTAACACTCTCTGACACTCTCTATCACTCAATGACATTCTATGGCTCTCTCTGACACTCTCTATCACTCTCCATCACGCTCTGACACACTCTGACACCCTCTGACACACTCTGGCACACTCTGACACTCTCTCTGACACTCTCTGACACTCTCTATCACTCTCTGTCACTCTCTGACACTCTCTGAAAATCTCAGAGGCTCTCTATAACTCTCTATCACTCTCTGACACTCTCAGGCACTCTCTATCGCTCTCTGACACTCTCTGACACACTCAATCACTCTCTGAAACTCTCTATCAGTTTCTGACACTCTCAATCACTCTCTGACTTTCTCTGACACTCTCTGACACTCTCAGACTCTCCCTATCACTCTCTGACACTCTCTGACACTCTCAGACACTCTCCATCACACTCAATCACTCTCTGACACACTGTGACAATCTCAGACACACTCTATCACACTCCGTATCACTCTCTGACACTCAGTGACACTCTCTATCACTCTCTGACACTCTCAATCACTCTCTGACACTCTCTATCACTCTCTATTACTCTCTGTCACTCTCTATCACTCTCTGACACTCTCTATCACTCTCTATCACTCTCTGACACGCTCTATCACTCTCTGACACTCTCTGTCACTCTGTATCACTCTCTGACACTCTCTGACACACTCTGACACACTCTGACACACTCTGACAATCTCTGACACACTCTGACACTCTCTATCACTCTCTGACACTCTCTGACACTCTCAGAGGCTCTCTATCACTCTCTGACACTCTCAGACACTCTCTATCACTCTCTGACACTCACTGACACTCTCAGACAATCTCAGACACTCTCTATCACTCTCTATCACTCTCTTACACTCTCTGACACACTCAATCACTCTCTATCACTCTCTGACACTCTCTGACACTCTCTATCACTCTCTGACTCTCTCTGACACTCTCTATCACACTCTGACACTGTCTGACACTCTCCGACACTCTCAGACACTCTCTATCACTCTCTGACAGACAATGACACACTCTGAAACTCTCTATCACTCTCTATCACTCTCTATCACTTTCTGACACTCTCAATCACTCTCTGACTCTCTCTGACGCTCTCTGACACACTCAGGCACTCTCTATCACTCTCTGACACTCTCTGACACTCTCTGACACTCTCTATCACTCTCTGTCACTCTCTGACACTCTTTAACACTCTCTGACACTCTCTATCACTCAATGACATTCTATGGCTCTCTCTGACACTCTCTATCACTCTCCATCACGCTCTGACACACTCTGACACCCTCTGACACACTCTGGCACACTCTGACACTCTATCTGACACTCTCTGACACTCTCTATCACTCTCTGTCACTCTCTGACACTCTCTGAAAATCTCAGAGGCTCTCTATAACTCTCTATCACTCTCTGACACTCTCAGGCACTCTCTATCGCTCTCTGACACTCTCTGACACACTCAATCACCCTCTATCACTCTCTGACACTCTCTATTACTCTATGACACTCTCTGACATTCTCCATCACTTCTGTCACTCTCTGACACACTCTGAAACTCTCAGACACTCTCTATCACTCTCTATCAAGCTCTGTTACTCTCTGACACTCTCTGACACGCTCAGACACTCTCTATCACTCTCTGACACTCACTGACACTCTCAGACATTCTATGTCACTCTCAGACACTCTCACACGCTCTCTATCACTCTCTGGCACTCTCTGACACTCTCTGACACTCTCTGACACTCTCAGACACACTCAATCACTCTCTATCACTCTCTGACACTCTCTGACACTCTCTATCACTCTTTGACACTCTCTGACACGCTCTATCACTCTCTATCACTCTCTGACACAATCTGACACTCTCTGACACTCTCAGACAGTCTCTATCACACTCAATCACTCTCTGAAACTCTCTATCAGTTTCTGACACTCTCAATCACTCTCTGACTTTCTCTGACACTCTCTGACACTCTCAGACTCTCCCTATCACTCTCTGACACTCTCTGACACTCTCTGACACTCTCAGACACTCTCCATCACACTCAATCACTCTCTGAAACTCTCTATCAGTTTCTGACACTCTCAATCACTCTCTGACTTTCTCTGACACTCTCTGACACTCTCAGACTCTCCCTATCACTCTCTGACACTCACTGACGCTCTCTGACACACTGTGACAATCTCAGACACACTCTATCACACTCCGTATCACTCTCTGACACTCAGTGACACTCTCTATCACTCTCTGACACTCTCTATCACTCTCTATCACTCTCTATCACTCTCTGACACTCTCTGACACTCTCTATCACCCTCTATTACTCTCTGTCACTCTCTATCACTCTCTGACACTCTCTATTACTCTCTATCACTCTCTGACACGCTCTATCACTCTCTGACATTCTCTGTCACTCTGTATCACTCTCTGACACTCTCTGACACACTCTGACACACTCTGACAATCTCTGACACTCTCTGACACTCTCTATCACTCTCTGACACTCTCTGACACTCTCAGAGGCTCTCTTTCACTCTCTGACACTCTCAGACACTCTCTATCACTCTCTGACACTCACTGACACTCTCAGACATTCTCTGTCATTCTCTGTCACTCTCAGACAATCTCAGACACTCTCTATCACTCTCTTACACTCTCTGACACACTCAATCACTCTCTATCACTCTCTGACGCTCTCTGACGCTCTCAGACACTCTCTAACACTCTGCAACACTCTCTAACACTCTCTGACGCTCTCTGGCACACTCAGACACTCTCTATCACTCTCTGACACTCACTGACATTCTCAGACACACTCTATCACTCTCTGGCACTCTCTGACACTCTCTGACACTCTCTGATACTCTCCGACGCTCTCAGACACTCTCTATCAATCTGTATCACTCTCTGACACTCTCTGACACTCTCGGACACTCTCTATCACTCTCTGACACTCTCTGGCACACTCAGACACTCTCTATCACTCTCTTACACTCACTGACATACTCAGACACTCTCTTTCACTCTCTGTCACTCTCAGATACTCTCAGACACTCTCTATCACTCTCTGACACTCTCTATCACTCTCTGACACTCTCTATCGCTCTCTGACACTCTCTGACACACTCAATCACTCTCTATCACTCTCTGACACACTCTGACTCTCTCTATCACTCTATGACACTCTCTGACACTCTCTATCACTCTCTGTCACTCTCTGACACACTCTGACACTCTCTGTCACTCTCTGTCACTCTCTATCACTCTCTGACACTCTCTATCACTCTCTGACACTCTCTGTCACTCTCTGACACTCTCTGACACACTCAGACATTCTGTGACACACTCTGACACTCTCTGTCACTTTCTGACACTCTCTATCACTCTCTTGCACTCTGACACTCTCTATCACTCGCTGACACTCACTGACACTCTCAGACCCTCTCTGTCACTCACTATCACTCTCTGATACTCTCTATCACTCTCTGAATCTCTCTGACACCCTCAGAGGCTCTCTATCACACTCTATCACTCACTGACACGCTCAGACACTCTCTATCACTCTCTGACACTCACTGACACTCTCAGACACTCTCTTTCACTCTGTGTCAGTCTCAAACACTCTCAGACACTCTCTATCACTCTCTGACACTCTCTATCACTCTCTGACACTCTCTATCGCTCTCTGACACTCTCTGACACAGTCAATCACTCTCTATCACTCTCTGACACACTCTGACTCTCTCTATCACTCGATGACACTCTCTGACACTCTCTATCACTCTCTGTCACTCTCTGACATACTCTGACACTCTCTGACACTCTCAGACACTCTCTGTCACTCTCTATCACTCTCTGACACTCTCTGTCACTCTCTGACACTCTCTATCACTCTCTGACACTCTCTGACACTCTCAGAGGCTCTCTATCACTCTCTATCGCTCACTGACACTCTCAGTCACTCTCTATCACTCTCTGACACTCACTGACACTCTCAGACACTCTCTTTCACTCTCTGTCACTCTCAGACACTCTCAGAAACTCTCAGACACTCTCTATCACTCTGACACTCTCTATCTCTCTCTGACACTCTCAGACTCTCCCTATCACTCTCTGACACTCTCTGACACTCTCTGACACTCTCAGACACTCTCCATCACACTCAATCACTCTCTGAAACTCTCTATCAGTTTCTGACACTCTCAATCACTCTCTGACTTTCTCTGACACTCTCTGACACTCTCAGACTCTCCCTATCACTCTCTGACACTCACTGACGCTCTCTGACACACTGTGACAATCTCAGACACACTCTATCACACTCCGTATCACTCTCTGACACTCAGTGACACTCTCTATCACTCTCTGACACTCTCTATCACTCTCTATCACTCTCTATCACTCTCTGACACTCTCTGACACTCTCTATCACCCTCTATTACTCTCTGTCACTCTCTATCACTCTCTGACACTCTCTATTACTCTCTATCACTCTCTGACACGCTCTATCACTCTCTGACATTCTCTGTCACTCTGTATCACTCTCTGACACTCTCTGACACACTCTGACACACTCTGACAATCTCTGACACTCTCTGACACTCTCTATCACTCTCTGACACTCTCAGAGGCTCTCTTTCACTCTCTGACACTCTCAGACACTCTCTATCACTCTCTGACACTCACTGACACTCTCAGACATTCTCTGTCATTCTCTGTCACTCTCAGACAATCTCAGACACTCTCTATCACTCTCTTACACTCTCTGACACACTCAATCACTCTCTATCACTCTCTGACGCTCTCTGACGCTCTCAGACACTCTCTAACACTCTGCAACACTCTCTAACACTCTCTGACGCTCTCTGGCACACTCAGACACTCTCTATCACTCTCTGACACTCACTGACATTCTCAGACACACTCTATCACTCTCTGGCACTCTCTGACACTCTCTGACACTCTCTGATACTCTCCGACGCTCTCAGACACTCTCTATCAATCTGTATCACTCTCTGACACTCTCTGACACTCTCGGACACTCTCTATCACTCTCTGACACTCTCTGGCACACTCAGACACTCTCTATCACTCTCTTACACTCACTGACATACTCAGACACTCTCTTTCACTCTCTGTCACTCTCAGATACTCTCAGACACTCTCTATCACTCTCTGACACTCTCTATCACTCTCTGACACTCTCTATCGCTCTCTGACACTCTCTGACACACTCAATCACTCTCTATCACTCTCTGACACACTCTGACTCTCTCTATCACTCTATGACACTCTCTGACACTCTCTATCACTCTCTGTCACTCTCTGACACACTCTGACACTCTCTGTCACTCTCTGTCACTCTCTATCACTCTCTGACACTCTCTATCACTCTCTGACACTCTCTGTCACTCTCTGACACTCTCTGACACACTCAGACATTCTGTGACACACTCTGACACTCTCTGTCACTTTCTGACACTCTCTATCACTCTCTTGCACTCTGACACTCTCTATCACTCGCTGACACTCACTGACACTCTCAGACCCTCTCTGTCACTCACTATCACTCTCTGATACTCTCTATCACTCTCTGAATCTCTCTGACACCCTCAGAGGCTCTCTATCACACTCTATCACTCACTGACACGCTCAGACACTCTCTATCACTCTCTGACACTCACTGACACTCTCAGACACTCTCTTTCACTCTGTGTCAGTCTCAAACACTCTCAGACACTCTCTATCACTCTCTGACACTCTCTATCACTCTCTGACACTCTCTATCGCTCTCTGACACTCTCTGACACAGTCAATCACTCTCTATCACTCTCTGACACACTCTGACTCTCTCTATCACTCGATGACACTCTCTGACACTCTCTATCACTCTCTGTCACTCTCTGACACACTCTGACACTCTCTGACACTCTCAGACACTCTCTGTCACTCTCTGTCACTCTCTGACACTCTCTGTCACTCTCTGACACTCTCTATCACTCTCTGACACTCTCTGACACTCTCAGAGGCTCTCTATCACTCTCTATCGCTCACTGACACTCTCAGTCACTCTCTATCACTCTCTGACACTCACTGACACTCTCAGACACTCTCTTTCACTCTCTGTCACTCTCAGACACTCTCAGAAACTCTCAGACACTCTCTATCACTCTGACACTCTCTATCTCTCTCTGACACTCTCTATCGCTCTCTGACACTCTCTGACACACTCAATCACTCTATATCACTCTCTGACACACTCTGACACTCTCTATCAATCTATGACACTCTCTATCACTCTCTTACACTCTCCATCACTCTCTGACACTCGATCACTCTCAATCATTCTCAATCACTCTCAATCACTGTTTGACACACTCGGACACTCTCAGACACTCTCTATCACTCTCTGAAACTCTCCATCTCTCTCTATCACACTCTGACACTCTCTATCTCTCTCTATCTCTCTCCATCACTCTCTGACACTTTCAGACACTCTCAGACACACTCTACCACTCTGACACTCTCTATCACTCTCTGACAGACTCTGACACTCTCTGACACTCTCAGACACTCTCTGTCACTCTCTTTCACTCTCTGACACTCTCTATCACTCTCTGACACTCTCTGTCACTCTCTGACACTCTCTGACACACTCAGACACTCTGTGACACACTCTGACACTCTCTATCACTTTCTGACACTCTCTATCACTCTCTTACACTCTGACACTCTCTATCACTCTCTGACACTCACTGACACTCTCAGACCCCCACTGTCACTCACTATCACTCTCTGATACTCTCTATCACTCTCTGATTCTCTCTGAAACCCTCAGAGGCTCTCTATCACACTCTATCACTCACTGACACTCTCAGACACTCTCTATCACTCTCTGACACTCACTGACACTCTCAGACACTCTCTTTCACTCTGTGTCACTCTCAAACACTCTCAGACACTCTCTATCACTCTCTGACACTCTCTATCACTCTCTGACACTCTCTATCGCTCTCTGACACACTCTGAAGCTCTCTATCACTCTATGACACTCTCTGACACTCTCTATCACTCTCTGTCACTCTCTGACACACACTGACACTCTCTGACTCTCTCAGACACTCTCTGTCACTCTCTATCACTCTCTATCACTCTCAGACACTCTCTGTCACTCTCTATCACTCTCTGACACTCACTGACACTCTCAGACTCTCTCTTTCACTCTCTGTCACTCTCAGACACTCTCTATCACTCTGACACTCTCTATCTCTCTCTGACACTCTCTATCGCTCTCTGACACTGTCTGACACACTCAATCACTGTCTATCACGCTCTGATACACTCTGACACTCTCTATCACTATATGACACTCTCTGACACTCTCTATCACTCTCTATCACTCTCTGACACTCTCTATCACTCTCTATCACTCTCTGACACTCTCTGACACTCTCTATCACTCTCTATTACACTCTGTCACTCTCTATCACTCTCTGACGCTCTCTATCACTCTCTATCACTCTCTGACACGCTCTATCACTCTCTGACACTCTCTGTCACTCTGTATCACTCTCTGACACTCTCTGACACACTCTGACACACTCTGACAATCTCTGACACTCTCTGACACTCTCTATCAGTCTCTGACACTCTCTGACACTCTCAGAGGCTCTCTATCACTCTCTGACACTCTCAGACACTCTCTATCACTCTCTGACACTCACTGACACTCTCAGACATTGTCTGTCACTCTCTGTCACTCTCAGACACTCTCCGACACTCTCTATCACTCTCTATCGCTCTCTTACACTCTCTGACACTCTCTATCACTCTATGACACTCTCTGACACTCTCTCTCACTCTCTGTCACTCTCTGACACACTCTGACACTCTCTGACTGTCTCTGACACTCTCTGTCACTCTCTATCACTCTCTGACACTCTCTATCACTCTCTGACACTCCCAGACACTCTCTGTCACTCTCAGACACTCTCTGTCACTCTCTGTCACTCTCTGACACACTCTGACACTCTCTGACAGTCTCTGACACTCTCTGTCACTGTCTATCACTCTCTATCACTCTCTTACACTCTCTGACACACTCAATCACTCTCTATCACTCTCTGACACTCTCTATCACTCTATGACACTCTCTGTCACTCTCTATCACTCTCTGTCACTCTCTGACACACTCTGACACTCTCTGACACTCTCAGACACCCTCTGTCACTCTCTATCACTCTCTGACACTCTCTATCACTCTCGGACAATCTCTATCACTCTCTGACACTCTCTCGCACTCACTGACACACTCAGACACTCTCTGTCACTCTCAGACACTCTCTGACAGTCTCTGACACTCTCTGTCACTCTCTATCACTCTCTGACACTCTCTATCCCTCTCTGACACTCCCAGACACTCTCTGTCACTCTCAGACACTCTCTGTCACTCTCCGACTCTCTCAGACACTCTCAAACTCTCTCTATCACTCTCTGACACTCTCTATCACCCTCTGACACTCTCTTTCGCTCTCTGACACTCTCTGTCACTCTCTGATAATCTCAGACACTCTCTCTCACTCTCTGACACTCTCTATCACTCTCTGACACACTCTGACACTCTCAGACACTCTCTGTCACTCTCTATCAATCTCTGATACTCTCTGACACTCTCTGACACGCTCAGACACTCTCTATCACTCTCTGACACTCACTGACACTCTCAGACATTCTCTCTCACTCTCAGACATTCTCAGACAGTCTCTATCACTCTCTGGCACTCTCTGACACTCTCTGACACTCTCAGACACCCTCAATCACTCTCTATCACTCTCTGACACACTCTATCACTCTCTATCACTCTCTATCACTCTCTGACACCAACTGACACTCTCTGACACTCTCAGACACTCTCTGTCACTCTATATCATTCTCTGAAACTCTCTATCACTTTCTGACACTCTCAATCACTCTCTGACTTTCTCTGACACTCTCTGACACTCTCTGACACTCTCTGACACTCTCAGACACTCTCTATCACTCTCTGACACTCTCTGACACTCTCTGACACTCTCAGACACACTCTATCACACTCTATCACTCTCTGACACTCTCTGACACACTGTGACAATCTCAGAAACACTCTATCACACTCCGTATCACTCTCTGACACTCTCTGACAATCTCTATCACTCTCTGATACTCTCTATCACTCTCGATCACTCTCTGACAATCTCTATCACTCTCTATCGCTCTCTGACACGATCTGTCACTCTCTGACACTCTCTATCACTCTGTATCACTCTCTGACACTCTCTGACACACTCTGACACTCTCTGACACTCTCTGACACTCTCTCTCACTCTCTGACACTCTCTGGCACTCTCAGAGGCTCTCTATCACTCTCTATCACTCTCTGACACTCTCAGACACTCTCTTTCACTCTGTGTCACTCTCAAACACTCTCAGACACTCTCTATCACACTCTGACACTCTCTATCACTCTCTGACACTCTCTATCACTCTCTGAAACTCTCTGACACAGTCAATCACTCTCTATCACTCTCTGACACACTTTGACTCCCTCTATCACTCTATGACACTCTCTGACACTCTCTATCACTCTCTGTCACTCTCTGACACACTCTGACACTCTCTGACACTCTCAGACACTCTCTGTCACTCTCTATCACTCTCTGACACTCTCTGTCACTCTCTGACACTCTCTATCACTCTCTGACACTCTCTATCACTCTCTGACACTCTCTGACACTCTCAGAGGCTCTCTATCACTCTCTATCGCTCACTGACACTCTCAGACACTCTCTATCACTCTCTGACACTCACTGACACCCTCAGACACTCTCTTTCGCTCTCTGTCACTCTCAGACACTCTCAGACACTCTCTATCACTCTGACACTCTCTATCTCTCTCTGACACTCTCTATCGCTCTCTGACACTCTCTGACACACTCAATCACTCTCTATCACTCTCTGACACACTCTGACACTCTCTATCACTCTATGACACTCTCTGACACACTCTCTCACTCTCTATCACTCTCTGACAGACTCTGACACTCTCTGACACTCTCAGACACTCTCTGTCACTCTCTATCACTCTCTGACACTCTATCACTCTCTGACGCTCTATATCAATCTCTTTCACTCTCGTACACTCTCTATCACTCTCTATCAATCTCTGACACTCTCTATCACACTCTGACACTGTCTGACACTCTCTGACACTCTCAGACACTCTCTATCACTCTCTGACAGACAATGACACACTCTGAAACTCTCTATCAATCTCGATCACTCTCTATCACTTTCTGACACTCTCAACACTCTCTCTCACTCTCTATCACTCTCTGACAGACTCTGACACTCTCTGACACTCTCAGACACTCTCTGTCACTCTCTATCACTCTCTGACACTCTATCACTCTCTGACGCTCTCTATCAATCTCTTTCACTCTCGTACACTCTCTATCACTCTCTATCACTCTCTGACACTCTCTATCACACTCTGACTCTCTCTGATACTCTCTGACACTCTCTGACACACTCAGGCACTCTCTATCACTCTCTGACACTCTCTGACACTCTCTATCACTCTCTGACACTCTCTGACACACTCTGACACTCACAGACACGCTCTATCACACTCCGTATCACTCTCTGACACTCTGTGACACTCTCTATCACTCTCTGACACTCTCTATCACTCTCCGACACTCTCTATCGCTCTCTGACACTCTCTGACACTCTCTATCACTCTCTATCACTCTCTGACACTCTTTAACACTCTCTGACACTCTCTATCACTCAATGACATTCTATGGCACTCTCTGACACTCTCTATCACTCTCCATCACGCTCTGACACACTCTGACACCCTCTGACACACTCTGGCACACTCTGGCACACTCTGACACTCTCTCTGACACTCTCTATCACTCTCTGACACTCTCTATCACTCTCTGTCACTCACTGACACTCTCTGACACTCTCTGACACTCTCTATCGCTCTCTGACACACTCTGACTCTCTCTATCACTCTATGACAATCTCTGACACTCTCTGACACTCTCAGACACTCTCAGACACTCTCAGACACTCTCTGTCACTCTCTATCACTCTCAGACACTCTCTGTCACTCTCTATCACTCTCTGACACTCACTGACACTCTCAGACACTCTGTTTCACTCTCTGTCACTCTCTGTCACTCTCAGACACTCTCAGACACTCTCTATCACTCTGACACTCTCTATCTCTCTCTGACACTATCTATCGCTCTCTGACACTGTCTGACACACTCAATCACTGTCTATCACTCTCTGACACACTCTGACACTCTCTATCACTCTATGACACTCTCTGACACTCTCAGACACTATCGATCACACTGACACTCTCTATCTCTCTCTGACACTCTCTATCGCTCTCTGACACTGTCTGACACACTCAATCACTGTCTATCACTCTCTGACACACTCTGACACTCTCTATCACTCTATGACACTCTCTGACACTCTCTATCACTCTCTATCACTCTCTGACACTCTATATCACTCTCTGACACTCTCTGACACTCTCTATCACTCTCTATTACTCTCTGTCACTCTCTATCACTCTCTGACACTCTCTATCACTCTCTATCACTCTCTGACACGCTCTATCACTCTCTGACACTCTCTGTCACTCTGTATCACTCTCTGACACTCTCTGACACACTCTGACACTCTCTGACAATCTCTGACACTCTCTGACACTCTCTGACACTCTCTATCACTCTCTGACATTCTCTGTCACTCTCTGTCACTCTCAGACAATCTCTGTCACTCTCTGACACTCTCTGACACTCTCTATCGCTCTCTGACACTCACTGACACTCTCAGACATTCTCTGTCACTCTCTGTCACTCTCAGACAATCTCAGACACTCTCTATCACTCTCTTACACTCTCTGACACACTCAATCACTCTCTATCACTCTCTGACACTCTCTGACAATCTATATCACTCTATGACACTCTCTGTCACTCTCTATCACTCTCTGTCACTCTCTGACACACTCTGACACTCTCTGACACTCTCAGACACCCTCTGTCACTCTCTATCACTCTCTGACACTCTCTATCACTCTCGGACAATCTCTATCACTCTCTGACACTCTCTCGCACTCACTGACACACTCAGACACTCTCTGTCACTCTCAGACACTCTCTGTCACTCTCTCTATCACTCACTGACAATCCCAGACACTCTCTGACACTCTCTATCACTCTCTATCACTCTCTGACACTCTCAGACACTCTCTATCGCTCTCTGACACTCACTGACACTCTCAGACATTCTCTGTCACTCTCTGTCACTCTCAGACAATCTCAGACACTCTCTATCACTCTCTTACACTCTCTGACACACTCAATCACTCTCTATCACTCTCTGACACTCTCTGACAATCTCTATCACTCTATGACACTCTCTGTCACTCTCTATCACTCTCTGTCACTCTCTGACACACTCTGACACTCTCTGACAATCTCTGACACTCTCTGACACTCTCTGACACTCTCTATCACTCTCTGACACTCTCAGACACTCTCTATCGCTCTCTGACACTCACTGACACTCTCAGACATTCTCTGTCACTCTCTGTCACTCTCAGACAATCTCAGACACTCTCTATCACTCTCTTACACTCTCTGACACACTCAATCACTCTCTATCACTCTCTGACACTCTCTGACAATCTATATCACTCTATGACACTCTCTGTCACTCTCTATCACTCTCTGTCACTCTCTGACACACTCTGACACTCTCTGACACTCTCAGACACCCTCTGTCACTCTCTATCACTCTCTGACACTCTCTATCACTCTCGGACAATCTCTATCACTCTCTGACACTCTCTCGCACTCACTGACACACTCAGACACTCTCTGTCACTCTCAGACACTCTCTGTCACTCTCTCTATCACTCACTGACAATCCCAGACACTCTCTGACACTCTCTATCACTCTCTATCACTCTCTGACACTCTCAGACACTCTCTATCGCTCTCTGACACTCACTGACACTCTCAGACATTCTCTGTCACTCTCTGTCACTCTCAGACAATCTCAGACACTCTCTATCACTCTCTTACACTCTCTGACACACTCAATCACTCTCTATCACTCTCTGACACTCTCTGACAATCTCTATCACTCTATGACACTCTCTGTCACTCTCTATCACTCTCTGTCACTCTCTGACACACTCTGACACTCTCTGACACTCTCAGACACCCTCTGTCACTCTCTATCACTCTCTGACACTCTCTATCACTCTCGGACAATCTCTATCACTCTCTGACACTCTCTCGCACTCACTGACACACTCAGACACTCTCTGTCACTCTCAGACACTCTCTGTCACTCTCTCTATCACTCACTGACAATCCCAGACACTCTCTGACACTCTCTATCACTCTCTATCACTCTCGGACACTCTCAGACACTCTCTATCACTCTCTGACACTCACTGACACTCTCAGACATTGTCTGTCACTCTCTGTCACTCTCAGACACTCTCAGACACTCTCTATCACTCTCTATCGCTCTCTTACACTCTCTGACACACTCAATCACTCTCTACCACTCTCTGACACTCTCTGACACTCTCTATCACTCTATGACTCACTCATTTCCCGGCGGAGCAGCAGGAGAAGGTAGCGACTCTTCGTTGGGTGAGTGAAGGCATCAGGAGCTGTGTTTTAAAAGTAAGTACTTACTGTTTTACTTACTGTTTTCCTTGTCTTTGAGTTTCTTTTGGCGCCGGAGGAACCGGAAGCTGGTCGGCAGCGAGGACTCCTGGGTAGGTATTTTCCTTAAAGGTGCGGAGCTGAGTAAACCCGAGCCACTACACATGTAGTGTCTCCCACACATCCTCCTCCTCTAACCTAATAATAAGACCCTTTTTACCCTCCTCCTCTAACCAAAAAGGACTGAGCAGGTAAGCTATTTACTGTTTTTGTTAATATCTATAGTTGTACTTAACTAAGGGGTAATTGAATAAAAGAAATGGCAGCCAGTGTAGTGTATTGCTCCTCCTGCAGAATGTTCGAGGTGAGGGGAACCTCCGGTGGCCCTGCCGACTTCACCTGCTGGAAGTGCATCCGTCTCCAGCTCCTATCAGACCGTGTTAGGGAATTGGAGCTGGAGCTGGATGAACTGAGGATCATTCGGGAAGCTGAGGGGTTGATAGATAGAAGCTACACGGAGGTCGTTACTCCACAAATCAAAGGCAGCTGGGTAACAGTTAGAGGTGGGAAGAGGTCAGTGCAGGGATCTCCTGTGGTCGTTCCCCTCAACAACAAGTATACAGTTTTAGATACTGTTGGGGGGGACGGCCTATCGGGGGCAGGCTGCAGTGACCGGGCCTCTGGCACGGGGTCCTGCACTGTGGCTCAGAAGGGAAGGAGGGAGAATGGGAGAGCACTAGTCATCGGGGACTCGATGGTGAGGAGTACGGACAGGCGGTTCTGTGGGCGCAGGCGAGACGCACGGATGGTTTGTTGCCTCCCTGGTGCCAGGGTCCGTGATGTTTGTGATCGCGTCTTCAGGATCCTTAAAGGGGAGGGGGAGCAGCCAGAGGTCGTGGTGCACATTGGCACCAACGACGTAGGAAGGAAGGATGGCACAGATGTTAGAAGTGAGTTTAGGGAGTTAGGCTGGAAGCTGAAAGCTCGGACGGACAGAGTTGTTATCTCTGGTTTGTTGCCGGCGCCACGTGATAGTGAGGCTAGGAATAGGGAGAGAGCACAGCTGAACACGTGGCTGCAGGAATGGTGTAGGAGGGAGGGCTTCCAGTTCTTGGATAATTGGACTGCATTCTGGGGAAGATGGGACCTGTTCAAACAGGACGGGCTGCATCTGAACCAGAGGGGCACCAATATCCTGGGAGGGAGGTTTGCTAGTACTGTTCGGGAGGGTTTAAACTAGTTTGGGAGGGGGATGGGAACCGGACTTGTAATCCAGGGACCAGTGGGTCCACTCAGAAAGACAAAGAGTGTAGTGAGGTATTGGGGAAGGTAGCACTGTCGCAGAGGACAGATGGGCACGGAGAAGGGTTAAAGTGCGTATACTTCAACGCAAGAAGCATCAGGAATAAGGTGAGTGAATTGAAGGCGTGGATGGGCACTTGGGACTACGATGTTGTGGCCATCACTGAAACGTGGATAGGTGAGGGGGAGGAATGGTTTTTGGAGGTACCTGGTTATAGATGTTTTCATAAGATTAGGAATGGTGGTAAAAGTGGTGGGGGGGGTGGCATTGTTAGTTAGAAATAGTGTAACAACTGCTGAAAGAATTTTCGAGGAGGATCTGCCGACTGAGGCACTGTGGGTTGAGGTCAGGAACAGGAAAGGAGCAGTCACCTTGATGGGAGTTTTCTATAGGCCCCCCAATAGCAGCAGGGAGGTGGAAGAGCAGATTGGGAAACAGATTTTGGAAAGGAGCAGAAGTCACAGGGTAGTAATTATGGGGGATTTCAACTTCCCAAATATTGATTGGCAACTCTTTAGATCGAATAGTTTGGATGGGGTAGTGTTTGTGCAGTATGTCCAGGAAGCTTTTCTGACTCAGTATGTAGACTGCCCGACCAGAGGGGAGGCAATATTGGATTTGGTACTAGGTAATGAACCAGGGCAAGTGATAGAGCTGTTGGTGGGCGAGCACTTTGGAGATAGTGATCACAATTCTGTAGCATTCACTGTGGTAATGGAGAGGGATAGGTATGTGCAACAGGGCAAGGTTTACAATTGGGGGAAGGGTAGATATGATGCTGTCAGGCAGGAACTGAGGAGCATAAGTTGGGAGCATATGCTGGCAGGGAAGGGCACGGTCGAAATGTGGAACTTTTTCAAGGAGCAGATAGTAGGGGCCATTGATAAGCATGTCCCTGTCAGACAGGGAAGGGATGGTCATGTGAGGGAACCGTGGTTGACAAGAGAGGTTGAGAGTCTTGTTAGGAAGAAGAAAAATGCGTATATAAAGTTGAGGAAAAAGGGCACAGGCATAGCTCTGGAGGGATACAAGATGGCCAGGAAGGATCTGAAGAAAGGGATTAGGAGAGCTAAGAGAGGGCATGAAAAATGCTTGGCGGGTAGGATAAAAGAAAACCCCAAGGCCTTTTACGCGTATGTCAGAAATATGAGGATGACTAGGGGGACCGTAGGTCCGGTCAAGGACAATAGCGGGAGACTGTGTGTTGAGCCGGAAGAGATAAGTGAGGTTTTGAATGAGTACTTCTCTTCGGTATTTACGAATGAGAAGGGGTGTATTACTGAAGAGGACGGTGGGAAGCAGACTGGTAAGCTCGAGGAAGTGCTCGTTAGGAGGGAAGATGTGTTGGGGTTTTTGAATAACTTGAAGATAGACAAGTCTCCCGGGCCTGACGGGGTATATCCAAGGATGTTATGGGAAGCAAGGGATGAAATTGCAGAGCCGCTGGCAATGATCTTTTCATCTTCTCTGCTGACGGGGGTGGTACCAGGTGATTGGAGGGTGGCAAATGTTGTGCCCCTGTTCAAGAAAGGGAATAGGAACAACTCTGGGAATTACAGGCCAGTTAGTCTTACTTCGGTGGTAGGCAAGTTGATGGAAAAGGTGCTGAGGGATAGGATTTCTGAGCATCTGGAAAGACACTGCTTGATTCGGGACAGTCAGCACGGTTTTGTGAGGGGTAGGTCTTGCCTCACAAGCCTGATTGAATTCTTTGAGCAGGTGACCAAGCAAGTGGATGAGGGTAAACCAGTGGATGTGGTGTACATGGATTTTAGTAAGGCATTTGATAAGGTCCCCCATGGTAGACTTATGGAGAAAGTCAGGAGGCATGGGATAGTGGGGAATGTGGCCAGTTGGATTAAGAATTGGCTAACTGATAGAAGGCAGAGAGTGGTCTTAGATGGTAAATACTCAGCCTGGAGCCCAGTTACCAGTGGCGTGCCGCAGGGATCAGTTCTGGGTCCTCTCCTGTTTGTGATTTTTATTAACGACTTGGATGAGGAAGTCGAAGGGTGGGTCAGTAAATTTGCAGATGATACAAAGGTTGGTGGAGTTGTGGATACCGAGGAGGGCTATTGTCGTCTGCAAAGGGACTTGGATAGGTTGCAGTGCTGGGCTGAAAAGTGGCAGATGGAGTTTAACCCTGAAAAGTGTGAGGTCGTCCATTTTGGAAGGACAAACATGAATGCAAAATACTGGGTTAACGGTAGGGTTCTTGGGCATGTGGAGGAGCAGAGAGACCTTGGGGTCTATGTGCATAGATCATTGAAAGTTGCAACTCAAGTGGATAGGGCTGTGAAGAAGGCATATGGGGTGTTAGCGTTCATTAGCAGAGGGATTGAATTTAAGAGCCGTGAGGTGATGATGCAGCTGTACAGGACCTTGGTAAGGCCTCATTTGGAGTACTGTGTGCAGTTCTGGTCGCCTCATTTTAGGAAGGATGTGGAAGCCTTGGAGAGGGTGCAGAGGAGATTTACCAGGATGTTGCCTGGAATGGAGAATAAGTCTTACGAGGAAAGGCTGAACATTCTAGGCCTCTTCTCATTAGAACGGAGAAGGATGAGGGGTGACATGATAGAGGTTTATAAGATGATCAGGGGAATAGATAGGGTAGACAGTCAGAAACTTTTTCCCCGGGTGGAGCAAAGCGTTACAAGGGGTCATAAATTTAAGGTGAAGGGTGGGAGATATAAGGGGGATGTCAGGGGAAGGTTCTTTACCCAGAGAGTGGTCGAGGCATGGAATGCCTTGCCCGGGGAAGTTGTTGAGTCAGAAACTTTAGGGACTTTCAAAAGGCTTTTGGATAGGTATATGGATAAAGGAGAATGATGGGGTATAGATTAAATTGTCCTTGACAGAGGACAAAGGATCGGCACAACATTGTGGGCCGAAGGGCCTGTTCTGTGCTGTATGTTCTATGTTCTATATGTTCTGTCACTCTCTGAAACACTCAGACAGTCTCTGAAACACTCTTACACTCTCAGACAATCTCTGACACACTCTAACACTCTCTATCACTCTCTGACAATCCTTGACACACTTTGACACTCTCAGACACTCTCTATCACTCTCAGACTCTCTCTGACACTCTCAGACACACTCTATCACTCTCTGACACTCTCTTACACTCTCAGACACTCACTGTCACTCACTATCACTCTCTGACACTCTCTATCACTCTATGAATCTCCCTGACACTCTCAGAGTCTTTCTATCACTCTCTATCACTCATTGACACTCTCAGACACTCTCTGAAACTCTCTGACACTCACTGACACTCTCAGACACTCTCTTTCACTCTCTGTCACTCTCAGACACACTCAGACACTCTCTATCACTCTCTGACACTCTCTATCACTCTCTGACACTGTCTATCGCTCTCTGACACTCTCTGACTAACTCAATCACTCTCTATCACTCCCTGACACACTCTGACTCTCTCTATCACTCTATGACACTCTCTGACACTCTCTATCACTCTCTGTCACTCTCTGACACACTCTGACACTCTCTGACACTCTCTGTCACTCTCTATCACTCTCTGACACTCTCTGTCACTCTCTATCACTCTCTGACACTCTCTATCACTCTCTGACACTCTCAGAGGCTCTCTATAACTCTCTATCACTCACTGACAATCTCAGACACTCTCTATCACTCTCTGACTCTCACTGACACTCTCAGACGCTCTCTGTCACTCTCAGACACTCACTGACACTCTCAGACTCTCTCTGTCACTCTCAGACAGTCTCTATCACTCTCTGACACTCTCTGACACTCTCTATCACTCTCTGAGACACTCTGACACAATCTGACACTCTGTGACACACTCTGACACTCTCTATCACTCCATGACACTCTCTGACGCACTCTATCACTCTCTATCACTCTCTGACACTCTCTCTCACTCTCTTACAATCTCTAACACTCTCTTTCACTCTCTGACACTCACTGACACTGTCAGACACTCTCTGTCACACACTATCACTCTCTGACACTCTCTTTCACTCTCTGTCACTCTCTGACACTCTCTATCACTCTCTGACACTCTCTATCGCTCCTGACACACTCTGACTCTCTCTATCACTCTATGACACTCTCTGAAACTCTCTATCTCTCTCTGTCACTCTCTGACACACTCTGACACACTCTGACACTCTCAAACACTCTCAGACACTCTCTGTCACTCTCTATCACTCTCTGACACTTTCTATCACTCTCTGACACTCTCTACCACTCTCTGACACTCTCTGTCACTCTCTTTCACTCTCTGACACTCTCTATCACTCTCTGACACTCTCTGACACTCTCAGAGGCTCTCTATCACTCTCTATCACTCACTGACACTCTCAGACACTCTCTATCACTCTCTGACACTCTCTGACACTCTCAGAGGCTCTCTACCACTCTCTATCACTCACTGACAATCTCAGACACTCTCTATCACTCTCTGACACTCACTGACACTCTCAGACGCTCTCTGTCACTCTCAGACACTCACTGACACTCTCAGACTCTCTCTGTCACTCTCAGACAGTCTCTATCACTCTCTGACACTCTCTGACACTCTCTATCACTCTCTGACACACTCTGACACAATCTGACACTCTGTGACACACTCTGACACTCTCTATCACTCTATGACACTCTCTGACGCTCACTATCACTCTCTATCACTCTCTGACACTCTCTATCACTCTCTTACAATCTCTGACACTCTCTTTCACTCTCTGACACTCACTGACACTGTCAGACACTCTCTTTCACTCTCTGTCACTCTCAGACACACTCAGACACTCTCTATCACTCTCTGACACTCTCTATCACTCTCTGACACTGTCTATCGCTCTCTGACACTCTCTGACTAACTCAATCACTCTCTATCACTCCCTGACACACTCTGACTCTCTCTATCACTCTATGACACTCTCTGACACTCTCTATCACTCTCTGTCACTCTCTGACACACTCTGACACTCTCTGACACTCTCTGTCACTCTCTATCACTCTCTGACACTCTCTGTCACTCTCTATCACTCTCTGACGCTCTCTATCACTCTCTGACACTCTCTGACACTCTCAGAGGCTCTCTATAACTCTCTATCACTCACTGACAATCTCAGACACTCTCTATCACTCTCTGACTCTCACTGACACTCTCAGACGCTCTCTGTCACTCTCAGACACTCACTGACACTCTCAGACTCTCTCTGTCACTCTCAGACAGTCTCTATCACTCTCTGACACTCTCTGACACTCTCTATCACTCTCTGAGACACTCTGACACAATCTGACACTCTGTGACACACTCTGACACTCTCTATCACTCCATGACACTCTCTGACGCACTCTATCACTCTCTATCACTCTCTGACACTCTCTCTCACTCTCTTACAATCTCTAACACTCTCTTTCACTCTCTGACACTCACTGACACTGTCAGACACTCTCTGTCACACACTATCACTCTCTGACACTCTCTTTCACTCTCTGTCACTCTCTGACACTCTCTATCACTCTCTGACACTCTCTATCACTCTCTGACACTCTCTATCACTCTCTGACACTCTCTATCGCTCCTGACACACTCTGACTCTCTCTATCTCTCTATGACACTCTCTGAAACTCTCTATCTCTCTCTGTCACTCTCTGACACACTCTGACACACTCTGACACTCTCAAACACTCTCAGACACTCTCTGTCACTCTCTATCACTCTCTGACACTTTCTATCACTCTCTGACACTCTCTACCACTCTCTGACACTCTCTGTCACTCTCTTTCACTCTCTGACACTCTCTATCACTCTCTGACACTCTCTGACACTCTCAGAGGCTCTCTATCACTCTCTATCACTCACTGACACTCTCAGACACTCTCTATCACTCTCTGACACTCTCTGACACTCTCAGAGGCTCTCTACCACTCTCTATCACTCACTGACAATCTCAGACACTCTCTATCACTCTCTGACACTCACTGACACTCTCAGACGCTCTCTGTCACTCTCAGACACTCACTGACACTCTCAGACTCTCTCTGTCACTCTCAGACAGTCTCTATCACTCTCTGACACTCTCTGACACTCTCTATCACTCTCTGACACACTCTGACACAATCTGACACTCTGTGACACACTCTGACACTCTCTATCACTCTATGACACTCTCTGACGCTCACTATCACTCTCTATCACTCTCTGACACTCTCTATCACTCTCTTACAATCTCTGACACTCTCTTTCACTCTCTGACACTCACTGACACTGTCAGACACTCTCTGTCACTTCCTATCACTCTCTGACACTCTCTTTCACTCTCTGTCACTCTCAGACACTCTCACACACTCTCACACACTCTCTATCACTCTCTGACACTCTCTATCACTCTCTGACACTCTCAGAGGCTCTCTATCACTCTCTATCACTCACTGACAATCTCAGACACTCTCTCTCACTCTCTGACTCTCACTGACACTCTCAGACGCTCTCTGTCACTCTCAGACACTGACTGACACTCTCAGACTCTCTCTGTCACTCTCAGACAGTCTCTATCACTCTCTGACACTCTCTGACACTCTCTATCACTCTCTGACTCTCATTGACACTCTCAGACGCTCTCTGTCACTCTCAGACACTCACTGACACTCTCAGACTCTCTCTGTCACTCTCAGACAGTCTCTATCACTCTCTGACACTCTCTGACACTCTATGACACTCTCTGACGCACTCTATCACTCTCTATCACTGTCTGACACTCTCTCTCACTCTCTTACAATCTCTGACACTTTCTTTCACTCTCTGACACTCACTGACACTGTCAGACACTCTCTGTCACTCACTATCACTCTCTTACACTCTTTATCACTCTCTGACACTCACTGACACTCTCAGACACTCACTGTCACTCACTATCACTCTCTGACACTCTCTATCACTCTATGAATCTCCCTGACACTCTCAGAGTCTTTCTATCACTCTCTATCACTCATTGACACTCTCAGACACTCTCTGAAACTCTCTGACACTCACTGACACTCTCAGACACTCTCTTTCACTCTCTGTCACTCTCAGACACTCTCAGACACTCTCTATCACTCTCTGACACTCTCTATCACTCTCTGACACTGTCTATCGCTCTCTGACACTCTCTGACTAACTCAATCACTCTCTATCACTCCCTGACACACTCTGACTCTCTCTATCACTCTATTACACTCTCTGACACTCTCTATCACTCTCTGTCACTCTCTGACACACTCTGACACTCTCTGACACTCTCTGTCACTCTCTATCACTCTCTGACACTCTCTGTCACTCTCTATCACTCTCTGACACTCTCTATCACTCTCTGACACTCTCTGACACTCTCAGAGGCTCTCTATAACTCTCTATCACTCACTGACAATCTCAGACACTCTCTATCACTCTCTGACTCTCACTGACACTCTCAGACGCTCTCTGTCACTCTCAGACACTCACTGACACTCTCAGACTCTCTCTGTCACTCTCAGACAGTCTCTATCACTCTCTGACTCTCACTGACACTCTAATACGCTCTCTGTCACTCTCAGACTCTCTCTGTCACTCTCAGACAGTCTCTATCACTCTCTGACACTCTCTGACACTCTCTATCACTCTCTGAGACACTCTGACACAATCTGACACTCTGTGACACACTCTGACACTCTCTATCACTCCATGACACTCTCTGACGCACTCTATCACTCTCTATCACTCTCTGACACTCTCTATCACTCTCTGACACTCTCTGACACTCTCAGAGGCTCTCTACCACTCTCTATCACTCACTGACAATCT
The DNA here is from genome assembly GCF_036365525.1 of Heterodontus francisci. Classification (NCBI taxonomy): domain Eukaryota; kingdom Metazoa; phylum Chordata; class Chondrichthyes; order Heterodontiformes; family Heterodontidae; genus Heterodontus; species Heterodontus francisci. The sequence goes on from NW_027141280.1 coordinate 2,101,331, forward strand.
CAGACACTCTCTATCACACTCTGACACTCACTGACACTCTCAGACGCTCTCTGTCACTCTCAGACACTCACTGACACTCTCAGACTCTCTCTGTCACTCTCAGACAGTCTCTATCACTCTCTGACACTCTCTGACACTCTCTATCACTCTCTGACACACTCTGACACAATCTGACACTCTGTGACACACTCTGATACTCTCTATCACTCTATGACACTCTCTGACGCTCACTATCACTCTCTATCACTCTCTGACACTCTCTATCACTCTCTTACAATCTCTGACACTCTCTTTCACTCTCTGACACTCACTGACACTGTGAGACACTCTCTGTCACTTCCTATCACTCTCTGACACTCTCTTTCACTCTCTGTCACTCTCAGACACTCTCACACACTCTCTATCACTCTCTGACACTCTCTATCACTCTCTGACACTCTCAGAGGCTCTCTATCACTCTCTATCACTCACTGACAATCTCAGACACTCTCTCTCACTCTCTGACTCTCACTGACACTCTCAGACGCTCTCTGTCACTCTCAGACACTGACTGACACTCTCAGACTCTCTCTGTCACTCTCAGACAGTCTCTATCACTCTCTGACACTCTCTGACACTCTCTATCACTCTCTGACTCTCATTGACACTCTCAGACGCTCTCTGTCACTCTCAGACACTCACTGACACTCTCAGACTCTCTCTGTCACTCTCAGACGGTCTCTATCACTCTCTGACACTCTCTGACACTCTATGACACTCTCTGATGCACTCTATCACTCTCTATCACTGTCTGACACTCTCTCTCACTCTCTTACAATCTCTGACACTTTCTTTCACTCTCTGACACTCACTGACACTGTCAGACACTCTCTGTCACTCACTATCACTCTCTGACACACTCTTTCACTCTCTGTCACTCTCTGACACTCTCTATCACTCTCTGACACTCTCTATCAATCTCTGACACTCTCTATCACTCTCTGACACTCTCTATCGCTCCTGACACACTCTGACTCTCTCTATCACTCTATGACACTCTCTGAAACTCTCTATCACTCTCTGTCACTCTCTGTCACTCTCTGACACACTCTGACACTCTCTGACACTCTCAGACACTCTCAGACACTCTCTGTCACTCTCTATCACTCTCTGACACTTTCTATCACTCTCTGACACTCTCTATCGCACTCTGACACACTCTGACTCTCTCTATCACTCTATGACACTCTCTAAAACACTCTATCACTCTCTGTCACTCTCAGACACTCTCAGACACTCTCTGTCACTCTCTATCACTCTCTGACACTCTCTATCACTCTCTGACACTCTTTGTCACTCTCTGACACTCTCTGTCACTCTCTTTCACTCTCTGACACTCTCTATCACTCTCTGACACTCTCTGACTAACTCAATCACTCTCTATCACTCCCTGACACACTCTGACTCTCTCTATCACTCTATGACACTCTCTATCACTCTCTGTCACTCTCTGACACACTCTGACACTCTCTGACACTCTCTGTCACTCTCTATCACTCTCTGACACTCTCTGTCACTCTCTATCACTCTCTGACACTCTCTATCACTCTCTGACACTCTCTGACACTCTCAGAGGCTCTCTATAACTCTCTATCACTCACTGACAATCTCAGACACTCTCTATCACTCTCTGACTCTCACTGACACTCTCAGACGCTCTCTGTCACTCTCAGACACTCACTGACACTCTCAGACTCTCTCTGTCACTCTCAGACAGTCTCTATCACAATCTGACACTCTCTGACACTCTCTATCACTCTCTGAGACACTCTGACACAATCTGACACTCTGTGACACACTCTGACACTCTCTATCACTCCATGACACTCTCTGACGCACTCTATCACTCTCTATCACTCTCTGACACTCTCTCTCACTCTCTTACAATCTCTAACACTCTCTTTCACTCTCTGACACTCACTGACACTGTCAGACACTCTCTGTCACACACTATCACTCTCTGACACTCTCTTTCACTCTCTGTCACTCTCTGACACTCTCTATCACTCTCTGACACTCTCTATCACTCTCTGACACTCTCTATCAATCTCTGACACTCTCTATCACTCTCTGACACTCTCTATCGCTCCTGACACACTCTGACTCTCTCTATCACTCTATGACACTCTCTGAAACTCTCTATCACACTCTGTCACTCTCTGTCACTCTCTGACACACTCTGACACTCTCTGACTCTCTCAGACACTCTCAGACACTCTCTGTCACTCTCTATCACTCTCTGACACTTTCTATCACTCTCTGACACTCTCTATCGCACTCTGACACACTCTGACTCTCTATATCACTCTATGACACTCTCTGAAACACTCTATCACTCTCTGTCACTCTCAGACACTCTCAGACACTCTCTGTCACTCTCTATCACTCTCTGACACTCTCTATCACTCTCTGACACTCTTTGTCACTCTCTGACACTCTCTGTCACTCTCTTTCACTCTCTGACACTCTCTATCACTCTCTGACACTCTCTGACACTCTCAGAGGCTCTCTTTCACTCTCTATCTCTCACTGACACTCTCAGACACTCTCTATCACTCTCTGACACTCACTGACACTCTCAGACACTCTCTATCACTCTCTGACACTCTATCTCTCTCTGACACTCTCTATCGCTCTCTGACACTCTCTGACACACACAATCACTCTCTATGTCTCTCTGACACACTCTGACACTCTCTATCACTATATGACACTCTCTGACACTCTCTATCACTCTCTATCACTCTCTGACACACTCTGACACTCTCTGGCAATCTCAGACACTCTCTGACACTCTGTCACTCTCTATCACTCTCTGACACTCTCTTTCACTCTCTGACACTCTCTTATCACTCTCTATCACTCTCTTACACACTCTATCACTCTCTGACACTCTCTGGCACTCTCTATCACACTCTGACACTGTCTGACACTCTCTATCACTCAATGACACACTCTGAAACTCTCTATCACTCTCTATCACTCTCTGACACTCACTGACACTGTCAGACACTCGCTGTCACTCTCAGACACTCTCTGTCACTCTCAGACACTCTCAGACACTCTCAGACACTCTCAGACACTCTCTATCACTCTCTGACACTCTCTATCACTCTCTGACACTCTCTTTCGCTGTCTGACACTCTCTGACACACTCTGACACTCTCTGACACTCTCAGACACTCGCTATCACTCGCTATCACTCTCTGACACTCTCTGACACTCTCAGAATCTCTCTCTCACTCTCTGAAACTCTCAGACAATCTCTATCACTCTCTGACACTCTCTGACATTCTCAGACACTCTCTATCACTCTCTGACACTCTCTATCACTCTCTGACACTCTCTGACACTCTCTATCACTCTCTGATACTTTCTATCACTCTCTGACACTCTCTATCACTCTCTGACACTCTCTTTCGCTGTCTGACACTCTCTGACACTTTCTGACACTCTCAGACACTCTCTATCACTCTCTATCACTCTCTGATACTCTCTGACACTCTCAGAATCTCTCTCTCACTCTCTGACACTCTCAGACACTCTCCATCACTCTCTGACACTCTCTATCACTCTCTGACATTCTCAGACACTCTCTATCTTTCTCTGACACTCTCTATCACGCTCTGACACTCTCTATCACTCTCTGACACTCACTGACACTCTCAGACGCTCTCTGTCACTCTCAGACACTATCACTCTCTGACACTCTCTGACACTCTCTCTCACTCTCTGACACTCTCTGACACACTCAGACACTCTGTGACACACTCTGACACTCTCTATCACTCTATGACACTCTCTGACGGTCTCTATCACTCTCTATCACTCTCTGACACTCTTTATCACTCTCTGACACTCACTGACACTCTCAGACACTCGCTGTCACTCACTATCACTCTCTGACACTATCACTCTATGAATCTCTCTGACACTCTCAGAGTCTTTCTATCACTCTCTATCACTCACTGACACTCTCAGACACTCTCTGTCACTCTCTGACACTCACCGACACTCTCAGACACTCTCTTTCACTCTCTGTCACTCTCAGACACTCTCTATCACTCTCTGACACTCTCTATCACTCTCTGACACTGTCTATCGCTCTCTGACACTCTCTGACACACTCAATCACGCTCTATCACTCCCTGACACACTCTGACTCTCTCTATCACTCTATGACACTCTCTGACACTCTCTATCACTCTCTGTCACTCTCTGACACACTCTGACACTCTCTGACACTCTCTGTCAATCTCTATCACTCACTGACACTCTCTATCACTCTCTGACACTCTCTTTAACTCTCTGACACTCTCTGTCACTCTCTATCACTCTCTGACACTCTCTATCACTCTCTGACACTCTCAGAGGCTCTCTATAACTCTCTATCACTCACTGACAATCTCAGACACTCTCTATCACTCTCTGACTCTCACTGACACTCTCAGACGCTCTCTGTCACTCTCAGACACTCACTGACACTCTCAGACTCTCTCTGTCACTCTCAGACAGTCTCTATCACTCTCTATCACTCTCTGACACTCTCTATCACTCTCTGACACACTCTGACACAATCTGACACTCTGTGACACACTCTGACACTCTCTATCACTCTTTGACACTCTCTGACGCACTCTATCACTCTCTATCACTCTCTGACACTCTCTCTCACTCTCCTACAATCTCTAACACTCTCTTTCACTCTCTGACACTCAATGACACTGTCAGACACTCTCTGTCACTCACTATCACTCTCTGACACTCTCTTTCACTCTCTGTCACTCTCTGACACTCTCTATCACTCTCTGACACTCTCTATCACTCTCTGACACTCTCTATCCCTCCTGACACACTCTGACTCTCTATATCACTCTATGACACTCTCTGAAACTCTCTATCACTCTCTGTCACTCTCTGACACACTCTGACACGCTCTGACACTCTCAGACACTCTCAGACACTCTCTGTCACTCTCTATCACTCTCTGACACTATCTATAACTCTCTGACACTCTCTACCACTCTCTGACACTCTCTGTCACTCTCTTTCACTCTCTGACACTCTCTATCACTCTCTGACACTCTCTGACACTCTCAGAGGCTCTCTATCACTCACTGACACTCTCAGACACTCTCTATCACTCTCTGACACTCTCTGACACTCTCAGAGGCTCTCTACCACTCTCTATCACTCACTGACAGTCTCAGACACTCTCTATCACTCTCTGACACTCACTGACACTCTCAGACGCTCTCTGTCACTCTCAGACACTCACTGACACTCTCAGACTCTCTCTGTCAGTCTCAGACAGTCTCTATCACTCTCTGACACTCTCTGACACTCTCTATCACTCTCTGACACACTCTGACACAATCTGACACTCTGTGACACACTCTGACACTCTCTATCACTCTATGACACTCACTGACGCTCTCTATCACTCTCTATCACTCTCTGACACTCTCTATCACTCTCTTACAATCTCTGACACTCTCTTTCACTCTCTGACACACACTGACACTGTCAGACACTCTCTGTCACTTACTATCACTCTCTGACACTCTCTTTCACTCTCTATCACTCTCTGACACTCTCTATCACTCTCTGTCACTGTCTATCGCTCTCTGACACTCTCTGACACACTCAATCACTCTCTATCACTCCCTGACACACTCTGACTCTCTCTATCACTCTATGACACTCTCTGACACTCTCTATCACTCTCTGTCACTCTCTGACACACTCTGACACTCTCTGACACTCTCTGTCACTCTCTATCACTCTCTGACACTCTCCATAACTCTCTGACACTCTCTGTCACTCTCTATCACTCTCTGACACTCTCTATCACTCTCTGACACTCTCTGACACTCTCAGAGGCTCTCTATAACTCTCTATCACTCACTGACAATCTCAGACACTCTCTATCACTCTCTGACTCTCACTGACACTCTCAGACTCTCTCTGTCTCTCTCAGACAGTCTCTATCACTCTCTGACACTCTCTGACACTCTCTATCACTCTCTGACACACTCTGACACTCTGTGACACACTCTGACACTCTCCATCACTCTATGACACTCTCTGACACACTCTATCAGTCGCTATCACTCTCTGACACTCTCTCTCACTCTCTTACAATCTCTAACACTCTCTTTCACTCTCTGACACTCACTGACACTGTCAGACACTCTCTGTCACTCACTATCACTCTCTGACACTCTCTTTCACTCTCTGTCACTCTCTGACACTCTCTATCACTCTCTGACACTCTCTATCACTCTCTGACACTCTCTATCGCTCCTGACACACTCTGACTCTCTCTATCACTCTATGACACTCTCTGAAACTCTCTATCACTCTCTGTCACTCTCTGACACACTCTGACATTCTCTGACACTCTCAGACACTCTCAGACACTCTCTGTCACTCTCTATCACTCTCTGACACTATCTATCACTCTCTGACACTCTCTACCACTCTCTGACACTCTCTGTCACACTCTTTCACTCTCTGACACTCTCTATCACTCCCTGAAACTCTCTGACACTCTCAGAGGCTCTCTTTCACTCTCTATCACTCACTGACACTCTCAGACACTCTCTATCACTCTCTGACACTCACTGACACTCTCAGACACTCTCGTTCACTCTCTGTCGCTCTCAGACACTCTCAGACACTCTCTATCACTCTCTGACACTCTATCTCTCTCTGACACTCTCTATCACTCTCTGACACTCTCTGACACACTCAATCACTCTCTATGTCTCTCTGACACACTCTGACACTCTCTGGCAATCTCAGACACTCTCTGACACTCTGTCACTCTCTATCACTCTCTGACACTCTCTTTCAATCTCTGACACTCTCTATCACTCTCTATCACTCTCTTACACACTCTATCACTCTCTGACACTCTCTGGCACTCTCTATCACACTCTGACACTGTCTGACACTCTCTATCACTCAATGACACACTCTGAAACTCTCTATCACTCTCTATCACTCTCTGACACTCACTGGCACTGTCAGACACTCACTGGCACTGTCAGACACTCGCTGTCACTCTCAGACACTCTCTGTCACTCTCAGACACTCTCAGACACTCTCTATCACTCTCTGACACTCTCTATCACTCTCTGACACTCTCTTTCGCTGTCTGACACTCTCTGACACACTCTGACACTCTCTGACACTCTCAGACACTCGCTATCACTCGCTATCACTCTCTGACACTCTCTGACACTCTCAGAATCTCTCTCTCACTCTCTGAAACTCCCAGACAATCGCTATCACTCTCTGACACTCTCTGACATTCTCAGACACTCTCTATCACTCTCTGACACTCTCTATCACTCTCTGACACTCTCTGACATTCTCAGACACTCTCTATCACTCTCTGACACTCTCTATCACTCTCTGACACTCTCTATCACTCTCTGATACTTTCCGACACTTTCTGACACTCTCAGACACTCTCTATCACTCTCTATCACTCTCTGATACTCTCTGACACTCTCAGAATCACTCTCTCACTCTCTGACACTCTCTATCACGGTCTGACACTCTCTATCGCTGTCTGACACAATCTGACACTCTCTGACATTCTCAGACACTCTCTATCACTCTCTGACACTCTCTAACACTCTCTGACACTCTCTGACACTCTCTATCACTCTCTGATACTTTCTGACACTTTCTGACACTCTCAGACACTCTCTATCACTCTCTATCACTCTCTGATACTCTCTGACACTCTCAGAATCTCTCTCTCACTCTCTGACACTCTCAGACACTCTCCATCACTCTCTGACATTCTCAGACATTCTCTATCATTCTCTGACACTCTCTATCACGCTCTGACACTCTCTATCACTCTCTGACACTCACTGACACTCTCTGACACTCTCTGTCACTCTCAGACACTATCACTCTCTGACACTCTCTGACACTCTCTCTCAGTCTCTGACACTCTCTGACACACTCAGACACTCTGTGACACACTCTGACACTCTCTATCACTCTATGACACTCTCTGACGGTCTCTATCACTCTCTATCACTCTCTGACACTCTTTATCACTCTCTGACACTCACTGACACTCTCAGACACTCGCTGTCACTCACTATCACTCTCTGACACTCTCTATCACTCTATGAATCTCTCTGACACTCTCAGAGTCTTTCTATCACTCTCTATCACTCACTGACACTCTCAGACACTCTCTGTCACTCTCTGACACTCACCGACACTCGCAGATACTCTCTTTCACTCTCTGTCACTCTCAGACACTCTCTATCACTCTCTGACACTCTCTATCACTCTCTGACACTGTCTATCGTTCTCTGACACTCTCTGACACACTCAATCACTCTCTATCACTCCCTGACACACTCTGACTCTCTCTATCACTCTATGACACTCTCTGACACTCTCTATCACTCTCTGTCACTCTCTGACACACTCTGACACTCTCTGACACTCTCTGTCACTCTCTATTACTCTCTGACACTCTCTATCACTCTCTGACACTCTCCATAACTCTCTGACACTCTCTGTCACTCTCTATCACTCTCTGAAACTCTCTATCACTCTCTGACACTCTCTGACACTCTCAGAGGCTCTCTATAACTCTCTATCACTCACTGACAATCTCAGACACTCTCTATCACTCTCTGACTCTCACTGACACTCTCAGACGCTCTCTGTCACTCTCAGACACTCACTGACACTCTCAGACTCTCTCTGTCACTCTCAGACAGTCTCTATCACTCTCTGACACTCTCTATCACTCTCTGACACACTCTGACACAATCTGACACTCTGTGACACACTCTGACACTCTCTATCACTCTATGACACTCTCTGACGCTCTCTATCACTCTCTATCACTCTCTGACACTCTCTCTCATTCTCTTACAATCTCTAACACTCTCTTTCACTCTCTGACACTCACTGACACTGTCAGACACTCTCTGTCACTCACTATCACTCTCTGACACTCTCTTTCACTCTCTGTCACTCTCTGACACTCTTTATCACTCTCTGACACTCACTGACACTCTCAGACACTCGCTGTCACTCACTATCACTCTCTGACACTCTCTATCACTCTATGAATCTATCTGACACTCTCAGAGTCTTTCTATCACACTCTATCACTCACTGACACTCTCAGACACTCTCTGTCACTCTCTGACACTCACCGACACTCTCAGACACTCTCTTTCACTCTCTGTCACTCTCAGACACTCTCTATCACTCTCTGACACTCTCTATCACTCTCTGTCACTGTCTATCGTTCTCTGACACTCTCTGACACACTCAATCACTCTCTATCACTCCCTGACACACTCTGACTCTCTCTATCACTCTATGACACTCTCTGACACTCTCTATCACTCTCTGTCACTCTCTGACACTCTCTATCACTCTCTGACACACTCTGACACTATCTGACACTCTGTGACACACTCTGTCACTCTCTATCACTCTCTGACACTCTCTTTCAATCTCTGACACTCTCTATCACTCTCTATCACTCTCTTACACACTCTATCACTCTCTGACACTCTCTGGCACTCTCTATCACACTCTGACACTGTCTGACACTCTATCACTCAATGACACACTCTGAAACTCTCTATCACTCTCTATCACTCTCTGACACTCACTGACACTGTCAGACACTCGCTGTCACTCTCAGACACTCTCTGTCACTCTCAGACACTCTCAGACACTCTCTATCACTCTCTGACACTCTCTATCACTCTCTGACACTCTCTTTCGCTGTCTGACACTCTCTGACACACTCTGACACTCTCTGACACTCTCAGACACTCGCTATCACTCGCTATCACTCTCTGACACTCTCTGACACTCTCAGAATCTCTCTCTCACTCTCTGAAACTCCCAGACAATCGCTATCACTCTCTGACACTCTCTGACATTCTCAGACACTCTCTATCACTCTCTGACACTCTCTATCACTCTCTGACACTCTCTGACATTCTCAGACACTCTCTATCACTCTCTGACACTCTCTATCACTCTCTGACACTCTCTATCACTCTCTGATACTTTCTGACACTTTCTGACACTCTCAGACACTCTCTATCACTCTCTATCACTCTCTGATACTCTCTGACACTCTCAGAATCTCTCTCTCACTCTCTGACACTCTCTATCACGGTCTGACACTCTCTATCGCTGTCTGACACAATCTGACACTCTCTGACATTCTCAGACACTCTCTATCACTCTCTGACACTCTCTATCACTCTCTGACACTCTCTGACACTCTCTATCACTCTCTGATTCTTTCTGACACTCTCAGAATCTCTCTCTCACTCTCTGACACTCTCTATCACGGTCTGACACTCTCTATCGCTGTCTGACACAATCTGACACTCTCTGACATTCTCAGACACTCTCTATCACTCTCTGACACTCTCTATCACTCTCTGACACTCTCTGACACTCTCTATCACTCTCTGATACTTTCTGACACTTTCTGACACTCTCAGACACTCTCTATCACTCTCTATCACTCTCTGATACTCTCTGACACTCTCAGAATCTCTCTCTCACTCTCTGACACTCTCTATCACGGTCTGACACTCTCTATCGCTGTCTGACACAATCTGACACTCTCTGACATTCTCAGACAGTCTCTATCACTCTCTGACACTCTCTATCACTCTCTGACACTCTCTGACACTCTCTATCACTCTCTGATACTTTCTGACACTTTCTGACACTCTCAGACACTCTCTATCACTCTCTATCACTCTCTGATACTCTCTGACACTCTCAGAATCTCTCTCTCACTCTCTGACACTCTCAGACACTCTCCATCACTCTCTGACATTCTCAGACATTCTCTATCATTCTCTGACACTCTCTATCACGCTCTGACACTCTCTATCACTCTCTGACACTCACTGACACTCTCTGACACTCTCTGTCACTCTCAGACACTATCACTCTCTGACACTCTCTGACACTCTCTCTCAGTCTCTGACACTCTCTGACACACTCAGACACTCTGTGACACACTCTGACACTCTCTATCACTCTATGACACTCTCTGACGGTCTCTATCACTCTCTATCACTCTCTGACACTCTTTATCACTCTCTGACACTCACTGACACTCTCAGACACTCGCCGTCACTCACTATCACTCTCTGACACTCTCTATCACTCTATGAATCTCTCTGACACTCTCAGAGTCTTTCTATCACTCTCTATCACTCACTGACACTCTCAGACACTCTCTGTCACTCTCTGACACTCACCGACACTCTCAGACACTCTCTTTCACTCTCTGTCACTCTCAGACACTCTCTATCACTCTCTGACACTCTCTATCACTCTCTGACACTGTCTATCGTTCTCTGACACTCTCTGACACACTCAATCACTCTCTATCACTCCCTGACACACTCTGACTCTCTCTATCACTCTATGACACTCTCTGACACTCTCTATCACTCTCTGTCACTCTCTGACACACTCTGACACTCTCTGACACTCTCTGTCACTCTCTATTACTCTCTGACACTCTCTACCACTCTCTGACACTCTCCATAACTCTCTGACACTCTCTGTCACTCTCTATCACTCTCTGACACTCTCTAACACTCTCTGACACTCTCTGACACTCTCAGAGGCTCTCTATAACTCTCTATCACTCACTGACAATCTCAGACACTCTCTATCACTCTCTGACTCTCACTGACACTCTCAGACGCTCTCTGTCACTCTCAGACAGTCTCTATCACTCTCTGACACTCTCTATCACTCTCTGACACACTCTGACACAATCTGACACTCTGTGACACACTCTGACACTCTCTATCACTCTATGACACTCTCTGACGCACTCTATCACTCTCTATCACTCTCTGACACTCTCTCTCACTCTCTTACAATCTCTAACACTCTCTTTCACTCTCTGACACTCACTGACACTGTCAGACACTCTCTGTCACTCACTATCACTCTCTGACACTCTCTTTCACTCTCTGTCACTCTCTGACACTCTTTATCACTCTCTGACAATCACTGACACTCTCAGACACTCGCTGTCACTCACTGTCACTCTCTGACACTCTCTATCACTCTATGAATCTCTCTGACACTCTCAGAGTCTTTCTATCACTCTCTATCACTCACTGACACTCTCAGACACTCTCTGTCACTCTCCGACACTCACCGACACTCTCAGACACTCTCTTTCACTCTCTGTCACTCTCAGACACTCTCTATCACTCTCTGACACTCTCTATCACTCTCTGACACTGTCTATCATTCTCTGACACTCTCTGACACACTCAATCACTCTCTATCACTCCCTGACACACTCTGACTCTCTCTATCACTCTATGACACTCTCTGACACTCTCTATCACTCTCTGTCACTCTCTGACACACTCTGACACTCTCTGACACTCTCTGTCACTCTCTATTACTCTCTGACACTCTCTATCACTCTCTGACACTCTCCATAACTCTCTGACACTCTCTGTCACTCTCTATCACTCTCTGACACTCTCTATCACTCTCTGACACTCTCTGACACTCTCAGAGGCTCTCTATAACTCTCTATCACTCACTGACAATCTCAGACACTCTCTATCACTCTCTGACTCTCACTGACACTCTCAGACGCTCTCTGTCACTCTCAGACACTCACTGATACTCTCAGACTCTCTCTGTCACTCTCAGACAGTCTCTATCACTCTCTGACACTCTCTATCACTCTCTGACACACTCTGACACAATCTGACACTCTGTGACACACTCTGACACTCTCTATCACTCTATGACACTCTCTGACGCACTCTATCACTCTCTATCGCTCTCTGACACTCTCTCTCACTCTCTTACATTCTCTAACACTCTCTTTCACTCTCTGACACTCAATGACACTGTCAGACACTCTCTGTCACTCACTATCACTCTCTGACACTCTCTTTCACTCTCTGTCACTCTCTGACACTCACTATCACTCTCTGACACTCTCTATCACTCTCTGACACTCTCTATCGCTCCTGACACACTCTGACTCTCTCTATCACTCTATGACACTCTCTGAAACTCTCTATCACTCTCTGTCACTCTCTGACACACTCTGACACTCTCAGACACTCTCAGACACACTCTGTCACTCTCTATCACTCTCTGACACTATCTATCACTCTCTGACACTCTCGACCACTCTCTGACACTCTCTGTCACTCTCTTTCTCTCTCTGACACTCTCTATCACTCTCTGACACTCTCAGAGGCTCACTATCACTCTCTATCACTCACTGACACTCTCAGACACTCTCTATCACTCTCTGACACTCTCTTTCGCTGTCTGACACTCTCTGACACACTCTGACACTCTCTGACACTCTCAGACACTCGCTATCACTCGCTATCACTCTCTGACACTATCTGACACTCTCAGAATCTCTCTCTCACTCTCTGAAACTCTCAGACAATCTCTATCACTCTCTGACACTCTCTGACATTCTCAGACACTCTCTATCACTCTCTGACACTCTCTATCACTCTCTGACACTCTCTGACATTCTCAGACACTCTCTATCACTCTCTGACACTCTCTATCACTCTCTGACACTCTCTATCACTCTCTGATACTTTCTGACACTTTCTGACACTCTCAGACACTCTCTATCACTCTCTATCACTCTCTGATACTCTCTGACACTCTCAGAATCTCTCTCTCACTCTCTGACACTCTCTATCACGGTCTGACACTCTCTATCGCTGTCTGACACAATCTGACACTCTCTGACATTCTCAGACACTCTCTATCACTCTCTGACACTCTCTATCACTCTCTGACACTCTCTGACACTCTCTATCACTCTCTGATACTTTCTGACACTTTCTGACACTCTCAGACACTCTCTATCACTCTCTATCACTCTCTGATACTCTCTGATACTCTCTGACACTCTCAGAATCTCTCTCTCACTCTCTGACACTCTCAGACACTCTCCATCACTCTCTGACATTCTCAGACACTCTCTATCATTCTCTGACACTCTCTATCACGCTCTGACACTCTCTATCACTCTCTGACACTCACTGACACTCTCTGACACTCTCTGTCACTCTCAGACACTATCACTCTCTGACACTCTCTGACACTCTCTCTCAGTCTCTGACACTCTCTGACACACTCAGACACTCTGTGACACACTCTGACACTGTATATCACTCTATGACACTCTCTGACGGTCTCTATCACTCTCTATCACTCTCTGACACTCTTTATCACTCTCTGACACTCACTGACACTCTCAGACACTCGCTGTCACTCACTATCACTCTCTGACACTCTCTATCACTCTATGAATCTCTCTGACACTCTCAGAGTCTTTCTATCACTCTCTATCACTCACTGACACTCTCAGACACTCTCTGTCACTCTCTGACACTCACCGACACTCTCAGACACTCTCTTTCACTCTCTGTCACTCTCAGACACTCTCTATCACTCTCTGACACTCTCTATCACTCTCTGACACTGTCTATCGTTCTCTGACACTCTCTGACACACTCAATCACTCTCTATCACTCCCTGACACACTCTGACTCTCTCTATCACTCTATGACACTCTCTGACACTCTCTGTCACTCTCTGTCACTCTCTGACACACTCTGACACTCTCTGACACTCTCTGTCACTCTCTATTACTCTCTGACACTCTCTATCACTCTCTGACACTCTCCATAACTCTCTGACACTCTCTGTCACTCTCTATCACTCTCTGTCACTCTCTATCACTCTCTGACACTCTCTGACTCTCTCAGAGGCTCTCTATAACTCTCTATCACTCACTGACAATCTCAGACACTCTCTATCACTCTCTGACTCTCACTGACACTCTCAGACGCTCTCTGTCACTCTCAGACACTCACTGACACTCTCAGACTCTCTCTGTCACTCTCAGACAGTCTCTATCACTCTCTGACACTCTCTATCACTCTCTGACACACTCTGACACAATCTGACACTCTGTGACACACTCTGACACTCTCTATCACTCTATGACACTCTCTGACGCACTCTATCACTCTCTATCACTCTCTGACACTCTCTCTCACTCTCTTACAATCTCTAACACTCTCTTTCACTCTCTGACACTCACTGACACTGTCAGACACTCTCTGTCACTCACTATCACTCTCTGACACTCTCTTTCACTCTCTGTCACTCTCTGACACTCACTATCGCTCCTGACACACTCTGACTCTCTCTATCACTCTATGACACTCTCTGAAACTCTCTATCACTCTCTGTCACTCTCTGACACACTCTGACACTCTCTGACACTCTCAGACACTCTCAGACACTCTCTGTCACTCTCTATCACTCTCTGACACTATCTATCACTCTCTGACACTCTCGACCACTCTCTGACACTCTCTGTCACTCTCTTTCACTCTCTGACACTCTCTATCACTCTCTGACACTCTCTGACACTCTCAGAGGCTCTCTATCACTCTCTATCACTCACTGACACTCTCAGACACTCTCTATCACTCTCTGACACTCTCTGACACTCTCAGAGGCTCTCTACCACTCTCTATCACTCACTGACAATCTCAGACACTCTCTATCACTCTCTGACACTCACTGACACTCTCAGACGCTCTCTGTCACTCTCAGACACTCACTGACACTCTTAGACTCTCTCTGTCACTCTCAGACAGTCTCTATCACTCTCTGACACTCTCTGACACTCTCTATCACTCTCTGACACACTCTGACACAATCTGACACTCTGTGACACACTCTGACACTCTCTATCACTCTATGACACTCTCTGACGCTCTCTATCACTCTCTATCAATCTCTGACACTCTCTATCACTCTCTTACAATCTCTGACACTCTCTTTCACTCTCTGACACTCACTGACACTGTCAGACACTCTCTGTCACTCACTATCACTCTCTGACACTCTCTTTCACTCTCTGTCACTCTCTGACACTCTCTATCACTCTCTGACACTCTCTATCACTCTCTGACACTCTCTATCACTCTCTGACACTCTCTATCGCTCCTGACACACTCTGACTCTCTCTATCACTCTATGACACTCTCTGAAACTCTCTATCACTCTCTGTCACTCTCTGACACACTCTGACACTCTCTATCACTCTATGAAACTCTCTGACATACTCTATCACTCTCTATGACTCTCTGACACTCTCACTCTCTTACAATCTCTAACACTCTCTATCACTCTCTGACACTCACTGACACTGTCAGACACTCTCTGTCACTCACTATCACTCTCTGACACTCTCAGACACTCTCAGACACTCTCTGTCACTCTCTATCACTCTCTGACACTATCTATCACTCTCTGACACTCTCTACCACTCTCTGACAATCTCTGTCACTCTGTTTCACTCTCTGACATTCTCTATCACTCTCAGACGCTCTCTGACACTCTCAGAGGCTCTCTATCACTCTCTATCACTCACTGAAACTCTCCGACACTCTCTATCACTCTCTGACACTCTCAGAGGCTCTCTACCACTCTCTATCACTCACTGACACTCTCTGTCACTCTCTATCACTCTCTGACACTCACTGACACTCTCAGACTCTCTCTGTCACTCTCAGACAGTCTCTATCACTCTCTGACACTCTCTGACACTCTCTATCACTCTCTGACACACTCTGACACAATCTGACACTCTGTTACACACTCTGACACTCTCTATCACTCTCTGACACTCTCCATAACTCTCTGACACTCTCTGTCACTCTCTATCACTCTCTGACACTCTCTATCACTCTCTGACACTCTCTGACACTCTCAGAGGCTCTCTATAACTCTCTATCACTCACTGACAATCTCAGACACTCTCTATCACTCTCTGACTCTCACTGACACTCTCAGACGCTCTCTGTCACTCTCAGACACTCACTGATACTCTCAGACTCTCTCTGTCACTCTCAGACAGTCTCTATCACTCTCTGACACTCTCTATCACTCTCTGACACACTCTGACACAATCTGACACTCTGTGACACACTCTGACACTCTCTATCACTCTATGACACTCTCTGACGCACTCTATCACTCTCTATCGCTCTCTGACACTCTCTCTCACTCTCTTACATTCTCTAACACTCTCTTACACTCTCTGACACTCAATGACACTGTCAGACACTCTCTGTCACTCACTATCACTCTCTGACACTCTCTTTCACTCTCTGTCACTCTCTGACACTCACTATCACTCTCTGACACTCTCTATCACTCTCTGACACTCTCTATCGCTCCTGACACACTCTGACTCTCTCTATCACTCTATGACACTCTCTGAAACTCTCTATCACTCTCTGTCACTCTCTGACACACTCTGACACTCTCAGACACTCTCAGACACACTCTGTCACTCTCTATCACTCTCTGACACTATCTATCACTCTCTGACACTCTCGACCACTCTCTGACACTCTCTGTCACTCTCTTTCTCTCTCTGGCACTCTCTATCACTCTCTGACACTCTCTGACACTCTCAGAGGCTCTCTATCACTCTCTATCACTCACTGACACTCTCAGACACTCTCTATCACTCTCTGACACTCTCTATCACTCTCTGACACTCTCTATCACTCTCTGACACTCTCTTTCGCTGTCTGACACTCTCTGACACACTCTGACACTCTCTGACACTCTCAGACACTCGCTATCACTCGCTATCACTCTCTGACACTCTCTGACACTCTCAGAATCTCTCTCTCACTCTCTGAAACTCTCAGACAATCTCTATCACTCTCTGACACTCTCTGACATTCTCAGACACTCTCTATCACTCTCTGACACTCTCTATCACTCTCTGACACTCTCTGACATTCTCAGACACTCTCTATCACTCTCTGACACTCTCTATCACTCTCTGACACTCTCTATCACTCTCTGATACTTTCTGACACTTTCTGACACTCTCAGACACTCTCTATCACTCTCTATCACTCTCTGATACTCTCTGACACTCTCAGAATCTCTCTCTCACTCTCTGACACTCTCTATCACGGTCTGACACTCTCTATCGCTGTCTGACACAATCTGACACTCTCTGACATTCTCAGACACTCTCTATCACTCTCTGACACTCTCTATCACTCTCTGACACTCTCTGACACTCTCTATCACTCTCTGATACTTTCTGACACTTTCTGACACTCTCAGACACTCTCTATCACTCTCTATCACTCTCTGATACTCTCTGACACTCTCAGAATCTCTCTCTCACTCTCTGACATTCTCAGACACTCTCTATCATTCTCTGACACTCTCTATCACGCTCTGACACTCTCTATCACTCTCTGACACTCACTGACACTCTCTGACACTCTCTGTCACTCTCAGCCACTATCACTCTCTGACACTCTCTGACACTCTCTCTCAGTCTCTGACACTCTCTGACACACTCAGACACTCTGTGACACACTCTGACACTGTATATCACTCTATGACACTCTCTGACGGTCTCTATCACTCTCTATCACTCTCTGACACTCTTTATCACTCTCTGACACTCACTGACACTCTCAGACACTCGCTGTCACTCACTATCACTCTCTGACACTCTCTATCACTCTATGAATCTCTCTGACACTCTCAGAGTCTTTCTATCACTCTCTATCACTCACTGACACTCTCAGACACTCTCTGTCACTCTCTGACACTCACCGACACTCTCAGACACTCTCTTTCACTCTCTGTCACTCTCAGACACTCTCTATCACTCTCTGACACTCTCTATCACTCTCTGACACTGTCTATCGTTCTCTGACACTCTCTGACACACTCAATCACTCTCTATCACTCCCTGACACACTCTGACTCTCTCTATCACTCTATGACACTCTCTGACACTCTCTGTCACTCTCTGTCACTCTCTGACACACTCTGACACTCTCTGACACTCTCTGTCACTCTCTATTACTCTCTGACACTCTCTATCACTCTCTGACACTCTCCATAACTCTCTGACACTCTCTGTCACTCTCTATCACTCTCTGTCACTCTCTATCACTCTCTGACACTCTCTGACACTCTCAGAGGCTCTCTATAACTCTCTATCACTCACTGACAATCTCAGACACTCTCTATCACTCTCTGACTCTCACTGACACTCTCAGACGCTCTCTGTCACTCTCAGACACTCACTGACACTCTCAGACTCTCTCTGTCACTCTCAGACAGTCTCTATCACTCTCTGACACTCTCTATCACTCTCTGACACACTCTGACACAATCTGACACTCTGTGACACACTCTGACACTCTCTATCACTCTATGACACTCTCTGACGCACTCTATCACTCTCTATCACTCTCTGACACTCTCTCTCACTCTCTTACAATCTCTAACACTCTCTTTCACTCTCTGACACTCACTGACACTGTCAGACACTCTCTGTCACTCACTATCACTCTCTGACACTCTCTTTCACTCTCTGTCACTCTCTGACACTCACTATCGCTCCTGACACACTCTGACTCTCTCTATCACTCTATGACACTCTCTGAAACTCTCTATCACTCTCTGTCACTCTCTGACACACTCTGACACTCTCTGACACTCTCAGACACTCTCAGACACTCTCTGTCACTCTCTATCACTCTCTGACACTATCTATCACTCTCTGACACTCTCGACCACTCTCTGACACTCTCTGTCACTCTCTTTCACTCTCTGACACTCTCTATCACTCTCTGACACTCTCTGACACTCTCAGAGGCTCTCTATCACTCTCTATCACTCACTGACACTCTCAGACACTCTCTATCACTCTCTGACACTCTCTGACACTCTCAGAGGCTCTCTACCACTCTCTATCACTCACTGACAATCTCAGACACTCTCTATCACTCTCTGACACTCACTGACACTCTCAGACGCTCTCTGTCACTCTCAGACACTCACTGACACTCTTAGACTCTCTCTGTCACTCTCAGACAGTCTCTATCACTCTCTGACACTCTCTGACACTCTCTATCACTCTCTGACACACTCTGACACAATCTGACACTCTGTGACACACTCTGACACTCTCTATCACTCTATGACACTCTCTGACGCTCTCTATCACTCTCTATCAATCTCTGACACTCTCTATCACTCTCTTACAATCTCTGACACTCTCTTTCACTCTCTGACACTCACTGACACTGTCAGACACTCTCTGTCACTCACTATCACTCTCTGACACTCTCTTTCACTCTCTGTCACTCTCTGACACTCTCTATCACTCTCTGACACTCTCTATCACTCTCTGACACTCTCTATCACTCTCTGACACTCTCTATCGCTCCTGACACACTCTGACTCTCTCTATCACTCTATGACACTCTCTGAAACTCTCTATCACTCTCTGTCACTCTCTGACACACTCTGACACTCTCTATCACTCTATGACACTCTCTGACATACTCTATCACTCTCTATGACTCTCTGACACTCTCACTCTCTTACAATCTCTAACACTCTCTATCACTCTCTGACACTCACTGACACTGTCAGACACTCTCTGTCACTCACTATCAATCTCTGACACTCTCAGACACTCTCAGACACTCTCAGACACTCTCTGTCACTCTCTATCACTCTCTGACACTATCTATCACTCTCTGACACTCTCTACCACTCTCTGACAATCTCTGTCACTCTCTTTCACTCTCTGACACTCTCAGACTCTCTCTGTCACTCTCAGACAGTCTCTATCACTCTCTGACACTCTCTGACACTCTCTATCACTCTCTGACACACTCTGACACAATCTGACACTCTGTTACACACTCTGACACTCTCTATCACTCTATGATTCTCTCTGACGCTCTCTATCACTCTCTATCACTCTCTGACACTCTCTATCACTCTCTTACAATCTCTGACACTCTCTTTCACTCTCTGACACTCACTGACACTGTCAGACACTCTCTGTCACTTACTATCACTCTCTGACACTCTCTTTCACTCTCTGTCACTCTCAGACACTCTCACACACTCTCTATCACTCTCTGACACTCTCTATCACTCTCTGACACTCTCTATCGCTCTCTGACACACTCTGACTCTCCATCACTCTATGACACTCTCTGAAACTCTCTGTCACTCTCTGTCACTCTCTGACACACTCTGACACTCTCTGACACTCTCAGACACTCTCAGAAACTCTCTGTCACTCTCTATCACTCTCTGACACGTTCTATCACTCTCTGACACTCTCTATCACTCTCTGACACTCTCTGTCACTCTCTTTCACTCTCTGTCACTCTCTATCACTCTCTGACACTCTCTATCACTCTCTGACACTCTCTGACACTCTCAGACACTCTCTGTCACTCACTATCACTCTCTGACACTCTATCACTCTATGAATCACTCTGACACTCTCAGAGTCTTTCTATCGCTCTCTATCACTCACTGACACTCTCAGACACTCTCTGTCACTCTCTGACACTCACTGACACTCTCAGACACTCTCTTTCACTCTCTGTCACTCTCAGACACTCTCTATCACTCTCTGACACTCTCTATCACTCTCTGACACTTTCTATCGCTCACTGACACTCTCTGACACACTCAATCACTCTCTATCACTCCCTGACACACTCTGACTCTCTCTATCACTCTATGACACTCTCTGACACTCTCTATCACTCTCTGTCACTCTCTGACACACTCTGACACTCTCTGACACTCTCTGTCACTCTCTATCACTCTCTGACACTCTCTATCACTCTCTGACACTCTCTATAACTCTCTGACACTCTCTGTCACTCTCTATCACTCTCTGACACTCTCTATCACTCTCTGACACTCTCTGACACTCTCAGAGGCTCTCTATCACTCTCTATCACTCACTGACAATCTCAGACACTCTCTATCACTCTCTGACTCTCACTGACACTCTCAGACGCTCTCTGTCACTCTCAGACACTCACTGACACTCTCAGACTCTCTCTGTCACTCTCAGACAGTCTCTATCACTCTCTGACACTGTCTGACACTCTCTATCACTCTCTGACACACTCTGACACAATCTGACACTCTGTGACACACTCTGACACTCTCTATCACTCTATGACACTCTCTGACGCACTCTCTCACTCTCTATCACTCTCTGACACTCTCTCTCACTCTCTTACAATCTCTGACACTTTCTTTCACTCTCTGACACTCACTGACACTGTCAGACACTCTCTGTCACTCACTATCACTCTCTGACACTCTCTTTCACTCTCTGTCACTCTCTGACACTCTCTATCACTCTCTGACACTCTCTATCACTCTCTGACACTCTCTATCGCTCCTGACACACTCTTACTCTCTCTATCACTCTATGACACTCTCTGAAACTCTCTGTCACTCTCTGACACACTCTGACACTCTCTGACACTCTCAGACACTCTCAGACACTCTCTGTCACTCTCTGTCACTCTCTATCACTCTCTGACACTATCTATCACTCTCTGACACACTCTACCACTCTCTGACACTCTCTGTCACTCTCTTTCACTCTCTGACACTCTCTATCACTCTCTGACACTCTCTGACACTCTCAGAGGCTCTCTATCACTCTCTATCACTCACTGACACTCTCTGTCACTCTCTATCACTCTCTGACACTCACTGACACTCTCAGACGCTCTCTGTCACTCTCAGACACTCACTGACACTCTCAGACTCTTTCTGTCACTCTCAGACAGTCTCTATCACTCTCTGACACTCTCTGACACTCTCTATCACTCTCTGACACACTCTGACACAATCTGACACTCTGTGACACACTCTGACACTCTATCACTCTATGACACTCTCTGACGCTCTCTATCACTCTCTATCACTCTCTGACACTCTCTATCACTCTCTTACAATCTCTGACACTCTCTTTCACTCTCTGACAATCACTGACACTGTCAGGCACTCTCTGTCACTTACTATCACTCTCTGACACTCTCTTTCACTCTCTGTCACTCTCAGACACTCTCACACACTCTCTATCACTCTCTGACACTCTCTATCACTCTGTGACACTCTCTATCGCTCTCTGACACACTCTGACTCTCCATCACTCTATGACACTCTCTGAAACTCTCTGTCACTCTCTGTCACTCTCTGACACACGCTGACACTCTCTGACACTCTCAGACACTCTCAGAAACTCTCTGTCACTCTCTATCACTCTCTGACACTTTCTATCACTCTCTGACACTCTCTATCACTCTCTGACACTCTCTGTCACTCTCTTTCACTCTCTGTCACTCTCTGTCACTCTCTGACACACTCTGACACTCTCTGACACTCTCAGACACTCTCAGAAACTCTCTGTCACTCTCTATCACTCTCTGACACGTTCTATCACTCTCTGACACTCTCTGACACACGCTGACACTCTCTGACACTCTCAGACACTCTCAGAAACTCTCTGTCACTCTCTATCACTCTCTGACACTCTCTATCGCTCTCTGACACACTCTGACTCTCCATCACTCTATGACACTCTCTGAAACTCTCTGTCACTCTCTGTCACTCTCTGACACACTCTGACACTCTCTGACACTCTCAGACACTCTCAGAAACTCTCTGTCACTCTCTATCACTCTCTGACACGTTCTATCACTCTCTGACACTCTCAGACACTCTCAGAAACTCTCTGTCACTCTCTATCACTCTCTGACACGTTCTATCACTCTCTGACACTCTCTATCACTCTCTGACACTCTCTGTCACTCTCTTTCACTCTCTGTCACTCTCTATCGCTCTCTGACACACTCTGACTCTCCATCACTCTATGACACTCTCTGAAACTCTCTGTCACTCTCTGTCACTCTCTGACACACTCTGACACTCTCTGACACTCTCAGACACTCTCAGAAACTCTCTGTCACTCTCTATCACTCTCTGACACGTTCTATCACTCTCTGACACTCTCTATCACTCTCTGAAACTCTCTGTCACTCTCTGTCACTCTCTGACACTCTCTGTCACTCTCTATCACTCTCTGACACTCACTGACACTCTCAGACGCTCTCTGTCACTCTCAGACACTCACTGACACTCTCAGACTCTTTCTGTCACTCTCAGACAGTCTCTATCACTCTCTGACACTCTCTGACACTCTCTATCACTCTCTGACACACTCTGACACAATCTGACACTCTGTGACACACTCTGACACTCTATCACTCTATGACACTCTCTGACGCTCTCTATCACTCTCTATCACTCTCTGACACTCTCTATCACTCTCTTACAATCTCTGACACTCTCTTTCACTCTCTGACAATCACTGACACTGTCAGGCACTCTCTGTCACTTACTATCACTCTCTGACACTCTCTTTCACTCTCTGTCACTCTCAGACACTCTCACACACTCTCTATCACTCTCTGACACTCTCTATCACTCTGTGACACTCTCTATCGCTCTCTGACACACTCTGACTCTCCATCACTCTATGACACTCTCTGAAACTCTCTGTCACTCTCTGTCACTCTCTGACACACGCTGACACTCTCTGACACTCTCAGACACTCTCAGAAACTCTCTGTCACTCTCTATCACTCTCTGACACTTTCTATCACTCTCTGACACTCTCTGTCACTTACTATCACTCTCTGACACTCTCTTTCACTCTCTGTCACTCTCAGACACTCTCACACACTCTCTATCACTCTCTGTCACTCTCTATCACTCTCTGACACTCTCTATCGCTCTCTGACACACTCTGACTCTCCATCACTCTATGACACTCTCTGAAACTCTCTGTCACTCTCTGTCACTCTCTGACACACTCTGACACTCTCTGACACTCTCAGACACTCTCAGAAACTCTCTGTCACTCTCTATCACTCTCTGACACGTTCTATCACTCTCTGACACTCTCTATCACTCTCTGACACTCTCTGTCACTCTCTTTCACTCTCTGTCACTCTCTATCACTCTCTGACACTCTCTATCACTCTCTGACACTCTCTGACACTCTCAGACACTCTCTGTCACTCACTATCACTCTCTGACACTCTATCACTCTATGAATCACTCTGACACTCTCAGAGTCTTTCTATCACTCTCTATCACTCACTGACACTCTCTGTCACTCTCTATCACTCTCTGACACTCACTGACACTCTCAGACGCTCTCTGTCACTCTCAGACACTCACTGACACTCTCAGACTCTTTCTGTCACTCTCAGACAGTCTCTATCACTCTCTGACACTCTCTGACACTCTCTATCACTCTCTGACACACTCTGACACAATCTGACACTCTGTGACACACTCTGACACTCTATCACTCTATGACACTCTCTGACGCTCTCTATCACTCTCTATCACTCTCTGACACTCTCTATCACTCTCTTACAATCTCTGACACTCTCTTTCACTCTCTGACAATCACTGACACTGTCAGGCACTCTCTGTCACTTACTATCACTCTCTGACACTCTCTTTCACTCTCTGTCACTCTCAGACACTCTCACACACTCTCTATCACTCTCTGACACTCTCTATCACTCTCTGACACTCTCTATCGCTCTCTGACACACTCTGACTCTCCATCACTCTATGACACTCTCTGAAACTCTCTGTCACTCTCTGTCACTCTCTGACACACGCTGACACTCTCTGACACTCTCAGACACTCTCAGAAACTCTCTGTCACTCTCTATCACTCTCTGACACTCTCTATCGCTCTCTGACACACTCTGACTCTCCATCACTCTATGACACTCTCTGAAACTCTCTGTCACTCTCTGTCACTCTCTGACACACTCTGACACTCTCTGACACTCTCAGACACTCTCAGAAACTCTCTGTCACTCTCTATCACTCTCTGACACGTTCTATCACTCTCTGACACTCTCTATCACTCTCTGACACTCTCTGTCACTCTCTTTCACTCTCTGTCACTCTCTATCACTCTCTGACACTCTCTATCACTCTCTGACACTCTCTGACACTCTCAGACACTCTCTGTCACTCACTATCACTCTCTGACACTCTATCACTCTATGAATCACTCTGACACTCTCAGAGTCTTTCTATCGCTCTCTATCACTCACTGACACTCTCAGACACTCTCTGTCACTCTCTGACACTCACTGACACTCTCAGACACTCTCTTTCACTCTCTGTCACTCTCAGACACTCTCTATCACTCTCTGACACTCTCTATCACTCTCTGACACTTTCTATCGCTCACTGACACTCTCTGACACACTCAATCACTCTCTATCACTCCCTGACACACTCTGACTCTCTCTATCACTCTATGACACTCTCTGACACTCTCTATCACTCTCTGTCACTCTCTGACACACTCTGACACTCTCTGACACTCTCTGTCACTCTCTATCACTCTCTGACACTCTCTATCACTCTCTGACACTCTCTATAACTCTCTGACACTCTCTGTCACTCTCTATCACTCTCTGACACTCTCTATCACTCTCTGACACTCTCTGACACTCTCAGAGGCTCTCTATCACTCTCTATCACTCACTGACAATCTCAGACACTCTCTATCACTCTCTGACTCTCACTGACACTCTCAGACGCTCTCTGTCACTCTCAGACACTCACTGACACTCTCAGACTCTCTCTGTCACTCTCAGACAGTCTCTATCACTCTCTGACACTGTCTGACACTCTCTATCACTCTCTGACACACTCTGACACACTCTGACACAATCTGACACTCTGTGACACACTCTGACACTCTCTATCACTCTATGACAATCACTGACACTGTCAGGCACTCTCTGTCACTTACTATCACTCTCTGACACTCTCTTTCACTCTCTGTCACTCTCAGACACTCTCACACACTCTCTGTCACTCTCTGACACTCTCTATCACTCTGTGACACTCTCTATCGCTCTCTGACACACTCTGACTCTCCATCACTCTATGACACTCTCTGAAACTCTCTGTCACTCTCTGTCACTCTCTGACACACTCTTACAATCTCTGACACTCTCTTTCACTCTCTGACAATCACTGACACTGTCAGGCACTCTCTGTCACTTACTATCACTCTCTGACACTCTCTTTCACTCTCTGTCACTCTCAGACACTCTCACACACTCTCTATCACTCTCTGACACTCTCTATCACTCTGTGACACTCTCTATCGCTCTCTGACACACTCTGACTCTCCATCACTCTATGACACTCTCTGAAACTCTCTGTCACTCTCTGTCACTCTCTGACACACTCTGACACTCTCTGACACTCTCAGACACTCTCAGAAACTCTCTGTCACTCTCTATCACTCTCTGACACGTTCTATCACTCTCTGACACTCTCTATCACTCTCTGACACTCTCTGACACTCTCTGTCACTCTCTTTCACTCTCTGTCACTCTCTATCACTCTCTGACACTCTCTATCACTCTCTGACACTCTCTGACACTCTCAGACACTCTCTGTCACTCACTATCACTCTCTGACACTCTATCACTCTATGAATCACTCTGACACTCTCAGAGTCTTTCTATCGCTCTCTATCACTCACTGACACTCTCAGACACTCTCTGTCACTCTCTGACACTCACTGACACTCTCAGACACTCTCTTTCACTCTCTGTCACTCTCAGACACTCTCTATCACTCTCTGACACTCTCTATCACTCTCTGACACTTTCTATCGCTCACTGACACTCTCTGACACACTCAATCACTCTCTATCACTCCCTGACACACTCTGACTCTCTCTATCACTCTATGACACTCTCTGACACTCTCTATCACTCTCTGTCACTCTCTGACACACTCTGACACTCTCTGACACTCTCTGTCACTCTCTATCACTCTCTGACACTCTCTATCACTCTCTGACACTCTCTATAACTCTCTGACACTCTCTGTCACTCTCTATCACTCTCTGACACTCTCTATCACTCTCTGACACTCTCTGACACTCTCAGAGGCTCTCTATCACTCTCTATCACTCACTGACAATCTCAGACACTCTCTATCACTCTCTGACTCTACTGACACTCTCAGACGCTCTCTGTCACTCTCAGACACTCACTGACACTCTCAGACTCTCTCTGTCACTCTCAGACAGTCTCTATCACTCTCTGACACTGTCTGACACTCTCTATCACTCTCTGACACACTCTGACACAATCTGACACTCTGTGACACACTCTGACACTCTCTATCACTCTATGACACTCTCTGACGCACTCTCTCACTCTCTATCACTCTCTGACACTCTCTCTCACTCTCTTACAATCTCTGACACGTTCTATCACTCTCTGACACTCTCTGACACACGCTGACACTCTCTGACACTCTCAGACACTCTCAGAAACTCTCTGTCACTCTCTATCACTCTCTGACACTCTCTATCGCTCTCTGACACACTCTGACTCTCCATCACTCTATGACACTCTCTGAAACTCTCTGTCACTCTCTGTCACTCTCTGACACACTCTGACACTCTCTGACACTCTCAGACACTCTCAGAAACTCTCTGTCACTCTCTATCACTCTCTGACACGTTCTATCACTCTCTGACACTCTCAGACACTCTCAGAAACTCTCTGTCACTCTCTATCACTCTCTGACACGTTCTATCACTCTCTGACAGTCTCTATCACTCTCTGACACTCTCTGTCACTCTCTTTCACTCTCTGTCACTCTCTATCGCTCTCTGACACACTCTGACTCTCCATCACTCTATGACACTCTCTGAAACTCTCTGTCACTCTCTGTCACTCTCTGACACACTCTGACACTCTCTGACACTCTCAGACACTCTCAGAAACTCTCTGTCACTCTCTATCACTCTCTGACACGTTCTATCACTCTCTGACACTCTCTATCACTCTCTGAAACTCTCTGTCACTCTCTGTCACTCTCTGACACTCTCTGTCACTCTCTATCACTCTCTGACACTCACTGACACTCTCAGACGCTCTCTGTCACTCTCAGACACTCACTGACACTCTCAGACTCTTTCTGTCACTCTCAGACAGTCTCTATCACTCTCTGACACTCTCTGACACTCTCTATCACTCTCTGACACACTCTGACACAATCTGACACTCTGTGACACACTCTGACACTCTATCACTCTATGACACTCTCTGACGCTCTCTATCACTCTCTATCACTCTCTGACACTCTCTATCACTCTCTTACAATCTCTGACACTCTCTTTCACTCTCTGACAATCACTGACACTGTCAGGCACTCTCTGTCACTTACTATCACTCTCTGACACTCTCTTTCACTCTCTGTCACTCTCAGACACTCTCACACACTCTCTATCACTCTCTGACACTCTCTATCACTCTGTGACACTCTCTATCGCTCTCTGACACACTCTGACTCTCCATCACTCTATGACACTCTCTGAAACTCTCTGTCACTCTCTGTCACTCTCTGACACACGCTGACACTCTCTGACACTCTCAGACACTCTCAGAAACTCTCTGTCACTCTCTATCACTCTCTGACACTTTCTATCACTCTCTGACACTCTCTGTCACTTACTATCACTCTCTGACACTCTCTTTCACTCTCTGTCACTCTCAGACACTCTCACACACTCTCTATCACTCTCTGTCACTCTCTATCACTCTCTGACACTCTCTATCGCTCTCTGACACACTCTGACTCTCCATCACTCTATGACACTCTCTGAAACTCTCTGTCACTCTCTGTCACTCTCTGACACACTCTGACACTCTCTGACACTCTCAGACACTCTCAGAAACTCTCTGTCACTCTCTATCACTCTCTGACACGTTCTATCACTCTCTGACACTCTCTATCACTCTCTGACACTCTCTGTCACTCTCTTTCACTCTCTGTCACTCTCTATCACTCTCTGACACTCTCTATCACTCTCTGACACTCTCTGACACTCTCAGACACTCTCTGTCACTCACTATCACTCTCTGACACTCTATCACTCTATGAATCACTCTGACACTCTCAGAGTCTTTCTATCACTCTCTATCACTCACTGACACTCTCTGTCACTCTCTATCACTCTCTGACACTCACTGACACTCTCAGACGCTCTCTGTCACTCTCAGACACTCACTGACACTCTCAGACTCTTTCTGTCACTCTCAGACAGTCTCTATCACTCTCTGACACTCTCTGACACTCTCTATCACTCTCTGACACACTCTGACACAATCTGACACTCTGTGACACACTCTGACACTCTATCACTCTATGACACTCTCTGACGCTCTCTATCACTCTCTGACACTCTCTATCACTCTCTTACAATCTCTGACACTCTCTTTCACTCTCTGACAATCACTGACACTGTCAGGCACTCTCTGTCACTTACTATCACTCTCTGACACTCTCTTTCACTCTCTGTCACTCTCAGACACTCTCACACACTCTCTATCACTCTCTGACACTCTCTATCACTCTGTGACACTCTCTATCGCTCTCTGACACACTCTGACTCTCCATCACTCTATGACACTCTCTGAAACTCTCTGTCACTCTCTGTCACTCTCTGACACACGCTGACACTCTCTGACACTCTCAGACACTCTCAGAAACTCTCTGTCACTCTCTATCACTCTCTGACACTCTCTATCGCTCTCTGACACACTCTGACTCTCCATCACTCTATGACACTCTCTGAAACTCTCTGTCACTCTCTGTCACTCTCTGACACACTCTGACACTCTCTGACACTCTCAGACACTCTCAGAAACTCTCTGTCACTCTCTATCACTCTCTGACACGTTCTATCACTCTCTGACACTCTCTATCACTCTCTGACACTCTCTGTCACTCTCTTTCACTCTCTGTCACTCTCTATCACTCTCTGACACTCTCTATCACTCTCTGACACTCTCTGACACTCTCAGACACTCTCTGTCACTCACTATCACTCTCTGACACTCTATCACTCTATGAATCACTCTGACACTCTCAGAGTCTTTCTATCGCTCTCTATCACTCACTGACACTCTCAGACACTCTCTGTCACTCTCTGACACTCACTGACACTCTCAGACACTCTCTTTCACTCTCTGTCACTCTCAGACACTCTCTATCACTCTCTGACACTCTCTATCACTCTCTGACACTTTCTATCGCTCACTGACACTCTCTGACACACTCAATCACTCTCTATCACTCCCTGACACACTCTGACTCTCTCTATCACTCTATGACACTCTCTGACACTCTCTATCACTCTCTGTCACTCTCTGACACACTCTGACACTCTCTGACACTCTCTGTCACTCTCTATCACTCTCTGACACTCTCTATCACTCTCTGACACTCTCTATAACTCTCTGACACTCTCTGTCACTCTCTATCACTCTCTGACACTCTCTATCACTCTCTGACACTCTCTGACACTCTCAGAGGCTCTCTATCACTCTCTATCACTCACTGACAATCTCAGACACTCTCTATCACTCTCTGACTCTCACTGACACTCTCAGACGCTCTCTGTCACTCTCAGACACTCACTGACACTCTCAGACTCTCTCTGTCACTCTCAGACAGTCTCTATCACTCTCTGACACTGTCTGACACTCTCTATCACTCTCTGACACACTCTGACACACTCTGACACAATCTGACACTCTGTGACACACTCTGACACTCTCTATCACTCTATGACAATCACTGACACTGTCAGGCACTCTCTGTCACTTACTATCACTCTCTGACACTCTCTTTCACTCTCTGTCACTCTCAGACACTCTCACACACTCTCTGTCACTCTCTGACACTCTCTATCACTCTGTGACACTCTCTATCGCTCTCTGACACACTCTGACTCTCCATCACTCTATGACACTCTCTGAAACTCTCTGTCACTCTCTGTCACTCTCTGACACACTCTTACAATCTCTGACACTCTCTTTCACTCTCTGACAATCACTGACACTGTCAGGCACTCTCTGTCACTTACTATCACTCTCTGACACTCTCTTTCACTCTCTGTCACTCTCAGACACTCTCACACACTCTCTATCACTCTCTGACACTCTCTATCACTCTGTGACACTCTCTATCGCTCTCTGACACACTCTGACTCTCCATCACTCTATGACACTCTCTGAAACTCTCTGTCACTCTCTGTCACTCTCTGACACACTCTGACACTCTCTGACACTCTCAGACACTCTCAGAAACTCTCTGTCACTCTCTATCACTCTCTGACACGTTCTATCACTCTCTGACACTCTCTATCACTCTCTGACACTCTCTGACACTCTCTGTCACTCTCTTTCACTCTCTGTCACTCTCTATCACTCTCTGACACTCTCTATCACTCTCTGACACTCTCTGACACTCTCAGACACTCTCTGTCACTCACTATCACTCTCTGACACTCTATCACTCTATGAATCACTCTGACACTCTCAGAGTCTTTCTATCGCTCTCTATCACTCACTGACACTCTCAGGCACTCTCTGTCACTCTCTGACACTCACTGACACTCTCAGACACTCTCTTTCACTCTCTGTCACTCTCAGACACTCTCTATCACTCTCTGACACTCTCTATCACTCTCTGACACTTTCTATCGCTCACTGACACTCTCTGACACACTCAATCACTCTCTATCACTCCCTGACACACTCTGACTCTCTCTATCACTCTATGACACTCTCTGACACTCTCTATCACTCTCTGTCACTCTCTGACACACTCTGACACTCTCTGACACTCTCTGTCACTCTCTATCACTCTCTGACACTCTCTATCACTCTCTGACACTCTCTATAACTCTCTGACACTCTCTGTCACTCTCTATCACTCTCTGACACTCTCTATCACTCTCTGACACTCTCTGACACTCTCAGAGGCTCTCTATCACTCTCTATCACTCACTGACAATCTCAGACACTCTCTATCACTCTCTGACTCTACTGACACTCTCAGACGCTCTCTGTCACTCTCAGACACTCACTGACACTCTCAGACTCTCTCTGTCACTCTCAGACAGTCTCTATCACTCTCTGACACTGTCTGACACTCTCTATCACTCTCTGACACACTCTGACACAATCTGACACTCTGTGACACACTCTGACACTCTCTATCACTCTATGACACTCTCTGACGCACTCTCTCACTCTCTATCACTCTCTGACACTCTCTCTCACTCTCTTACAATCTCTGACACTTTCTTTCACTCTCTGACACTCACTGACACTGTCAGACACTCTCTGTCACTCACTATCACTCTCTGACACTCTCTTTCACTCTCTGTCACTCTCTGACACTCTCTATCACTCTCTGACACTCTCTATCACTCTCTGACACTCTCTATCGCTCCTGACACACTCTTACTCTCTCTATCACTCTATGACACTCTCTGAAACTCTCTGTCACTCTCTGACACACTCTGACACTCTCTGACACTCTCAGACACTCTCAGACACTCTCTGTCACTCTCTGTCACTCTCTATCACTCTCTGACACTATCTATCACTCTCTGACACACTCTACCACTCTCTGACACTCTCTGTCACTCTCTTTCACTCTCTGACACTCTCTATCACTCTCTGACACTCTCTGACACTCTCAGAGGCTCTCTATCACTCTCTATCACTCACTGACACTCTCTGTCACTCTCTATCACTCTCTGACACTCACTGACACTCTCAGACGCTCTCTGTCACTCTCAGACACTCACTGACACTCTCAGACTCTTTCTGTCACTCTCAGACAGTCTCTATCACTCTCTGACACTCTCTGACACTCTCTATCACTCTCTGACACACTCTGACACAATCTGACACTCTGTGACACACTCTGACACTCTATCACTCTATGACACTCTCTGACGCTCTCTATCACTCTCTATCACTCTCTGACACTCTCTATCACTCTCTTACAATCTCTGACACTCTCTTTCACTCTCTGACAATCACTGACACTGTCAGGCACTCTCTGTCACTTACTATCACTCTCTGACACTCTCTTTCACTCTCTGTCACTCTCAGACACTCTCACACACTCTCTATCACTCTCTGACACTCTCTATCACTCTGTGACACTCTCTATCGCTCTCTGACACACTCTGACTCTCCATCACTCTATGACACTCTCTGAAACTCTCTGTCACTCTCTGTCACTCTCTGACACACGCTGACACTCTCTGACACTCTCAGACACTCTCAGAAACTCTCTGACACTCTCTATCACTCTCTGACACTCTCTATCGCTCTCTGACACACTCTGACTCTCCATCACTCTATGACACTCTCTGAAACTCTCTGTCACTCTCTGTCACTCTCTGACACACTCTGACACTCTCAGACACTCTCAGAAACTCTCTGTCACTCTCTATCACTCTCTGGCACGTTCTATCACTCTCTGACACTCTCTATCACTCTCTGACACTCTCTGTCACTCTCTTTCACTCTCTGTCACTCTCTATCACTCTCTGACACTCTCTATCACTCTCTGACACTCTCTGACACTCTCAGACACTCTCTGTCACTCACTATCACTCTCTGACACTCTCTGACACTCTATCACTCTATGAATCACTCTGACACTCTCAGAGTCTTTCTATCGCTCTCTATCACTCACTGACACTCTCAGACACTCTCTGTCACTCTCTGACACTCACTGACACTCTCAGACACTCTCTTTCACTCTCTGTCACTCTCAGACACTCTCTATCACTCTCTGACACTCTCTATCACTCTCTGACACTTTCTATCGCTCACTGACACTCTCTGACACACTCAATCACTCTCTATCACTCCCTGACACACTCTGACTCTCTCTATCACTCTATGACACTCTCTGACACTCTCTATCACTCTCTGTCACTCTCTGACACACTCTGACACTCTCTGACACTCTCTGTCACTCTCTATCACTCTCTGACACTCTCTATCACTCTCTGACACTCTCTATAACTCTCTGACACTCTCTGTCACTCTCTATCACTCTCTGACACTCTCTATCACTCTCTGACACTCTCTGACACTCTCAGAGGCTCTCTATCACTCTCTATCACTCACTGACAATCTCAGACACTCTCTATCACTCTCTGACTCTCACTGACACTCTCAGACGCTCTCTGTCACTCTCAGACACTCACTGACACTCTCAGACTCTCTCTGTCACTCTCAGACAGTCTCTATCACTCTCTGACACTGTCTGACACTCTCTATCACTCTCTGACACACTCTGACACAATCTGACACTCTGTGACACACTCTGACACTCTCTATCACTCTATGACACTCTCTGACGCACTCTCTCACTCTCTATCACTCTCTGACACTCTCTCTCACTCTCTTACAATCTCTGACACTTTCTTTCACTCTCTGACACTCACTGACACTGTCAGACACTCTCTGTCACTCACTATCACTCTCTGACACTCTCTTTCACTCTCTGTCACTCTCTGACACTCTCTATCACTCTCTGACACTCTCTATCACTCTCTGACACTCTCTATCGCTCCTGACACACTCTTACTCTCTCTATCACTCTATGACACTCTCTGAAACTCTCTGTCACTCTCTGACACACTCTGACACTCTCTGACACTCTCAGACACTCTCAGACACTCTCTGTCACTCTCTGTCACTCTCTATCACTCTCTGACACTATCTATCACTCTCTGACACACTCTACCACTCTCTGACACTCTCTGTCACTCTCTTTCACTCTCTGACACTCTCTATCACTCTCTGACACTCTCTGACACTCTCAGAGGCTCTCTATCACTCACTGACACTCTCTGTCACTCTCTATCACTCTCTGACACTCACTGACACTCTCAGACGCTCTCTGTCACTCTCAGACACTCACTGACACTCTCAGACTCTTTCTGTCACTCTCAGACAGTCTCTATTACTCTCTGACACTCTCTGACACTCTCTATCACTCTCTGACACACTCTGACACAATCTGACACTCTGTGACACACTCTGACACTCTATCACTCTATGACACTCTCTGACGCTCTCTATCACTCTCTATCACTCTCTGACACTCTCTATCACTCTCTTACAATCTCTGACACTCTCTTTCACTCTCTGACAATCACTGACACTGTCAGGCACTCTCTGTCACTTACTATCACTCTCTGACACTCTCTTTCACTCTCTGTCACTCTCAGACACTCTCACACACTCTCTATCACTCTCTGACACTCTCTATCACTCTGTGACACTCTCTATCGCTCTCTGACACACTCTGACTCTCCATCACTCTATGACACTCTCTGAAACTCTCTGTCACTCTCTGTCACTCTCTGACACACTCTGACACTCTCTGACACTCTCAGACACTCTCAGAAACTCTCTGTCACTCTCTATCACTCTCTGACACGTTCTATCACTCTCTGACACTCTCTATCACTCTCTGACACTCT